>NC_090817.1:93251394-93566550 GCF_000390325.3 Nicotiana tomentosiformis | reverse complement strand
TTGCGTCTTATTATGTGAAACTTTTGGGTGTATTCTCCCCGAAAGTATTTTTTGCTCTAGGTATCAGCCCTTTTTCGTGAGGGCTTTGATAAGTATTTGCGTAAGTTTATTTTTTGCGTCTTTTCGTATACAATTTCGGGTGTATGTTTTTCCGAAGGCATTTTTTATTTCGGGCATAAATTCTTCCGGAACCAACCTTTTAACGTGAGGGTTTTTATAAGATATGGCCCTCTTATGTTTACGGTGTTCTTGAAGAGGACCTCTCCTGTTCATTACGGCACTAGTATTTGAAGTACTTGTTTAACTTTCAAATGACAAAGTTAATTCATTGTTCAGACAAGAAACAAGATAAAAACAAAAGGATTTCATTTTATTCCTTCTATTTTCCAAAAATACATAAGCATTTGCTATGCTGAAAAAAAATTGCCATTACTTGTAGCTAACTTGTACAACTTGTTTCTACAGGGCTGACCGCGCAATCCGCGATCCCGATGATGTAATTATATTTTTGGTTTATTGTTTCCCGCTCGACGTAGCGATCATTGTTGCCGTATCCTCATACCATTCCCCCAGTGTTCGAATGCGAAGAGTGCGAATTGGAACACTGGAGGTCTTGTGTCTTCGAAGATTCCATTAATGCATTGCTAGACAATCCTTAACTTGGTAACACACTTTACTTCCCCTTAGGAACTTATGCTATCGAGCGAAAGACTATCTAACAACCCTCTAGTGGTTTGTATTTGTGAACGATCAGGTAATCTTTGCTCAATAGCAAACTTAACTTCCCGATGGGAATCTGCTATAAAGCAAAAAATTATCTAACCATCCCCTAGTGGATCTTTGCTTTTGTGCCTTGTTATTAAAGGTCTTATTGCTCCTGTTTTCGTAGTATACTTTATGTTACTGCCTCGTTAAAAACCTTGCCAGAAAAACTCAATTGGGACAAAAACTGAATGAAGGAAAAAAAAGTGTAGCACATACTTTCTGATTGGATAATGTTCATCAGCAATAATATCTTTTGAGGTGTACCACGTTCCAATTGCTAGTCAACTTTTCTCCATTTTGGTCTTCTAACTCGTATGAACCTTTTTCGGTGATAGCCGAAACCTAGTAGGGGCCTTCCCACATTGGACCTAGCTTCCCCGCGTTGAGCTCCCGGTTGTTGTGAGTTACTTTCCATAGGGCCAAGTCTCCTACTTTGAAATAGCGGAGGTTGGCTATTCGATTATAATACCGCTCAATTCTCTTCTTTTGAGCTACCATTCTTACATGCGCCAAGTCCCTGCGTTCATCGAGCAGTTCCAAGTTGACTAGCATTGCTTCGTTGTTTGATTCTTCACCTGTCTGGAGGTATCTCAAGGTGGGTTCCCCTACTTTCACCGGGATTAAAGCTTTTACACCATACACGAGGGAAAAAGGAGTTTCCCATGTGCTCGACTTGGTTGTAGTTCGGTATTCCCATAGAACTCCGGGTAATTTCTCAGGCCAGTTTCCTTTAGCCGCTTCCAACTTTTTCTTGAGGTTTTGAATAATCACTTTGTTCGTCGACTCCGCTTGACCGTTTGCACTCGAATGATAAGGTGAAGATGTGATCCTCTTTATTTTTAAATCTTGGAGGAACTTTGTAATTTTTGCGCCGATAAATTATGGTCCATTGTCGCATGCTATCTCTTTTGGTATTCTGAACCTGCAAATTATATTTTCCCACAAAAATCCGTCACTTCGCGTTCTCCGATTTTCTGATAAGGACCTGCTTCCACCCACTTAAAAAAATAGTCAGTCAAACTTAAAAGAAATCTTACCTTTTCTGGAGCCGGTGGTAGTGGTCTGACGATGTCTATCCCCCATTTCATGAACGGCCAAGGAGATAGTACCGAATGTAAGGGTTCTGCCGGTTGATGCACTAGTGGCACGTAGCGTTGACACTTATCACATTTTCGTACGAAAGTCCTTGGCATCTTATTCCATGCGGGGCTAGTAATATCCTACCTTTACCAACTTCAGCACTAAGGAATTTGCGCCCGAGTGATTTTTGCATATCCTTCTGTACACCTCTCTCATGACATAGTTAGCTTCGGACGCTCTTAAGCATCGGGCCAGCAGGCCTTGAAAAGACTATTTATACAATTGGCCTCCCTTGAAGCTATATCGCGCTGCTTTGGAGCACAGTGCTCGGGATATTTTGGGGTCTTCAAGTAGCTTCCCATGTTCGAGATAATCGATAATTTCATTCCTCCAGTCCCAGACCAAATTAGTTGAATTTACCTCATAGTAAACATCTGTATCCAGGATTGAGTTCATCAGTTGTACTACCGTCCTAGACTCTGATCCCTTTATTTCTATTGATGATCCTAGGTTTGCTAATGCATCTGCTTCTGCGTTTTCTTTCCTTGGGATATGAGTAATTGACCACTCTCGGAATCACGACAGCAGAGCTTGAACATTTACCACGTATTGTTGCATGCGCTCCTCTTTGGTCTCGAAGATCCCGTAGACCTGATTTACCACCAGTTGTGAGTCGCATTTGATTTTAATGACCTTGGAGTCAAGTCCCCAAGCCAACTCGAGTCCTGCAATCAAAGCTTTATACTTTGCTTCATTATTAGTTAAATGGACCGCCCCGGTGGCTTGCCTTAAGGTTTCCCACGAATGCATGATTAAGACTATATCGAGCCCGAACCCTTTTACGTTGGAAGCTCCATTCGTAAATAAGGTCCAAACCTCTGATATCGATTCCGACACCATTACTGCTTCCTTGGTTGCTAGAGGCAATAATCACGAACTGAAATCGGCCACGAAGTCAGCCAAGACTTGCGACTTAATTGTAGTCCTCGGCTTATACTCTATGTCGAATTCACTCATTTCGACGGTTCATTTGTCCAATCTACCCGAGAGCTCGAGTTTATGGAGGATGTTCTGCAAAGGAAAAGTAGACACCACGGCTATCGGGTGGCATTGGAAGTAGGGCCTCAGTTTCGGAGCAGCGACTACGAGAGCTAAGGTCATTTTTTCCCAATATGGGTAACGCGTTTCTACTCCTGTTAAAATTTTACTAACATAATAAATGAGAGATTGCGTACCTTTATCCTCTCGGACTAAAACCGCACTTACCGCAACTTCCGAGACCGCGAGTTAAACCAATAACGTTTCCATTTCTTTTGATTTTGAAAGCAATAGAGGGCTTGACAATTAATTCTTTAAATCCCTCAAATCCTGTTGGCACTCCGAGGTCCATTCAAAACTATTTTTCTTTTTGAGCAGTGCGAAGAAATGATGACACTTTTCTCACGATTGGGAAATAAATCTGCTCAAAGCTGTCAATCTCCCCGTAAGCCTTTGGACTTCCTTCATGTTTGATAATTGGTCCGGGATATCTTCTATGGCATTGATCTTATCGGGGTTTACCTCAATCCCTCTTCGGGATACCAGAAATCCCAAAAACTTACCAGAGCTGACCCCGAACGCGCATTTCTCGGGATTAAGTTTCATATTATACTTCCTTAGGATGTCGAAAGTTTTTTGCAGATATTTAAGATGATCACCTGCATTTGAAGACTTAACGAGCATATCATCTATATAAACTTCCATAGTTTTTCCTATTTGATTTTCAAACATCTTGTTTGCGAGCCGCTGATAAGTGGTTCTAGCGTTTTTCAACCCGAAAGGCATCACATTGTAACAATATATACCGAAATTCGTTATAAACAAAGTTTTTTCTTGATTTTCCGGGTTCAAATTAATTTAGTTGTACCCGAAATAAGCATCAAGGAAACTCATTAATTCGTGTCCGGCCGTTGCATCAATCATTTGGTCGATATTTTGCAGTGGGAACGAGTCTTTCGGGGCACGCTTTGTTAAGATCTTTATAATCTACACACATACGAAACTTATTTTTTTTTCTTAGGAACCACTACTACATTAGCTAGTCAGGCTGGATATCTTACCTCTCGGATCGAACCGATATAAAGTAAGTGGGTTACCTCTTCTTTGACGAATTTATTTCTGGCTTCGGCGATTGGGCGCTTCTTTTGTCTTACCGGAGGTATGTTAGGATCCAAGCTTAACTTGTGTATGGCTACCTCTGTCGGGAAGCCTGTCATATCTTCATGCGACCATGCAAAACAATCGGCGTTACATTTAAGGAATTTAGTGAAATCAGACCTGAGTTTTAAGTGCAGTCCTGTCCCAAGTGGAATTTTCTTTCTAGGAATTCTTCGAAAAATGCCACTTGCTTCAGTTCTTATGCTGTGGACTTCGTTGCATCGGTCTCTTCTGGAACTTGGAAATATCTCGGCACCTAATAATTTTCCGACGCCTGGCTAACTTCATCTAGTTCAGGAGTAGGTGTCGATCCCTGTAATTGCTATGCCACGTGTTCCTTTCCTTTGCTACTGGAGACCAAAATTGCATTCATCTTCCTTGCCGCCAGTTGGTCACCCCTTATCTGCCTAATTCCCTCGGGCGTTGGAAACTTCAACAATTGATAGTACGTTGATGGTACAACTTTCATCTCGTGAAAGCATGGCCTTCCCAGAATGATGTTGTATCCCATATCACCATCTACCACTTCGAAAAGAGTTGTTTTCATTACTCATTCAGCATTTGTGAGCAATAAAATTTCTCCCCGAGTTGTCACACTTGCGAGGTTGAATCCAGCGAAGAGCTTTGTGGCCGGAATAATGCTTCCGGTGAGTTTAGCTTGCTCCAATACCCTCCGTAAAAGTGATATTGTCTTCCCGAAGCTGTTTGCTATGCGTTATTGATACTTTCGTCTTCTTTGATGCTGAAAAGGTGAACTCATTAATCTCGTTCCCTCCGAAGATCATGTTGATTGTTTGACGCGGGGGATCTTCTCCTACTTTCGAGGGATCTGTGTTGTCTCAGTTACGACCATAATTGTTCTTAGCTCGCTCGCTCAAGAATTCTCTGAGGTGACCATTCTTCAGTAATGTTGCCACTTCTTCCTGGAGATGTCGGCAGTCCCATGTCCGGTGGCCATTCGTCCCATGGTATTCACACCACAAATTGGGATCCCTCTTGCTGGAATCAGATCTCTTCGGTTTTGGGAACCGTGCTTCTTTGATGTTTCTCATGGCCAATACCAACTCCATTATATTAATGCTGAAGTTGTATTCTGATAATTTGGGGTAAGAAGGATCCCGCGATCCTGCCACTTCTTTATCCTGTGGTGATCGATTGTTCCAACCGCGATCAGTCCTCCTATCAACGGTGAACCTGCCCGCTGTCAAGAAACTTCTGTTGCGGCCTTCAGTTCGTTGGTAGGGCAAAAACCGGTCTCTCTAACTCTGCATGTCCGCATTATAATCATCCTTTAATTTTCCCTATTTTTTTCTCGTCCTTTGGTCAACGACTAAAAACAAATCTGATCATCTTCGATCCTTATTTTTTATTCGTACTGATTGTAGACATCCGCCTAGGTCGTTGCTTGAAAATCGAGTAGACTTTCCTTTAATTTTCGGGAAGCGTCTGAACTCCTCGGATTCAATTCCTTGGTGAACGCCTCAGCCGTCCATTCATCCGGGATAGCCGGGAGCAACATTCTCTCCTTCTGGAATCGGGTAACGAACTCTCGTAGCAGCTCAGACCCTCTTTGCGTAATCCTGAATATGTCGGCCTTTCGGGCCTGTACTTTTCTTGCCCCGGCATGAGCCTTGATGAAAGAATCCGCAAGCATTTCAAAGGAATCTATGAAATGCTTGGGTAACAGCGAATACCATGTCAAGGCTCCCCTCGTGAGAGTTTCTCCATATTTCTTCAACAGCATAGATTCAATTTCGTGAGGGGCTAAATCATTTCCCTTTATCGCCGTTGTGTAGGTGGTTATATGCTCCCGGGGTCTGAAGTTCCGTCATACTTTGGCACTTCAGGCATTTTGAACCGCTTCGGGATTAACTCTGGTGCCACACTTGGCTTGTACGACAATTGACTATACTTTTTCGAGTCCGGACCTTTCAACATTGGTGGCGCGCCCGGGAACTGGTCCATGCGGGTGTTCACTTCACTCATGAACCGTAAAAGTTCATTCTTGAAAGGATCATTCTCGTTGTTGAGGCTAGATCCGTTCCCCCGCCCCATCGGAGCCAATTTTACCCCTGAGAGTGTTGTTGTCGATCACCCGCGTCGTTTTATTCGTGGGAACCCCGAGAGGAATCGAATCTCGTCTGTTTGCATTATTTGAAGCTACCAACAATGCTTGCTTCAACTCTGTCATAACTTTATCCCGTCGCGTGAGATGGCCTAAAATGATCGCTTGTTGCTCTTGCAAGACCCTTACCGCGTCGATGACATGCTCCTCATTAGCGTCATTGGGAGTGGTCCCCTCGAACATGTCGAGGATACTGCATGTCATGCACTGGTGTAGCGTCATTCCCCTCATTATGGGTGTCACCGATTGAGTCCTCGGAATGAGGTTGATCCCCTCGAATCTCGGGGTTGTGCATGTCGTTAACAATGTTATTTGTCATGTCTTATGATCTTTTCTATGATAAAAACAATGAAAACACGTTAGTAAAAAAGGCAAAGATCAATTTAATTACACGACTATCTAGGCCCCACAGTGGGCGGCAAACTGTTTACTCGTAAAATGGTACAATTGAATTTATATTTGGTTTCTAGATAAGTGAATTAATTTGATCCTGAAATAAATAAATAATCGAAGAATTACACAATACTTAGCCTTAAGATATAGACGAAACAACAGAAGCAACAATTTCGGGAATAGAGTTTTCGGGCACAACAACAAAGAAAATCAAGAAATAAGAAGATAAAATTGGATTGAGCTTTGTATAAAGTATAGCATACGTTTGCCAGAAAATTCGTGTCATTTACAATGACAACTGAGCTCACTATTTATAGTTATGAAGAAGGTCCTAGGGTCGTGCCCTTCTTTAATGTCAATTATGAGGGGCATTGATGAACATATAACGGTGAACATAAATGCTAAATTCCTTGTAACGAGTAACTGCTCTTAATGCCATGGAATATTCTCTATTAAATATTATTGGGAGAAGAACATTTATCACATCTTTATGAGCGTTATTCTTTCCGATGACAAACGAAACAGTTGCTTCGGTCTTTAGCCATCCCCTGTCTTGGGTTCCACGTGTCCCTTTTTCAGACGGCCACGTGTCATATCATATTTTACCCTATACATGGGTAAATAAATTAGGAAGAAAGGATGATTGAATTCACCATTTTTTGCTAGGAGAAAATATTCGTTTAAAAAATAAACTATCCAACATACCGTCCCAACCTTTTGAAAATGATTAAAAGTACTCTAATGATAATCAAAACAAAGGAAAAGCCCAAAATATCAGCAAGGAGATCCCAAATCAGCCTATAGCCCTTTTTCAACTTATATTGCAGAAGAAGAACATCATAGACGATCGATGGGAAAACCAAAAGATTCGACAGTGAAAAATAAGGAAGGAAAGCCCAGAAGAAAGTTTAGAAACTCACCAAGAGCTAAAGAGATGATCGCGAAGAAAGTGAATTACGGAGAGCTTCTTTAACTCTCAAGCTGTACAATGCATTGCTGGAGAAGAATTATACCCAAATGGTACTGTGTCCATCTAATGTGATACACGTGATTTGGCGTAAGATACACGCCTGTAGAAGAAGACTAAAGAAACTCAATTAACAATGAAATGGGTCTAAAACCAAATAGGAATTAGGATCTATCAAAATAACATCACCAAGAAATAGGTGCAACAAAGGAAGAAGGAGAATGGAGTAAAATCTACCAGATATCGCAATTACACTGTACAATAAAGTTAACGCCATAATCACCACAGAACCATCAAACAAACAATTTCACAATTTGAAAGATAGAAGAACAAAAAAAGAGTAGAAGAAAGTTGAGACTATAGCTGAATGTAAGTGCAGTGCACGCGGTTTGCTCAAATTAATTGAAGCACACGTGTCCCTCTCATAAGACATACAAAATTACCTATTTACCCTTAAGCTTTATGAAATCCCAAATATATCCGTGTTCATACAAATATATTAGTGTTCGTACACCATAAGTCTGGCTTCTAAATAATAGTAATAAATCAAACATTTACAGAATAATCATTTCCCTTTTCTGTTTTACTTCGGTTTTCCGATCCCTCATTTTCTGTTGAAAAGAGATATCATGTAGTTCCCGTCACAACCCATTGTGTTTGGGGCGGATTTTACTTTTCTTTTTCCAAGAAAAACAGCATGCAAAAACTCATTTTGGTTTTGATTTACTATTTTGAAAGTCAAACAAAGTTTTTCCCGTAATCACTCTATAAACTATTTGAAAACAAAATATAGAATACATATCCTCGTGACAAGTAGGATAAAGAAATAAAAAATATGTGAACCTTTTTTTACTAAAAATTATAAAGTGACTTTCTTATAATAGAATTAAACCCAATATTTTTATTTATAATTATTTCCTGATTTATTTCTTTATTGGAAATGTATTTATAAATCAACCTGTTTGTCAATTAAAAAAAGAGTTGTGTATTAACTCTAAATGCTAGATAAAGCTAGATTGATATATACTCTTTGAATAACTAATTTTAGAAAATAATAAAATTTTAGTTTTTGGTAAAAAGAAAAAAAAATGGAAGATTTTGAATTAGCAATAAATATACAATCCCATATAAAATGAAACGAAAAGGTAAAGTGATGTAATAATAAACACACACTTCTTGGTCGGTATGCTACACTTCGCCAAAAGCAATTGCCGTTAAAGTGGGCAGCATCATATTAATTAGTAATGTTATTTCATTTGTATTTATTTTTGTTATACTTCTATTTACGTATTGCTAAAACATATATTATTATTTTAGTTTTTTTGTATAAAATAATATAAATTTCTCGTTCAATCGATTAACAACTGATCGCATATTAAATCTTCATAACTTGTAGAATTTAATAGAGTACCAGAAATCAAATCTTATATTAGCCCATATGGAAATTATATTACTAATAAATAATTACTAATAATGCACCATTAAATGTTTTATACTGCTATATGAATAATGTCAAAATTTATGGCAAGATTAAATATTCTTATTCCTTACTAGCTGTTGAACTCCTTATGACCACGGTCTCTTTCCCAGTCCCGAGAGAGATATAATAAAGTAATGCCCAAGTTTATTCTAAAATTGATACTCTATTCTTTTCAATTTAAGTGTCGTATTTTTTAAGGATATTTTAAAAAAGAATATTTTTTAAAAAATTTGATAACTCTCTAATTTCAATATTCTATATTCTATGTGACAAATTTGAGATTACATAACCCAAAGAGTATTTTAATAAATTACATTTTTCTTTAAATTAAGATTATAAAATGTAAAAGGTTTTTATTTTCTTAATCCTTGTACAATCAAACTAAGATATAAATTGAGGTGGAGGGACTAAGGGAGTAATAAATAAATTTATTTATTTGCTAGCTTTCCCGTAGGCCGTAACCACAGTCTCCTTCCTCTTTCTTCTTTGAGATTCTTTAACAAACTATTCTACTGCACTTTCCACTCCACTCTCCACTACAATTCCACCGCACATAGCATTCCTCAGATGCTCCATATCCTCCGCCATGGGCGACCACAATAGACCAGTCACCGGCTACCCCGCCGCCCCTCCAAACCCCAATGTCTTCTCCGCCGCCGCTCAACCACCTCCTGCCACCGCCTACCCTTACACCGCACCACCACCGTATTTCAACAACAACAACAACCACCCCTACCACAACTACCCAAACCCTTATGCATCACAGCGTAATACCCTTCTCCGCCGAGCAATCGCCATAATCGTTGCTTCTACAATCATCACTGGTACAATTCTCTTTATCCTCTGGCTTTTAATTAGTCCCCGCATCCCCGAATTCCAAATCGACTCACTCACTATGTCAAACCTCAATCTTTCCAACTCCTTAATTACTGCCAACTGGGATCTCCATTTTACTGCTAAAAATCCCAACAAAAAGATGACTCTATACTACGACGAGATTGCGGCGGCGATTTTTTACGATTCGTTGTCGATTGCTGATACTACGGTTCCACCTTTCTTTATGGATAAGGGAAATGAGACAGCCCAGAAAATTAGCTTTGTTGCATCGGGGGCTTATGTGGAGAAATGGGCTTTTGATGGTATGAATAAAGAGAAGGCCCAAAGTGGGAGTATTGGGTTTAATGTGAGGATGGTGGCTAGGGTTGGATTTAAAGCTGGAGCTTGGAGAGCGAGGAGGAGGTATTTGAGGGTTTATTGTGGGGTTTTGTCTGTTGGGGTTGGGGCAAATAAGTCTTCTGGGAATTTGCTTGGAGGCCCGAGGCAGTGTCGGGTTGGGCTGTGAGATGGTGGATTTTGATTTGCTCTGAGGTGAATCTTAATTGAATTTTGTTTGACCCCATTAGCTGACTCTTTAGTTTAATTGTATAAGCAATGTAGTGAGGATAATGCTGCTGATTGAATTGCGTTCTTTTGATCTGATATATAAAAAATAAAAAAAAAACTGATCTGTTTATTTGTTCGTATTGGTGTATTGCAGATCTTTAGGTTGTTTTTGTCGTTGTTTTGAGGCTAATTTAGGATGTACAGCAAGTGTGTTATTTTGATCTGATGTCACATAAAAAACTGATCTTGATTGGTTATTTATTCACATTGGTGTATACAGATCTATAGGTTGTTGTAGACTTGTTCTTGTTGTTCTGAGGCTACATTTAAGATGTATAGAATGTGTTTTATTATTAAATTATTCTTGTTTTTTTAAACTGTTTGTTCGCATCTTCTGATTTACAGAATAGCTAAGCAAGTAAAAAGGTCTGTAATTTTGATATGTTGTGTATTTGTGTACCTGTAGATGAGTAATCTCGTATTAATCAAGGTGTAGGGAAGCCCTTTCATGTCATTTAGGATTTCAAATTTTATTGGCCATTAATTCTTCAATGTTAGACTTTTGATGTGATCAAAATAACTTATTTGCGGTTCCTAGTGCTTCAATAACTTCCGGGCGGTATGTTATCTAGTTTCTTGAAGAATTGGTTTAAATCATTATACGGTAATGTTCTTTACATTTTTTTGACCTCATCAAGCAAAAGTTCTTTTTCTTTATCCTGTATCATCCAAGTTATATTACTTGTCTGATATTTTAGCTTTGAAGTGATATGAAACAGTTCAAGGAAATGTCTATATTGATTTTCTTGCCTTCTACTTTCATGTCTACTAGTTGATACAACCTTTGAGTACAGAAATTGTGACATTTGTATGATGCAGCGCCAATTCGGTTGTGCGGCATTGTTTTGACAGCTTAAAGGGTGACCAACTCTTAAGATGTTGTGGTTCTGGGCAAATAGCGAGTAGAAGGAGAACTCTTAGGTTGAATCCCAGCGAAGGCAAGAAATACCGCAACACTAGGTGATTTATACTCATCTGCCTAAGCCTTGGTGGGTAAAATTACCTTGTAAGTAGTGCTTGTGCTAATAAGAGATAGCAGGTAGTTGGTAGTTGGTACTGGGTGAAATAGAAGGAGAACTCTAGGGGAAAGGAGTTGTAAAGGACTATCGACGTGAGTTCTTTTGGATAGCCTCTTTGGTTCGTGTTATTTCATGCGATGGGCACTTTTCAGCTAAGTTAATAAAATTAAAGAGAATCTTAAAGACACTCTTGTTCCTCTTCCATGGTGACTTGGTCCAGAGAAACCGAAACCTTGATTGTTGCTAAATGGCTTTGACTTGTAGAAAATCTATGAGCTTAAAATATAACATTACAAAGGAGATGGCTCTCTTGCTATGTGTGTGTGTGTGTGAGAAAGAGGGAGGGAGGGAGGGAGATGTGTCAGTTTCAGTGTTCAGGAGATTATGCAATAGCCAGTGCACTATCTTCTTAAAAATTTGTTGAATTACAGGACATATTTCCTTTATTGCAGAGTTGAAGCAATCTTCAAAAGAAAAAGTTTATGTACATGGTTTTCCAGTTGGTAGTGCCTTTAAAAGAAGTGAAGTTAATTCATATAGGAGGTGTGAAGCCTCCTGAAACAAGAATATCTGTTAGGGGTCGTTTGGTGGGGAAACAAGTTATCCCATGATTAATTATTCCGGGATTAGTTATCACACCCTCCCATGGGGATAAAAAAACACTACAATCCCAGGATTAGTTATACCATGATTTTATCCCAACCAAACGTGGGATAAACTCATCTCAAATTTAATCCCGGGATTAATTATCCCTTATCGCTTGTACCAAACGAGCCCTTAGTATATGCGCGTTTTCTACCTTTTTCTGTTTTACTGTTCAAGTTTACCTATGTTTATATTTGCTAGTTTGCTAGAACCATGTCAAGTCTTGGCTTCAACATTATATTCTGATAAAAAATTTATGTCTTGGCTTTGCATGGCTTATGTTTCATTATACCAATGAACATGCTCCTCGGGTTATTAAGAAGGATAACGTGAAAGAAGAAATTTCTTGGTAAGAGATTACAACTACGGTTCAATTCCAATATAGTTGCTGAAAGAAATAGTTGATTTTGTGCAGCATATGCATGCCCCTTTACATTGAGGGTGAATTGAAACAAGAGTCTAGTACCTAATGTTGGTCGCATTGTCATTTCATATGTGCTCTTGCACTTTGGCCACTTGGGCAAAAACCAAGCTTGAAATGTAAATGGAATTCTAGATGGTAGTATTTCCTAGGGTAATTCCAAAAAAGATCCCTAGCTTCTATGGGAAATAGGCACATGCACAAGACAAGTATTCGTAATACCTTCAATATAGGGTATGAGTCCAAGAGGGTAAATCTTTAAATTGTTGCACTACCAAATTTTATCATATTGTTTTTTATACCATAAAACTATCAGTACAACTAATTTTAGATTCGACTAATTAAGTTCTCCTTTCTATTTATTTTCTTGTTTCTCATACGATAGTGCCATAATAATTCATATCTCAACTAATATCAAGCATAAAAAGTCTAAATATTTTGGAGAGGTTGAAACCAAAACTTTAAGTTTTAGCCGTTCGGGGTAAAATAGTCAATTTGTGTCGGTGACTTCAGAATCTTGCTATCCCATTTTGTCATTACTTATGAAAAGTAGGGCCCTTGGTATAATTCTTGAATCTTTAATTAGCCTTTGCGTAGAAGCATACGTCCCAAAAAGATAAGGTTGCTTGCACCACACCATACCATGACCATCACCAAACTTCATTTTCCACCATTCACTTTCCTCTTAAAATTGCAACTTGCAAGTAGTTAGTGCATAGTATTTGCATGAATTGGTCGTTGAGACACTTCCCTAAATTATTCTTGGATACGAGGTATTAAACTTATTTACTTTATATAACCATTACTAACATGTTTAAAAAGAACAAAATTAAATTTAAAAAAAAAAAAACTTACTCGTTGATAAAATAGTTGGAATCTCTCCCTTTAAAGGTCTTAGGTTCGAGTTCCAGATATTGAAAATTTTCTAATCATAGTATCATGATCATATTCGAAAAGGAAAGATTTCCATATTCATATCCTACTTATAGTCTCCTAACCTCTACAACGACCACCAACAGAAATAGAAATGAAAAGAGGACATGTCAACATTTTCTATAGAAAAGACCAATCTTTTTAAAGAAGAAAGTTTCTCACCACATTATAGAATCTTGAAACAAGCCGTATTAACCAACTTAGCTCGCCTTAGAAAAACTCTCCCAAAGGACTAAAACTTCAGCCTAAACACCAACCCTTCACCACCACCTCCGCTGCCACTGCCGCCAACATGTCGGCCAAGGACTGCGGCCACCATGACGAGGAGCGGCACAAGCTGCACCGCCGCCTATTCGCCGCCGTACTTGGCTTCATTATCTTAGTCCTCTTCATTATCTTTCTCATTTGGCTAATCCTTAGGCCAACAAAGCCAAGTTTCATCCTCCATGATGCCACAATCTATGCTTTCAACGTCTCCTCCCCTAATATTTTCCTCACCACCAACATCCAAATTACCCTCGCCTCTCGCAACCCAAATAACAAAATTGGAATTTACTATGACAAACTCGATGTCTATGCAACTTACCGTAGCCAACAAATTACCCTCCCTACACTGCTACCCTCAACTTATCAGGGACATAAAGATGTCACAATATGGTCTCCTTTTGTGTATGGAAACTCTGTCCCTGTTGCACCATTCCTTAGTGAAAGTCTAAACCAAGATCAGATGGCTGGAACTGTGTTGATTAACATCAAAGTGGATGGAAGAATTAGATGGAAAGTTGGGACATTTATTTCCGGGAAGTATCATTTGTATGTAAATTGTCCAGCTTATGTTGGAGTCGGGGGTAAGGTGATTGGAAATAGTATTGCAGTTGGATCAGCTATGAAGTATCAGTTAGTACAGAATTGTCATGTCGATGTTTGAGGAACTAAGCCATGGCAATTGGCATCTATTGTTGGTACTCTCTAACTCTCACTCCCCACTCCTTTTTTTATGATGTAATAGTTTAATCTGTGAGGATGTATAATTCGAGAAAATGCAGAATTTTAGTGGAATTTATTCGATTATGGTTGTAAATTGGTATTTTCTAGTCAACATCTGTCTGAATGTATACAAGTATATTTATACTTGGCTGCTAATATATTGAAGGGTGCTGTCCATTGTGTAACATCAATCCCATGCGGCTTTTCATTGTTTGAGGTGCTTTCTTCCCTCTTTAATCATAAGTTTTTTTTTATAGTTTTTTGTAAACCTTTTTGATTAGAAACTCGTAGACGAGTCTTTTTTATATAAGCATCTATTACGATCATATGTGACATGAGAAGGAAAAACTACTGGGCCTAGTTGCGTAGATAGCCAGATAGGGACTACCCAGAGGAGGAACTTATTTATATCTAATGTTTACACCAAATTATATTATTGCAATTAGTGATAAAATTGAGATATAAATGTTTCAATCAACAATGAATAAATGATACTATAATATTTTATGTAAAGTGTTTACTGCTTAGTTGTGAATACCATGTATAATAACTTTTGTTTTGGGGCAAGAATTTTTATTCCACCACCTTTAATAATTTTTACTCATGTAACTAACGTGACAAGAATTTACAATCATTGAACATCGTACCATCTACATGATTTTTATGTCGCTGATGCTTTCTGGACATGATTTGGAACTAAAAGATAGAATTAAAGAATGTATTTCAACTAATTAGTTTAACTAGTCCTAACATGTTACAAACTTAATCTTATTAAAACAACCTGTAGTTTTCCTTTTAGTTACATAATAGTGCAAAAAATATCAGTTGCTTATATTTGGTAGTACCATCAGATGCATTAAAAAAGTACTCGGAACAAAAGTGGGTAAAGAAATGTCACTAGAAAGTGATAATGATTTTTTAGCTGGAGTAAATGTTGATAACCACTGCAAAAAATAAAGGTGATGTTATGTGGGGCAGTTTAAGCTGGGAATTATAAAGTGGTAGTAACTTCCTTACCTACTACTTCAATCAAACCATATGTAATCATGTATAACGACACTGTGATGATCATAGCTTTGGAACAAGTCATATATCACAATAATTCTTTTAGGTCAGCTTAGTTTCACTCAAATATTGGTACAAATACAGTTCATAAAAAAATGGTGAAGATTTTATTCATGTGGGGCTTAATTTCACCTTCAGTCCGTCACAGTAACTTATTAACTTGATGGAAGAGATGTGAATACAACTATCTTTTAATTCCATAGATTTGTATGTACATGCATGTACTCCAACTTATTACTTCATCCGTGTCAATTTTATGTGGCGTAATTTGGCGAGTTCCTTTCTTGTCTTGCCCAAAAACTTTCTTTATTCTCATTGGAGAAAGACTCTCCCGCGGCAAGGTTTTACACATAGGGCCAGCTGCTTTCTTTATCTCGCTTGCCCTTAGTCCGTCTAGCGCCTTTCGGATTTTAAATATATTCTAATATTTGCGTAGTTATAAAAATTTATTATTAAAAGTTTAATTTAAATTATTTAAAAATATAAAAATATGTTATTCTATTCGAACCAAAATAATAAAAAATTTAAATTGTATCACATGAGTTTAAATAGATAATGTACTACTAGCTATAACTTTTATTTATGACTTTCCGTTTGAACGAGAGAAGTGCACTCAGCCACTGTGATAAGTCGTTTAGTCCTTGTCTTAATTAGAAAAAGTTAATCACGCACTGGTAATAGCATGAGTTATATTTTGTTCGTTATCACCATTCACCAAATACAAACCTTCCAAGTTCCGTTTTCACAGGCATTGAAAGGTCAAAAGGAAAATTATGTGATGTGACAGTTCACTATTGAAACCTCCCTCCGCCCGCAGCACTTTTATAATTTTTAATTAATCAGTCACATTCCCCTTGTCCGTACCAGTTCTGAGTTGGCTGTTTGACGTCCGGGGAAGGCCCCCGAAGGAACTGTTCCCAGTCCGTCCCCCGGTCGGCATGCGGCAACCCGCTCTCGCCGCGGGAGCAGCTCGAGCAGTCCACCGACAACCGACGGGTTCGGGACTGGGACCCCGTGCCCAGTCCTCAGAGCCAATCCTTTTCCCGAAGTTACAGATCTATTTTGCTGACTTCCCTTGCCTACATTGTTCCATCGACCAGAGGTTGTTCACCTTGGAGACCTAATGCGATTATGAGTACGGCCGGGCGTGGACGACACTCGGTCCTCCGGATTTTCAAGGGCCGCCGGGGGTGCTCCGGACACCACGCGACGTGCGGTGCTCTTCCAGCCGCTGGACCCTACCTCTGACTGAGTCGTTTTCAGGATGGGCAGGCTGTTAAATAGAAAAGATAACTCTTCCCGAGGCCCCCGCCGACGTCTCCGGACTTCCTAACGTTGCCGTCAACCACCACGTCCCGGTTCAGAAATTTTAACCCGATTCCCTTTCGGAGTACGCGCTATCTGTCGGGGTTCCCCCGACCCCTAGGATAGACTATCCCATGTGCAAGTGTCGTTTACATGAAACCTTTCTCCTCTTCGGCCTTCAAAGTTCTCATTTGAATATTTGCTACTACCATCAAGATCTGCACCGACGGTCGCTCCGCCCAGGCACGCGCCCAAGATTTTGCAGCGATTGCCGCACCCTCCTATTCATAAGGGCCTGGCACTTGCCCCGACGGCCGGGTGTAGGTCGCGCGCTTAAGCGCCTTCTATTTTCGGAGCTAGTTGATTCGGCGGGTGAGTTGTTACACACTCCTTAGCAGATTTCGACTTCCATGACCATCGTCCTGCTATCTTAATCGACCAACACCCTTTGTGGGATCTAGGTTAGCGCGCAGTTTGGCAACGTAACCCGACTTCTGATTCATCCTGCATCGCCAGTTCTGCTTACCAAAAATGGCCCATTTGGAGCTCTTGATTCCGCGGTGCGGCTCAACAAAGCAGCCGCACCGTCATACCTATTTAAAGTTTGAGAATAGATCGAGGGCGTTGCGCCCCCGATGCCTCTAATCATTGGCTTTACCCGATAGAACTCTCACGCGAGCTCCAGCTATCTTGAGGGAAACTTCGGAGGGAACTAGCTACTAGATGGTTCGATTAGTCTTTCGCCCCAATACCCAAGTCAGACGAACGTTTTGCACGTCAGTATCGCTGCGGGTCTCCACCAGAGTTTCCTCTGGCTTCGCCCGCTCAGGCATAGTTCACCATCTTTTACCTGTTCACTATTGACTTTGCATATCTCTTTAAAAAAAATTGCATGCTTTACTATAATACCATATAAATTGGTATACAGTTTTAATGAATTTGAAATTAATAATCAATGCTAAGGGCAAAATCGAAAAAATAAATTTTTTATCCTTTGACATGTGAAAGTGGACAAGTAAAATTGAAAATCTATTTTTAGAATAGTAAACAAGTAAAAATGAAGAGAGAGAGAGTAACTTCTAACACTATAAATTGGAAAGAAGCTACTTTAGGGGAAAAACCAAGAAATTTTTGTATGTTACTTTTTTCATTCACTTTTTACTTGTACACTATATTATATATTTTTATTTTTTCTTGTTCATTTTTTAGCAAAATAAGAGAAAAATAAGTTTTTTTCTTGTTTTACCTTTATCGTTAAGTACTCATTCACCAAATCATTTTCCAATACTTTTGAAATGTTGTCATTATTATGGGTATTATGGTAAAATATGTATTCTTTTTTTTTTTCTTTGAATTATGCGGTGTGATCAAAGATGTTCTTCATTTATTATTTCTTAAGAGAAATTCAAAATCTATTATGGACAAATAAAAGTGAACCTAAAGAGTATATTACTATTCAATGGTCCCTGCACGAATCTAAACGGTAATTCGCCCTTTCAGAAATTATTTTCGTTAAAAATTCCACATGAACTTCTAGTTTCTCACAGCATACTTTCTATCAATTCACTAAAAACAAGAATGCACATAAAGAGATTATCTTTACGTCTATATATATTTACATGTAGAAACTTAAATATCGTAAAACATTACAGGAAGAGAGGGCGGCGACCCGTGAATTATGATTAGAGTTGAATTTTAAGATAACTAGTCTCTATAAACGTGCATTGCATTATATCCCGTCAATCATATAAAAAATGTTAGTTAATGATATTTTATATTACATTATATTTAGTTTATGAGGTACAAAATAGTTATTAGGATCATGTCCTCTAAAGGCTTCTTAATTTAAAAATGATGTTCTAAGTACACATCCCCTCTGTTGTTATTATCCTTGTGAAAAAACATGTTATGACTAAAATAATTCAATATTAGCTAGGGATTGAGCCAGTGACCAAATGTTGTAAAAGTATTAAAACAATATCAATCATTTTTTAGTTTAAGAAGTCAAATTCTTGTGCAAACACGTTTGGTTGCACGTTATTCAATCAAAGTTCTACAAAAATTATAGGAAATAAGAAGTTCCACTTATCAAAGGGTGAGATTTTATAATATTTCTATCCCACAATAAAAATAGAATACGATAAAAAGCAAGCTCCTCGGAAAACAAACTCGCAATTTTTTTTCACTATTCTATTATAATGGAAATATTAGTGGTTAATTTTTTCTTTCGAAATGTCTAAAGTAATGATATGATTGGAAATTAATTTAATTATTAAAGTGATCACAAAAAGTAAGCTATAATATTTAAAAAATATAGTCCTTGTATACGGTCGAAATAAATTTCGGTCTCCGTACGTTTGATCGAGTTCGATTGGTAAATGATCGAAGTAAGAGCTCGAGACGAGTTCCGAGGATAGTGCATACAAGCTTCGAGCTCCAAGACCAATCGAGGAATCGGCTCGGTATCATTGTCAAGCCCATGACCAAATCGAACCGCAAGGCAAAGAGAAGGTTGTCGGAAATGCACAGGCTGATTGACACTCACCCCGAATGTCGAACTCAAACTCAAGGCCGATGGATCGACCCAATACCGAGCTCGAGCTAGTATCGATCTCGCAGACAGGAGTCGTTGCAACCGCACTAGGGGAGAGAATCTTGGCAGGAATCGAGGAAAGGACAATTCGTCATGTGTTCTCCACTATATATTTTTTATTGTAAATAATAGTAAGATCCCTCTACTATAAAGGTGGGAATCCTTGTAAACATAGGGGACAGATTGTAAGAAAAGACTACTTCTGTTTATTGAAGAAAATCTCTTAAGCTTGTTTTTTACTCAACATACTCATTCCCCTAGTTCAATAATTTATATCTCATTTCTATAGCCAAGAATCCAAACATTTCCACTTCTGCATACGATTTATGTCAGGATATATCGCATATCCTTAGAACTACTTATAAATTCAACTATATCTAATTTTTCGGGTAAACAATTTGGCGCCCACCTTGGGGCTAAGGATAACAGTGGTTGTTTGATACAAATCCGTAATACGCACTAGTTTACAACTCCCAATCAGCAATGGCAAACCATCGATTCATGGTTTTACTTATTGACCACGAAGCCGGCCTTCAGGATAAAACCAACAACTTGATACCCAGGGTCGAAAGGCCACTTAACGACATCACTGAAGCTCGAGTCGAAGTACTTGAAATCCGAGTAGAAGTACCACTAGATGTCAATTCACAAGTGGCTCTAGAGGCGAACCAACGTTCTGATCCGAAAAAAAGCATTCAGGGCGGTACTCGATCTATAGCTCGAGACACCCATAACGTGGAGGAGATCGGAGTCAGCTTACGGATGATCTTCGAGATGTTACAAGCCCAGCGAATAGTGATAGCTCAATTGCAAAGCCAAACTCAGGTACAAAGCAGGCCGGAGCCCGATCCTCTTCGGTAAATCACCCACGGAACGGAGCCAGCCATAGTGAAGTCAAACGAGCAAGAATCAAGGACTACTCCCGAAATTACCAAATTGCTCTAGGAACTCATAAAACGAGTCGAAGCCAACGATAAAAAAGTAGAAACATATAATTCCAGGGTCGATCAGATCCCGGGAGCTCCACCAATGATAAAAGGACTAGATTCTAAGAAATTCATCCAAAAGCCTTTTCCCTCGAGTGCAGCCCCAAAACCAATCCCCAAAAAATTCTGTATGCTAGAAATTCCCAAATATAACGGTACGACCGATCCCAACGAGCACGTCACCTCTTACACGTGTGCCATCAAGTGTAATGATTTGGAAGACGACAAGATCGAATCCGTGTTATTGAAGAAATTCGGAGAGACCCTCTCGAAGGGAGCGATGATTTGCTATCATAATTTGCCCCCAAAATTCCATTGATTCTTTTGCCATGTTAGCGGATTTGTTTGTAAAAGCACATGCTAGTGCCATAAAGGTTGCAACAAGGAAGTCGGACCTCTTTAAAGTAAAGGAAAGCGGTAATGAAATGCTAAGGGAGTTCGTGTCCCGATTTCAAATGGAACGCATGAAATTGCCACCGGTTACAGACGACTGGGCCGTCCAAGCTTTCACATAAGGGTTGAATGAGCAAAGTTCAATAGCATCACGTCGGCTGAAACAAAATTTGATCGAGTATCCAGTAATGACTTGGGCGGATGTACACAACCAATATCAATCAAAAATTAGGGTCGAAGATGACCAGTTGGGATCTTCTTCCGGATCCATGCACTAGAACATGGCAGCTGTTAAAAAACAGAGGGATATCGCCAGAGAACGAAGGTCGAACAAAGACTGATATCAACCGTACATCACAGATCGAATGAACAATGGCTCAGCACGTAATTTCGCTTGTAACAATCGAATGAGTGTTCGAGGACAAAATTCTCGGAGGCTTATGAGCAAGAGTGGCTTCGATAAATATGGCGATCCTATAGAGGCACCTCGGCTATCGGAGTATAATTTCAGCGTCGACACATCGGGCATTGTATCGGCGATCGGAAGAATCAAAGATACTAGGTGGCCCAGACCCATGCAAATAGAGCCTTCCCAAAGAAACCCGAATTCAATGTGCAAGTAGCATGGCACGCATGGTCACAGGACCGAGGATTGCAGACAATTAAGAGAAGAGGTAGCTCGCCTATTCGATGAGGGCCACCTTCGAGAGTTCCTGAGCGACCGAGCCAGGAATCACTTCAGAGAAAGGGACACCAGAAAAAAGGATAAACAAGAGGAACCTCTACATATCATTCATATGATCATCGGTGGGGTCGATACTCCGCAGTGACCCATGCTCAAGTACAACAAGATACCAGCCACATGGGAAAAATGAACTCGAGGTTATGTACCCGAAGGTACACTATCATTCGGAATTGAAGAAGCCGAGGGCATCTCTCAACCTCACAACGACGCTTTTGTAATTTCTATCCTATTAAATAAAGCTCAAGTTAAGCGTGTTTTAGTGGATCCAGGTAGCTCTGCGAATATCATCCAATCGTGGGTAGTGGAGCAACTCGGTTTGCAGAATCAAGTTGTGCCCACAGCTCGGGTCCTGAACGGTTTCAATATGGCCAATGAAATGACTAAAGGAGAGATTACTCTACCAGTGAGTGTAGATGGAACCATCCAAAATACCAAATTCCATGTAATCTAAGGGGATATAAGGTACAATGCCCTACTCGGAAGACCTTGGATCCACAATATGAAGGCAGTGCCTTCGACCCTCCACAAAGTAATGAAACTTCCTACGTCGGACGGCGTGAAAACAGTATATGGGGAGCAACATGCTTCGAAGGAAATATTTGCGGTCGTTGAGGTAACACTGATGCCAACGCTATCGGTCTCGGAAAGATCGAGCACTAAAGATAAACGAAAAACCAAATAGCAATCACAGCTACCAGTCTTGACCGAACAGGTGGAACATGAAATAAAGGATAAGGAGGAAAAGTTTCTGACACCTCGAGCTTTCGTCATCCCCGATGACTCCGGCGCCACCCAATATACGATCGAAGAGTTGGAGCAGGTTATACTAATCAACTATCTGCCCGAGAAAAAAGTATACCTGGGAACGGGATTGACCCCCGAACACAGGGAAAAACTCATTCAATTTCTTATTGATAACATAGACTTTTTTGCTTGGTCCCATTTAGACATGGCAGGGATCCCACCGTCGATAACAATGCACTAGCTGAGCTTGGACCCTAGGTTCAAACCGATGAAGCAAAAAAGAAGACCTCAGTCCGAGGTAAAACACGCATTTGTAAAGGATGGGGTGACTAAACTTCTCAAAATAGGATCAATTCGGGAGGTAAAATATCTCGAGTGGTTAGCCAACGTAGTTGTAGTTCCTAAAAAGGGGAACAAACTTAGAATGTGCATAGATTATAAATATCTAAACAAAGCATGTCCCAAAGATTTTTTTCCACTGCCTAGCATCGATCGCATGATCGATGCCACAGCCGGCCACGAGATCCTTACTTTTCTCGACGCCTACTCCGAGTACAATCAAATTCGAATGAACCCGGAGGACCAGAAAAAGACTTCATTTATCACCAAGTACGGAACCTATTGCTATAATGTAATGCCATTCGGGCTAAAAAAATACAGGAGCTACTTACCAACGCCTAGTGAATAAAATATTCAAAGAACAAATAGGTAAGTCGATGGAAGTTTACATTGATGACATGCTAGTTAAGTCCCTGTGCGCAGAGGACCATTTGACTCATTTGCAGGAAATAGGGCTGCTTATCGGGCGAATTGGGTGGTTAATTACTCTTAACAGTTTGGCTTAACGATTATTGGCTTTTAAATATATTAATCTGCTAGCCACCCGATAAGATATCGGGTGGATTGGTATCGGTTTAGCTCTTATCGGCCTAATTCAATCTATATTGCATGCATTAATTGTTTGCTGACCGCCTAGCATACAAATTCAGAATAGGAAATTACACATTGAGTCCTGAGATACATATCTGTTAACAACTACATAAGAATGATGTAGTGTGGCATGTGTTGTAGAGTGAAAAATGTTGTGGCACAGCACTGTTGTTCTTCTATTAAATATAGACACCAAGCATTGGTTTAAAAAAACAAAAGCAAAGGTGAACCATAGACAACAGCTTAAACAATCTTGTTGTAGGGTGGGAGAATAAGCTAAGCTAAGCCAATCCTGGGATCTTCTGATGCATAGTACGTAAGGGTTCTGATTATTTAGGAATTAGGCGTTAATATAGATAGCAGCTTAAACAAGTGTTCTTGTGGAATGGTTTTTGATATTTAATATATATATATATATTCTTAATGGGTTAACGGATTATCCGTTAAAAAAATTAAATAATCTGCCCCCAAACTGATAAGCCGTTAATAAAAAAAATTCAATTTGTTCCCCACCCGTTAGACCGTTAACCCGATACCAATAAGCCATTAAGCTTCAGTTTCAGTTCGGTTTTGAACACCCCTAGCAGGAAATGTTCAAGATCTTAAGGAAATACAACATGAAGCTCAACCCCGAAAAATGTACTTTCGGGGTTGGATCGGGCAAGTTCCTTGGTTTCATGGTATCAAATCGGGGAATCGAGATCAATCCCGACAAAATTAAGGCCATCAAAGATATCACCATCGTGGATAGCGTGAAAGCAGTGCAGCAGCTGACCGTGCGGATAGCTGCCTTAGGCCGAGTTATTTCAAGGTCATCAGATGAAGCCACAAATTCTTCTCCCCACTCAAAAGGAAGAACGGTTTCACCTGGACCCCGGAATGCCAACGGGCACTAGAACAATTGAAGCGGTACCTATCGAGCCCACCACTACTTCACACTCTGAGAACAAATGAGAAGTTGTACTTATACTTGGCGGTATCGAAAATCGCACTAAGTGGCGTCCTAATTCGAGAAGAGCAAGGTACATAGTTTCCTATTTATTATGTAAGTCGGACCTTAGGGGAAGCAGAGGCTAGATACCCTCGCTTAGAGAAATTAACACTTGCACTAGTAAGTGCCTCTAGAAAGTTAAGACCATACTTTCAATGTCACCCCATATGCGTCTTGACCACTTACCCACTTCGCAATATTTTGCACAAGCCTGAACTATCGGGTCGATTGGCCAAATGGGCCGTCGCACTAAGTGGGTACGATATCGAATATCAACCCCGTACGACCATTAAGTCCCAAATTTTAGCGAACTTTGTGGCCGATTTCATGCCAACCATCATACCCGAAGTTGAAAAAGAAATCTTGTTAAAATCGGATACGTCGTCGGGGGTTTGGACCCTCTACACAGATGGTGCTTCAAATGTGAAGGGGTTTGGGCTTGGCATCGTACTGAAACCTCCCACATGCGGCATTATTAGACAATCCATCAAAACCAATAGATTAATTAACAATGAGGCAGAGTACGAGACCATGATTGTAGGTCTCGAGCTAGCTAAAAGCCTGGGAGCAGAAGTCATTGAAGCCAAATGTGACTCTTTACTAGTGGTAAACCAAGTAAACAAAACTTTCGAGGTTCGAGAAGATAGGATCCAAAGGTATTTGGACAAATTACAGGTAACTCTACACCGTTTTAAAGAATGAACCCTATAATATGTGCCTCGAGAACAAAGCTGTGAGGCCGACACACTCGCAAATTTGGGGTCATTCGAGGAAGGTAAGATCGACTCGGGGACTGGCGTTCAAATCTCGAGATCCGTAATCGAGGATGGAAATGCCGAAATAAATTCCACGATCTTAACCTGGGATTGGAGGAATAAGTACATTGAATATTTAAAGAACGGAAAACTCCCATCGAACCCAAAAGAATCGAGGGTTCTACGAACCAAGGCTGCTCGATTCATGCTGGTTGAAGATTGAACGAAGCTAAAGGAAAGTGGAGAGAAATTTTGCCCGAAGTCCTTTGGGCGTATCGGACAATATCTAAATCCAGTACAGGAGCAACCCCATTTTTCCTAGTGTATGGATCCGAAGACCTAATTCCGGTCGAAGTCGGGGAACCAAGCGCAAGGTTCCGACATACATCGGAAGAATAGAACTACAAGGCAATGAATACTAGCCTCGAATTATTAGATAAAAAATGAGAGGCGGCACTGGTTTGAATGGCTGCACAAAAACAACGAATCGAAAGGTACTACAATAGAAGAACCAACCTCTGTCATTTCAAGGCCGGGGACTTAGTCCTAAGGAAGGTCACCATTAACACTCGAGATCCTAATGAAGGGAAGCTCATACCAAATTGGGAAGGACCCTATCAAGTCCTTGATATAATCGGGAAGGGGTCTAATAAACTTGGAGCAACGGATGGAAAACTGTTACCAAATAATTAGAACATATCGCTTCTCAAACGATATTACTGTTAAGGTATGATTTTCTCCTATGTCATCTATATAGGTACATTTGACACTAACTCATTGCAGGAATTCGACGAAAAACATCAACACCTCTGGTTTCAAAGCACGCGCTATACTCTTTTTCCCTCAAGTTCGGCTTTTATCCCAAATGGATTCCGACAAGGTTTTTAACGAGACAACAACTATGTGCTACCCTGGGACAAATCAATAATATCTGAGGCTCCTTCATAATCAACCTAGAATACTGGGGGGCTACCAAGCGAATAAATCAAGTCCGGCACAAGAAAGTTGTTCCATATCAAATTCATGACAAACAGGGTCTCGATAGAGAAAAGTGTAAGGGCCAAATGGTCAAAATGAACCATGCCCACGTAGTTTCGCTCAGACTGTGGCACAAGATACAAACACATGTGTAATGACTTATAAAGGAGAACTTCTTTTTCAGATATCTCACACTTTAAAAAGATTTTCCTGCTTCCTGATTCAAACGGGCTTAAAGGCCAACCACCATCAAATGGATTTTTGATAGCGGTCATAAAAAGCCTACGGGCTAAGATATTCTGAGTTCGAGTTTGAAACAATCACTCACTCAAATTAAAGCCTAAGGGCTATCTTACTTCGAGTTCGAGCAATCACTCACTCGGTCATAAAAAGCCTACGGGCTAAGATATTCTAAGTTCGAGTTCGAAACAATCACTCACTCAAATTATAGCCTAAGGGCTATCTTACTTAGAGTTCGAGCAATCACTCACTCGGTCGTAAAAAGCCTACGGGATAAGATATTCTGAGTTCGAGTTCGAAACAATCACTCACTCAAATTAAAGCCTAAGGGATATGTTACTTCGAGTTCGAGCAATCACTCACTCGGCCATAAAAAGCCTACGGGCTAAGATATTCTGAGTTCGAGTTCAAAACAATCACTCACTCAAATTAGAGCCTAAGGGATATCTTACTTCGAGTTCGAGCAATCACTCACTCGGTCATAAAAAGCCTACGGGCTAAGATATTCTGAGTTCGAGTTCGAAACAACCACTCGCTCAATTATTAAAATCCTAAGGCTATCTTACTTCGAGTTCGAGTAATCACTCACTCGGTCATAAAAGGCCTATGGGCTAAGATATTATGAGTTCGAGTTCGAAACAATCACTCACTCAGATTAAAGGCTACGGATACCGAATTCGATGAAATCACCTAAATCGTCATAAAAACATCTGCAAGGCATAAATGAAATCTTCACGAAGCAAGGCAGTAAAATAAAAAGATATTTGTATAGATATACAAGGGTGGTTTACATAAATAAATGCAACATAGAAGAAGCTAAGGGCTAAGCTTCTGGGTTATCATCGAGAGCGGTCTCTTCTCCACCGGGCTCCCCCCATCTTCGGACCCACTCTTGCTACCATCATCATCATTATCATCGCCATCAGAAGCCAAGGCTTCAGCTTCGAACTCTTTAGCCTTTTTTATCTCTTCAGCAAGGTCGAAGCCTCAAGCGTGTATCTCCTCAAGGGTCTCCCTCCGAGACCGACACTTAGCAAGTTCGACAACCCAATGTGCTCGAGTGTCGGCAGTATCCGCTGCCTCTCTTGCTTCCATCTGAGCAGCCTCGGCATCAGCCCGATACACGGCAATGGACTTGTCTGCGATGACTTTCGATGACTCAACCTCCGCCTTGGCCTTAGCAAGCCGTGTTTCAAGCTCCTCGATCCTCTTGGCCTGAGCCGAACCCTTTTTCTTGACGCTTCGAAGCTAAACATCGGCCGATAATAATTTGGCCAAGATGGTTTCTTTCTCTGCAGCCAGGCGGTCGATAGTCTCCTTCTACCGGTTATATTCAGCCTTGATTTGGTCGACTTCTTCCCGAAGCAACCCGATCTTTTCAACCTTTTACTGCAGCTGAGATAACGAAGGGTTAGCTTCCACAGTTGGGTCAAACCCATACTCTAACAGAACGAGGCTCACCTATTTATCTAGTTCGGCCTCTTCTTCACGAGCCTTAGCCAAATCTGCTTGGAGGTCCTTTATAGCATCATCCTTTTGGCTGCAAAGAAGCCGCAGTACATCTCTCTCCCCCGAGACCTTCTGAAGCTCGACCTCACATTGGCTGAGGTCGACTTGAAACCTGCTAATGGCCTGCACAGTAGGGAAATAACACAAGTCAAGTTTGGAAAAGAACGAAGAAACCAAGTACAGTAAAATCATTACTTGAGAAATGAAACGTTGGGCCTCTTCAAGGAAAAGAAAAACATCACCAATGTCGGAGGCATCATCGAATCCAGTAAAGAAATCCCGAAAAGGGTCACCTATACTAGAGCCTCCGCCCATATCGGGGGTCGGAGGCATCATCAACTCTAGTAAAGAAATCCTAAAAAGGGTCCCCTACACTAGAGCCTCCGCCTATATCGGGGGTCTTCAATTCTCGAGCTTTTTTAATGCCTCCTCATAAAAGGTTGGAAGAGAAGGAAAATGACCCACTGTCATAGTCCCAATCGCTCGGGATTCTCTAATCGAGACTCGGGGTACCGGAACTGACCCCGATCGGTATAGCCGCCATCAACTCAGAAGGTCTGGCGGCCTCGATAGCTTTCGCAGATTGGATCACCAAAGCCGAGGCATCATCATCATCATCATCATATTCTTCTTCTTCTTCTTCTTCTTCTTCTTCTTCTTCTCTCAGTCATTGGACCGATTCCTTCGAAATTGCGATTGCCTTCCTCCTCACCCTTCGAGTTTTGGGCTTGGGGTCCTCTGACCGAGAGACAACTTTTCACTTCTTATATTTCCCCGGTTCCGGGATCGGGGACTTGGTTACTTCCTCACCACTCGAAGTCCTCAAAAAGACATCCTTTGTTATACCTGTATGAAAGGAAATCGGTAATGAATGGAGCATAAAAAACATTTCAAAGAACACGAGAAATGACCCTTACCGTGATTCTTGGCCTCCCATCTACCTTTTGCCAAATCACGCCAAGCGCGTTCGGCATATGAGGAAGTCGAGGCTAACTTCCGAACCCAATCCTCGAGGTCGGGTACCGCTTGTGGCATCCAAGGGGCAGCTGTATATCGGAGAAAGACATCAGATAAAATCGGAGAAAGATACGAAAAGCAACGTCTTATGAAAACCACTTACGGTTGAAATTTCATTCCTCGGGGAACAACATCTTCTCTTCTGGAATGAGGTCACGGGTCCTCACCTGGATATAATGGCCCATCCAACCCCGATCCTTGTCTTCGTCGATGCTCGACATCAAAGCCTTCGATGCCCGATGATGAAGCCTGATTAGTCCTAGAAAGATTTGAGGCCGATACAATCGTATGAGATGATTCAGGGAAAAATCCAGCCCCCCGTCCTTGTTGGAGAAGAAGCAAAGTAAGGTTACTATACGCCATAGAGAAGGATGAATTTGACCGAGGATGACCTAATATCTTTTGTAAAAATCAATGATCACTGGGTCGACGGGACCCAACGTGAAGGGATAAGTGTAAACACTTAAAAACCCCTCCACATGAGTGATGGCGCTCTCTTCGGGAGAGGGAATTTGCAACACAACCTCGGAACCCCAGTTGTAGTCTTTCCTCGCAGCCTCAAGATGACCCTCCGTTATCGAGCACACGTACATCAACACATACTCGTATCTACCCGGAACAGACGAAGGATTCTCAACCTTAAAATTGATCTTCAGAGTGCACATGCCAGGGACATACTCATGGGGAGGCGGCTCCACTTGCGCCTTGTCGCCGGACGGCCATGAAGAAGAAGCTTTCTCCTTCTGAGGTACAGTTTCCGAAGTTTTTGCCATTGATGTAAGAGAAAGAAAAGCGAAGGAAGATGAAAGGTTGATGGTGCCAAAAGCTGATGAAGGTGGCTTTACAAGCGGCGAAATAGAGGCAGAAAGAGTAAGAAAATTTGGGAGATTGAAGATGTAAAAGTGGTAAATGATAAATGGAAGGGCAATTTAAAGGTTTATACCGTGGCGGTTCAGTATCATCGGTGACCGACCACCGTATGACGTGCATTAAATACCTTGAAAGACTAAATTGACGGGACAACTATCACATACGTCACGATCGAGCCCGGTAAAAACGTCAACTTATAATACGATCGAGCCGTCGAAAATCATATTTTGGTCGAAATAGATTTTGGTCTCCGTACGTTTGATCGAGTTCAAATGGTAAGCGATCGAAGTGAGAGTTCGAGATGAGTTCTGAGGATAGTGCATACAAGCCTCGAGCTCCAAGACCGATCGAAAAATCGGCTCGGTATCATTGTCAAGCCCATGACCAAATCGAACCGCAAGGCAAAGAGAAGGTTGTCGGAAATGCACAGGCCGATTGACACTCACCCCGAATATCGAACTCGAACTCAAGGCAGAGGGCTCGACCCAATACCGAGCTCGAGCCATTATCGAGCTCGAGCCAGTATCGAGTTCGCAGACAGGAGTCGTTGCAACCGCACTAGGGGAGAGAATCTTGGTAGGAATCGAGGAAGGGACAATTCATCATGGGTTCTCCACTATATATTTTTTATTGTAAATAATAGTAAGATCCCTCTACTATAAAGTGGGAATCCTTGTAAACATAGGGGAAAGATTGTAAGAAAAGACTACTTCTGTTTATTGAAGAAAATCTCTTAAGCTTGTTTTTTACTCAACATACTCATTCTCCTAGTTCAATAATTTATATCTCATTTCTATAGCCAAGAATCCAAACATTTCCACTTCTGCATACGATTTATGTCAGGATATATCGCATATCCTTAGAACTACTGATAAATTTAACTATATCCGATTTTTTGGGTAAACACTTCCATCTCCATAAGTTTTTTCTCACTTCATGGTAGATTTTTTTATACGTATTAAGAAGAATTTGAACTATTTTATATTTTTTCAATATAAATTATATATTTATTTACCTGCAAAAGATATTTAATCAACTTTATGATAGCCATTTCTGTTCTTTCTTATCATCTTCTATTATTTTGTAAGTATATTCATATTGATTTATTTTCTTTGTTATGGACAATTACGCTTTATAATTTGCTTATAATGTTTAATTTTCACTTATAGGTATGCTATTTTCTTTCATATATTCCTTCATCAAGAAAAGGAAGAAAAACCATTAACATTCTAATTTAATTAAAACAAACAATATAAAATTCAAAAACATTAAAGAATTTGACCTTAGTGGAAAATGAAATATGAAGAAATAAAAAAGTCATATCGACCGGTATTATAAATAGACATTACATAAACGCATAGTAAATAAATAGAGACAAGAAGAAATCTTAGATTCTCTTTTTGGCATGACTCGTTTATTCTCTCTGAACTCTAGATAGCATGTTTAACATTTTTAATCCTCTTCCCTCTTATGGAGTAACTTTGTTTACATGTAAAATAGAAAATAAAAGTATGTCATCATTATAATTATGGTTAAAAAGTTAAACTCGCCTTAAAACTTGCAAGATAAAATAAAAGAGTATAACATTGCATAGAAAAATCAATATTTTAGCACCACAAGAATCTGCTTCGCGCAACAAAGGCTTTAGCAATATTATCAATTGCATGATTTTTCTCACTCGTCAACACGGAACTTTACGGTAGTTGCCTTCATTTGATCTTTGCACCGAATTTTTATGAGTTCGTCCACAGTTTCACAATACGCAAGTAATTTTTATTTACTGAATATAAAGGACGGAGAATTCCGTGACCTATCTCTAAGCCTCCCATTCTTATTTTTGGTCTAAATTTCTGAATGTCTTTAGCTTTTTTAACTAAATAATCATGTCTTTAAAAAATTAGAGAATACCTACAGATTATTGCATTACTTGGTAGTGTTCGGTTTTTATCTAATTAATTTAAATAAAGAGGTGTGAATGAGAAATAAAAGAATAATATTTGGATGGAAACAAAAAGTTGAAGCATTCCGTTACTATTGCACTTTGTCCCTCGTAAGGGAATGAAAGGAAAATCTTTGAACTTATATAGAGAAACACATCTTCTAGCTCTTAAAGAGTTGAAAAGAAATGGTGCATCGCACCGTCATCGACGTCGCTCGCTCGGCTTCGGCTTAGGCTTCAGATTTTATTGACAAATATTTTGGACCAAATTTATTTCCTGTTTTTTCCGTTATTTATTTTCTATTCTGATATTTTTTTGCGGAATATCTTAATTCAAAATTCGCGGCGGTAATTTTTTCAACAGTTAGATTCGCGTCTAATGGCGAACAAACACCTTCTCAAACGAACATGTATCTTGACACCTGTTGAAATCTAAATTGTTGGCTATAAATATATAGGAATAGCCTCATTTTCAATCATCAAAAATCTGAAAACTCTCCCCTTTCTCTTCTGTATTTTTACATTATTTTTCCAAAAGCAAAACGTAAGTATCAGTGTAGTTTACTGGCGTTTGTTGAGTTCAACGAGATTCTGTAATTTCTATTGCCAATATTACAAAATAGTTGTTCCGTTCTATCATGGGAGAAATTAATCCAATAACCTTAGGCAACAGTGAGTGAATTAAATTCTTTAAGGAAACACAATTTCCTGTTGAGCTTGGAACTTTTATTCTTCGGATTCTATTTCTGTTTGTTTCTGATTTCATTTTATTTTGTAGAAATTATTTTTCGAATACAAATTACTACCGGTAGAACAATTTTGTTCCTTCTTAAATTAGAGAATACTTCTTGAAAAGTTATTTTCTCTTATATGTAAGGATTTTTTATAGGACAATTTTATTCCTTCTTATGGGTACTTATCTTGATTATTTAATTAGTTCTTTTTTCTTTTTTGTTAAATGTTACACTGTTGTACTAAAGTAATAAACGTAACAATGACTTATCCATAGTTATAATTTAAAATTTAGAATGGACCAAATCAAGATATTAATTAAAAAAATATAAAAAATAAAAGGGACAATATTTGTCTTTTTGTAATTTAATTAACTTTTAAATAAAATTTATACTCTTTGTGCATACATATGACATTGATTACATCCTGTTTTTTCCTATTTGTTAATTTTTACTTTTAGTTGCTTAAAAGACCATACCAGAAGACCTTCTCTTGCTATATCTGTTTAAGTTTGAAGTTTTTATCTTTAAATCATTATAGAGGTCCAATATGAAGCCGTAGACTTACCATAGTTTTAGGACTCTGAATGTACAATTGTTGCGTCAAATTTGGGGTTGTCTTTCTTCGTTTGATAATTTAGTTAATAAAAAAGAAGCATGCTGTAAATTACATTTTATCCTGCATATAATGTATATCTAAAGGGCCATTTTAGGCTATTTTTGTCACGACCCAAATTTCCTATAGGCCATGACGGCGTCCAACGTCACCGCTAGGCAAGCCAACATTAAACTAACTGTGTATCTACTCTTTTAATATTTTTGAAATAGTTGATTTTTAATTATTACATAAGTAAGATATGAGATAATTTAATAAAATAAAACGTAACAAACTGTATGATAGTGAAATAAATACTCAAAAATCAATAAGTGTCTACTAGCAAAATTTCAAGACCTGGTGTCACAAGTGTATGAGCTATTAGTAGAATATACAAAACACTAAACTAATGTCTGAAATAAAGTAAATAAAAAGTAAATACAAAAGAAAGACCTCGGGTGCTGCAGAACGGCTCGGAAGACAGCTTACCGCTTAGTCTCGATGTATCAGGAGTGCGCGCCGGGATGATGCCCAGATGCGCCTGCCTCAGATCCTGCACGTTTAGTGCAAAAGTGTAGCGTGAGTATATAAATAACATGTACCCAGTAAGTGTCGAGTCTAACCTCGAAGAAGTAGTGACGAGGGGTCGACTTCGACACTTACTTTGGGCCTAACAATAAAATACCGAAATTTTAAATAAGCATGAGTTATGTAAAAAATATTAAATCTCTATAACAAGCGATAAACAAATATTTCTTTCACTAATCGTAAATCCCAAGTCAATTTCTATCATTTAAATAATTGTAACCTCTCAAGCCAATAAAATCATATTAAGAAGATTTAGCTCCAAGTATTATTACGCACGATTTATGCCAAGGTCGTATGTCCCGATCCAAAATATATGTATATATTATGTGCACTGCCGAGCATCGAACGACACGAACTATAGATGCTTATATTAACCTGTCGAGGCGAACGGCCCGCTCCCATGAGAGTAGAGGAAATTTACCTCGCTCTCGAAAATACTTGCGACGCGAGTGGACATAGATTTCTCAAAGTTATTATAAAATTCTTCCATTCTTCCCCACACATAAGAAATTTAAACGGAAGACTCTAAATCTTAAAATACTTAATCTCAGTTGTAGTTAAAATAATTAATATGTATGACCAACATAATAGAGCAAACAAATCATGGTGTATCCACCTGCCCTCTGCCTCTGGGCAGCCAGACGGCTGGTGCTGTAATCATAGGCTGGTGGCCCTGCTATACTGCCTTGCTCCGAAGTCTGGGAAAAAACCTCTTCATATGATCAGGATCCCCACACTCATAACAACCCCTCGGAAGGGAGGACTACTGACCTGAAGTCTGACCCTGATGGCCTGAATACCCACTGGAGGAACCCTGAATAGCTGGCGGCCGGTAGGAACTCTCTGGCATGGCGCTGAAGTAGGACCGCACTGGAACACCCCGAGGCGGCGGCGGTGCTAGATATGTGGGCCTACTAGACTAACCCCTCACGAACTGATCCCTGCCCCCAGCCAGGGCACCACTGAACTCTCCAGAAAACCGAAACCGCTTATCCCGCGTAGCCTGCTCTCGACCACGCTGACGTGCACCCTCGATCCTCCAAGCTATCAGTACAACTAGCTAGTAAGAAGTCCACATCTCAACCTCTCTGGCCATAGTGGTCTGGCTAGCAGAGTGCAAACCTTCTACAAACCTCTGCACTCTCTCTACATCGGTCGAAAGTATCATAAGCGCATGGCGAGACAACTCAGAAAATCTCGCCTCATAGTCGGTCACCAATATTTGGACCTGCTGGAGCTGCTCGAACTGAAATTGCAACTCTTCCCTATGAGAGGGCGGAATGTATATGTCCAAGAAGAGGCGTGTGAACTGGTCCTAAGTCACGGGAGGAGAACCTGCTGGTCTGCCGAGAAGATATGACTGTCACCACCTACGGGCTCTGCCCTTCAGCTGAAAGGTAGTAAAATCCACCCCATAGGACTTTAATATCCTCATATTGTGCAGTCTGTCCCTGCACTGATCAATAAGGTCTTGTGGGTCCTCATATCTCTCACCTCCAAAGACAGGAGGTTGTAGCCTGGTCCATCTGTCCAATAGCCTATGCGGATCGCCGACCACAATAGGTATGGCCCTAGGTATAGCTGCTACAACTGGCTAAGCTCCGCTCACGGGTAGTGCACCCGGGGTCTGATATACGGTAGCTGCATGCTCTGGAGCCTGAGCTGTAGGGGTCTGTGCTCCCCCTCCTGCCTGAGATGTGGTTGGGTCTGCTGGAAATAAACTAGCCTATGTCATAGAATCCATGAACCGTCGCACACGGTCCATGACCTCCTGGAATCCCAGTGCGAACATGAAATCCACGAGGGCTGGCTCTGCTGCAGGCACCTCGCCCTGCTCCTCAATAATAGGATCCTCCACTGGATCACTGTCGGCATAGTTGGGGCAACTCTAGGACATCCTCATCCACTACTACGAGATGGAGCCCTCCCTCAGCCTCTCGCAACAGGGGAGAAACTCCTCCATGATCGGGTACATCTGTTGCGCGCGTTCTCACCATCTGCGATAGAATAAGAGAAAGATACTTAGCACAACATCAACTGCATGATAGGATATGAAGAAAGAGTAGTTTCCTAATACCCTATAGCCTCTCGAAGATAAGTACGGACGTCTCTGTACTGATTCACAAGATTCTATTAGGCCTGCTCATAACTTGTGAGACCTATGTGAACCTAGTGCTCTGATACCATATTGTCACGACCCAAATTTTCTATAGGCCGTGATGGCGCCCAACGTCGCCACTAGGCAAGCCAACATTGAACTAACTATGTATCTACTCTTTTAACATTTTTAAAATAGTTGATTTTTAATTATTACATAAGTAAGAGATGAGATAATTTAATAAAATAAAACAAAATAAATTTTAAGATCAAGTGTAGTGAAATAAATACTCAAAAATCATTAAGGGTCTACTAGAAAAATTCCAAGACCTAGTGTCATAAGTGTATGAGTTAGTAGTAGAATACACAAAATACTAAACTATTGTATGAAATAAAGTAGATAGAAAGTCAATACAAAAGAAAGACTTCGGGTGCTGCAGAACGGCTAGGAAGGCAGCTTACCGCTTAGTCTCGATGTATCAGGAGTGCACGTCGGGATGATGCCCAGATGCACCTGCCTTAGATCCTGCACGGTTAGTGCAAAAGTATAGCGTAAGTACATAAATAACATGTACCCAGTAAGTGTCTAGTCTAACCTCGAAGAAGTAGTGATGATGGGTCGACTTCGACACTTACTTTGGGCCTAACAATAAAATACCGAAATTTTAAATAAGCATGAGTTATGTAAACAACCATAAATCTCCATAACAAGCGATAAACAAATATTTCTTTTACTAATCGTAAATCCCAAGTCAATTTCCATCATTTAAATAACTGTAACCTCTCAAGCCAATAAAATCATATCAAGAAGATTTAGCTCCAAGTATTATTACGCACGATTTATGCCAAGGTCGTACGTCCTGATCTAAAATATATGTATATATTGTGTGCACTGTCGAGCATCGAACGACACAAACTATAGATGCATCTATTAACCTGCCGAGGCAAACGAACCGCTCCCATGAGAATAGAAGAAATTTACCTCGCTCGCGGAAATACTTGCGACGCGAGTGCACATAGATTTCTCAAAGTATTATAAAATTCTTCCATTCTTCCCCACACATAATAAATTTAAATGGGAGACTCTAAATCTTAAAATCCTTAATCTCAGCTGTAGTTAAGACAATTAATATCTATGACCAACATAATAGAGTAAACAAAGCATGGTGTAAGCCTAAGACTACCCGTATATCACATAGAATATAGCTACGCACCTAGTCGTACGTAGCTCCCTATACATATAATTCACAAAAAAAATACGCCTAAGGGGATGAGTTCCCTCTTACAAGGTTAGGAAAGAGACTTACCTTATTCTCAAGCTCACTACCGATCCAAAAATATGCTTTAAATCCTCAACACGTTGTCAAAAGACCCGAAACTAGTCAAATGTTATATAAATTAATCAATACATGTTCAAAAGTTCATAATTTAACTATTAGAGTAATTACCCAACCCAAATTGGAAGATTCCTAAAATTCACCTCCGAGTCCACGTGCCGAGATTTCGGAAATTTTCGAAGAAAGTTGTTACCCATAACCTCACGAACTCAAATATATAGTTTTCACTCAATTCCATAATCATTTTCGTAGTTAAATCCCATTTTTATTAAAACCTAGGTTTTTCACCCAAACCTATGATTTTCACAGATTTACATGTTAAAACCTACCCATAATCTATGTATTTAACTCACATTGGATAGAAATTACTTACCTCCAAATTAATAGGTGAAAACCCCTCTCAAGAAGCTCCGCAATCGCCCAAAAGGTGAGAGAAATGGGTTAGAAATGACTTAAGTCCCGTAATAAATGAAGCTTTCTGCCTTCAGGACTTTCGCATCTGTGGTCACTGGGCCGCATCTGCTGCACCGCTTCTGCGGAGAAAGGTCCGCTTCTGCAGAATTCCCCAGGCCCAGCACTTCCCGCTTCTGCGGATGGCTATGTGCTTCTGCCACCCAATCGCACCTACGGGCGAGACCTCGCAGAAGCGAGGCCGCTTCTGCGCGTGCTTCTCTGCTTTTGCGGCCTCTGGCCAAATGCCCAAAAGCCGCTTCTGCGGGCTCGCAACTGCGGCCATAAGCTCGCAGGTTCGGGCACACCAGAACTGGTGCACCAGCAGCCCTTTTGAGTCCTAACTCGATTCGTGCATCGTCCGGATTGCACCCGAGGCCCCTCCAAACATACCAACAAGTTTGTAAACATGAGACAGACTTGCTCGAACTCTCAGAACGCAGAAAATAACACCAAAACTAAGAATCACACCCGAAACCAAATCAAATCTACTTATGAACTTCAAGTTCTTCCAACTTGATCCGAACACGCCGAAGCATACCTAAACTACTCGGAATGACACCAAATTTTGCGTGCAAGTCTTAAATCACCATACAGAACTATTCCTAGGCCTGAAATCCCAAACGGACCTCGATAACATCAAAACCTACTCTAAACCAAATTTAAAGAACTTTAAAACCTTCAAGGTGCCAACTATCAATATTAAGCACCGAAAGGCTTTCGGGTCATCCAAAACCTGAACCGAACATACGCCCAAATCCAAAATCATCATACAATCCTATTGGAACCGTCAAATCCCGATTTCGAGGTCGTTTACTCAAAATGTTGACTCAAGTCAAACTTAGCCCCTTTTAGCCAACCTTAAGGAACCAAGTGTTCCGATATCAACCCGAACCCTTCCAAATCTCGAGCGAACCATCCCCGCAGGCCATAAAATAGTAATAGCACATACGAAGAGTTTTATTTAGGAGAACGGGGATCTAGAAAGCAAAACAACCGGTTGGGTCGTTACAATTTTCGTCTACCAACATTATATTCCTTCTTTTATAATGAACTAGTCTTAGGGTACGCGCTTTGCGCGTGTACCCCATCTCGATGAGTGATTATTTAAAAAAATAGATATTCCATTAAAACTGTTTAAGATTATAAATAAAAATTTCAGCTCCAGAGTTGATAAATGTTGATCATATATATATCTAACTCAATAAAGGAAGAAATTCTGCTTCATAAAATTCATCGATCATCATTCCATATATGTAACTTAAACTTAGTTTTATTTTTATAATTTTATCATCTCAACTTTACAAATTATCATGCCTCCATTTCAGTTTATACAAGAATACGTAGCATTTGAAAATTTAAGAGTGTGTACCCTTATTAATAAAAATAAATAATCAATATTCAAAATAAGTGTTTGAAAAAATTATTAAGCTCCTGAAAATAATAAATATCATAGGTAATTACAAAATCTGTGTTTATAATTTACCACCAATTGAGAATTCTTTACCCCCATTAACTTTTGGATTCCACTCAAATTCGTGAAGTGGTTGATTTATCAAAACTAAAAGCGGAAAAATCTTAATTAATTAGTTGACTTCAAAATATTATATAATAGTAAAGGTTATTAATTAATTATGGTATGGTTTCTCTCTCATTTATCTTTTATTATCTTAAATATTTTCTTAGTAAACTAATCTCATTATTGAAAAACCAGTAAAAAAAATAAATCATTGTTTAAGTAGGAAAGGGGTCCAATTTTAATATTTGTAATTTTGTTTTGATAACCTGATGAAAATTAAGTTTTTTTTGTTTTTACACTGTCATTGTGGGGTGCCTTGATGAAGGAGAAAGCTCACGAGCTGGGGAGGAGGTTGTTGGCTATGGGGGCCTGGAGAAGTAGTGGGAAAGCAAGCGGTATGTGGACGATGACGGAAAACAGTATTAGGGAGGCGGCAAGAGAGGTGCTATGGGTCTCGAAGGGTTACTCGGGCGGGCACAGGGGTGACTGGTGGTGGAACACCGAAGTCCAGGGTAAGGTGGAGGGAAAGAAAGCAGTGTATCGGCGGTTAGTGGAGAGTAAGGACGAGAAGGAGAGGCAGATGAACAGAGTAAGCTATAAGGAAGCTAAGAAGGTGGCGAAGTTAGCGGTCACGGAAGCAAAGAATGCAGCATTTGGTCGCATGTACGAAGAACTGGGGCACAAAGGCGGAGACAAGAAGTTGTTCCGGCTGGCCAAAGCGAGAGAGAAGACAATTCGTGATCTAGACCAAGTGAGGTGCATCAAGGACGAGGAAGGCCGAGTGTTAATGGAAGACGTGCAGATTAAGCGGAGGTGGCAGACGTACTTCCATAAGCTGCTGAATGATGAAGGGGACCGAGACATTGTGCTAGGAGAATTGGAGCACTCCGAGTGTCACCGAGATTTCAGCTACTGTAGGCGCATTAGAGTCGAGGAGGTTGTCGGGGTTATGCATAAAATGAGCAGGGCAAGGGCGACATGGCTAGACGAAATTCCAGTAGAATTTTAGAGGTATGTGGGTAGAGAAGGATTAGAGTGGCTAGCTGGACTGTTTAATATTATTTTCAAGACGAAGGAGATGCTAGAAGAATGGAGGTGGAGTACGATAATTCCGCTATACAAGAACAAAGGCGATATCAAGAACTGTAGCAACTATAGGGGCATCAAGCTACTCAGTCATACCATGAAAGTGTGAGAGGGGGTAGTGGAAGCGAGGGTGAGGAGGCTGGTGTCGATATCCGATAACCAGTTTGGCTTCATGCCTGGTCATTCCACTACGGAAGCGATCCATCTTATTCGGAGGTTGGTGGAACTGTACAGGGATATGAGGAAGAATTTACACATGGTGTTTATTGACCTAGAAAAAGCTTATGACAAGGTACCTAGGGAAGTTCTTTGGAGATGCCTGGAGGTGAAAGGTGTTCCGGTGGCTTATATTAGAGTGATTAAGGATATGTATGATGGAGCTAAGACTCGGGGTTAGGAAAGTGAGGGGCGACTCGGAGCATTTATCGGTTGTTATGGGGCTACACCAAGGATCTGCGCTCAGCCCGTTCTTATTTGCTCTTACGATGGCGCACTGACACACCATATTCAAGGGGAGGTGCCATGGTGTATGTTATTCACTGATGATATAGTTCTGATTGATGAGACACAGGATGGTGTTAACGAGAGGTTGTAGGTTTGCAGACGGACCCTTGAGTCTAAAGGATTCAAGCTGAGCAGGACTAAGACTGAATATGTGGAGTTCAAGTTCAGCGGTGTGCCGGGTGAAGCGGACATGGATGTGAGTCTTGACTCTCAAGTCATCCTAAAGAAAAGGAGCTTCAAGTACCTGGGATCGATTATTCAGCAGGATCGGGATATTGCCGAGGATGTTACGCACCGTATAAGAGTAGGGTGGATGAAATGGAGGCTAGCGTCTTGTGTCCTGTGTGACAGGAAAGTGCCTCCGAAACTTAAAGGAAAGTTCTATAGAGCGGTAGTTAGGCCGGCCATGATGTATGTGGTAGAGTGTTGGCTAGTCAAAATTCTCATACCTAGAAGATGAAAGTTGCAGAGATGAGAATGCTGATATGGATGTGAGGACGCACTAAGTTAGATAAGATTAGGAATAAAGATATTCGGGTGAAGGTGGGCGTGGCTCCCATCGAAGACAAGATGTGGGAAGCTAGGCTTAGATGGTTCGGGCACGTGAGGAGGAGAAGCCTCGATGCACCAGTAAGGAAGTGTGAACGGCTGACCTTGACGTGTATGAGAAGAGGTAGATGGCGATCTAAGAAATATTGGGGAGAGGTGATCAGGCGGGACATGATGCGGAAGCAGATTTCCAAGGACATGGCCCTTGACAGGAAGTTATGGAGGTCGAGCATTAGGGTTGTAGGTTAGGAGATAACAGACTAATATGTTAGTATTTTCTTTTAGGCTGCTAGTAGCTCCATATGCGTTCTTAATACTTCATTAGGGTCATAAGTTAGGTTGTAGTATGTTTAGTGGCCCTTTGTGTATATATTATTCCATTGCGTCTGTAGCACTGTGCCTTTGTTATTGCTTAGTGTTACTACTTTGCTCTCTATTTTCTGGTTATTGTGTTGCTGGTGTTATCTTTCTGGATTCCGTTGCTGTTACTGATACACTGTCTCTTTCTTTCTTGTGCCGAGGGTCTACCGGAAACAGCCTCTCTACTCCTCCGGAGTAGGGGTAAGGTCTGCGTACATACTACCCTCCACAGACCCCACTTGTGGGATCTCACTGGGTTGTTGTTGTTGTTGTTAGCATTTTGAAGTCAACTAAAACTTTACTTATTAAAGTTTTCCTTATTTGAACGACTGCATAGAAAATTCTAATATTTAGGGCATCAAAATCAATTACATTTACCCTATACAATATTATAATATTATACTAAAAATATAAATGTTTACGTGTCATATTTCCTAAGAGGATGTGCATATAATGTAATGGAAGGAAATGGCCAAAATTATAATATAGCCGAACCGTAATTTGAAAACTAACAAAGGCAGCAAAATTTTTATATTAAAATAAATAAATAATGGAGCTCTTAATTAAAAATATTCATTTAATTCTTTTTCAACTTCATCATATTAGTAAATTTATTTTTCAAATTGACAAATAACTTTTAAAAAAAAACTTGACAATTGTACTTTAGGTTCAAATAATCTAATTTAAGAAGAGATAAAGAGATATATAAATACGATCTTATTATTTTACCTAATTATATCAAGCATATACTAATTAATCAAAAAATTAAGAAGACAATTAAATAACTTCGATAAGAGGGGCATAGCGAGAAATCATAATAAAGCATCTGATGATTTATGTAAGACATGATTTCTTCTTAAGCTAGCTAAATAGGATTAACATTCATCATTTTTAGGACCTTATATTTTTTCCTATAATATTTTTAATAACTCATACATATTGATTAATATGAATATGCAATATTTAAAAATTATGTGTTCATGAATATAAAGTATACACGTGCAAAGCAGCAACATGCTACTAGTATACGTAAAAGATGAAACTTACTTGAAATTGGAGCTATCATTGTAGAATAGCCTATAAAAGTTGTGACAGTGGTGAGCAGTAGGCAGTAGCATTGCAAGCATAGTTAATTTTTTACTAAAACAAATACAAGACCGTACTCCATTTGAACCCAAAAAGAAAAAAGAAAAAAAAGATGAAGATAAAACGAAAGGACGTTAATGATGAATTTACCTTCCAACTATAGATGTTGGGCAGATTTAGAGGGGTGGAAGGGGGTTTACTTGAATCTACTTCATCGGAAAATTATACTGTACATATAAAACAAAACTCGTTTTGTACTTTTATAGATTATATTTTGAGGTTGCAAAACCTTTGTGAGATTATTGGTTCATAATTTCTTTTAATTTTTTAAACTTTTTTTATTTTTATACCCATTATCGAAAATCCTACCTCTTCCACCGGATGTTAGCATATCAAACCACTACGGCTTTCATTCTTTTTCATTCCAAGCGTGCATGTCTCTTGTTACAAAAAATGTCGCTTAACTTTGTATGAGAATTTCATAAGATAAAAGAATTGCTTAACTTTGTATTAGAATTTCGTATGATAAAAGAAGCCAGGACCTTACCATGATTGACGAACCACTGGTCAATTAGCGGCAAGAAAAAAAGAAACTAATAGCACGCAGAAAAGAGGACCAAGCTTGGAATTAAAGAGTTTTCATCATTATTGTAGAAATCGAATAATAAGCGATGTCCTTAAGAATTATTGGTGGAAGAAGTTAGCTTCTATAAGTTGAAGTAATTAATTGCAATACGACTATAACTTTAACTCCATAAATATTTAGTCATAATGAAGAAAATAATAAAGAAAATTAATCGATTCTAAAGTCCTAAATATTAAAAAGTTAACTTAATTCTTAATAATTCAAAAGTATGTCCACCAGCTGGTCTGAGCAGTTCTGGTTCACTGCTTGCCCATATTTGGGCTGACTCACTTGTCCTCCCAATTCTAAATATCATTTTCACTTGAAATTTTTCTTTCCCTTATTTTAAAATTTTACAATTCTTATGTCCAAACGCCTACAATATATCAAAAGCCATGCGTACAATTGTACAAAGAAAATTAGCATGTTGGATTAGCTAGCTTGGCCTATTTTCCAAAATCAAGCTATCGCTCTGGTGCTAATAAGATAATTATTTTCGAGCCGGTTTCATAATGATATCTCTCAAGAAAATATACTTGGCACAGAAACTGAATTTGGAAGATTTTCAGAGGGTTTTTGCTTGTGTAACTTGAGAGAGTAAGCTTAGATAGCAAGGGTCGTTTCGTTAATTAAGCGTATAGAGTTATGGAGAGATTATAATAATCAATAATCACTAGTTTATTTAGTGCATATGGTTTTTACGAATGTTTGATTCATTGGATTAAAATAAAATATAAAATTTACAATATAAATATTTAAAACTTATTTTAAAATTAACTAAAAATATAAATAGATAAAAAAAAAGTTACTAGTATTTTAGATATTTTGTTACTGCCTACAGAAATACTGATTACTGAAGAATAAGATTAAAGTATAAAGACCTGCTTGTAGATTAAAATTGTTTATAAGCAAATTTTAAAAGTAAATAATTTTTAGATAATGCTTAAAACTAAAAAAGATTACAAGTTAAAAACCTCATGTAATTCTCCCTTTTCCTTTTTTGCTTGAGGAAATGATTCTTCTGTCACCTATAATTTGGATAAAATTAATTGATTTATAAAGATCTCGAGTGGTCTCCTCTGTTTTCTTTCCTTATCTTTTGTAAAATGTATCTTATATAACTGAAATAAAATTGAGATAAAACAAACTTTTTTGTTACATAATTGAGCCTAGTCCCTTTTTTCACACTGTATTAGATCTTATACTGTAACGACTCGACTGGCCTTTTTGAGTGTCTTAGACCCCGTAAAATTTTATTGCTAATTCGAGTAATTTCGAGCTTAGGAATACAATTTAATTTAGACACGAGCCACATGAGAATTACTAGAGTAAATAAAGTTATTTGGATACTTGGGGATAATTATTTATTAATCTATGAGTGATGTAATAATGGGGAACTCTTGAATATTAATTTCAAAGCAATAAGACTAAAGAAAATACAGTGAGCTATCTCCCCATAGCGTAGCTATAGCACAGGAGGGAAGCTAAAAATTTTAGCAAACCAGTGAGCTAAAGCCTTATAGCACAGGGATAGCACCAGTGGAAAAATACTGTATCCGATTTTAGCAAACCAGTGAGCTAAAGATTTATAGCATAGGGATAACAACAACAACAACAACAACAACAACCCAGTAAAATTTCACTAATGGGGTCTGGGAGGGTAGTGTGTACGCAGGCCTTATCCCTACTCCGAAGAAGTAGAGAGGTTATTTCCGAAAGACCCTCGGCTCAAAAAAAATAAAAAGACAAAAGGACAAAAAGGAGACAATATTAGTATCACAACAACAATCATATGATAAATAAAAACACCATGAAATCCAGAAGAAGGATGCAAAGCAAAGGGAGACAATATTAGTAAATATTAGTATCACCACAACAATCATAAGAACAATAGGAACACCATGAAATCTAGAAGAAAGATGCAAGGAAAAAGCGATAGCTAGTAAATAGGACATGCACTGAAAAGCGAAATAGTAAGCCACAACATTGCCACTAGCTATCTTAGACAAAAATCTTACATGGCTAGTCCCACAATGGTACGAAGTAAGGCACGACTCAAGTACCTCCTAACCTACAACCCTAATACTCGACTTTCACATCTTTCTATCTAGTGTCATGTCCTCGGAAATCTGGAGTCTCGCCATATCCTGCCTGATCACCTCTCCCCAATACTTCTTAGGCCGCCCTCTACCTCTTCTCGTGCCCTTCACAATCAGTTGCTCACACCTCTGTACCGGAGCATCTAGGCTTCTCCTCTGAACATGTCCAACCATCTAAGCCTCGCTTCCCGCATCTTGTCATCAATGGGAGCCACATGCACCTTCTCCCGAATATCATCATTCCTAATCTTATCTATCCTAGTGTGCCCGCACATCTACCGCAATATCCTCATTTATGCTACTTTCATCTTCTGGATATGTGAGTTCTTAACGGTCCAACACTCAGCCCCATACATCATGGCCGGTCTAACCAGCGCTTTATAAAACTTACCTTTGAGTATCGGTGGCACTCTCTTTTCACACAGGACTCCAGATGCTAACCTCCACTTGATCCATCCTGCCCCAATACGGTGTGTGACATCCTCATCGATCTCCCCTCCTCCCTGGATAACCGAACCAAGGTACTTGAAGCTGCCTCTTCTCGGGATGACCTGCGAATCAAGCCTCATATCCACGCCCACTTCCCCTAGCTCAATGCTGAACTTACACTCCAGGTATTCCGTCTTCGTTCTGCTCATCTTGAAACCCTTAGACTCAAGAGCCTGTCTCCAAACCTCCAGCCTCTCGTTAACACCGACTCGCGACTCGTCAATCAGAACTATGTCATTGGCGAATAGCATGCACCATGGTACATCCCCTTGAGTATGGTGTGTTAACGCGTCCATCACCAGGGAGAATAAGAACAGACTGAGCGCAGAACCTTGGTGTAACCCCATTACAACCGGAAAATGCTCAGAGTCACCTCCTACTGTCCTAACCCGAGTCTTAGCCCCATTATACATGTCCTTAATTGCCATAATGTACGGAACCGACATACCTTTTGCCTCCAGGCATCTCCAGAGAATTTCTCTAGGAAACTTGTCATACGCTTTCTCTAGGTCAATAAACACCATGTGCAGATCCTTATTCCTCTCTCTGTATAGTTCTACCAATCTTCTAACAAGGTGTATAGCTTATGTAGTCTAACGACCCGGCATGAACTCGAACTGGTTGTCGGATACAAATACCGTCATCCTCACCCTCGCTTCAACCACCCTCTCCCACACTTTCATGGTATGACTCAGTAATTTGATACCCTTATAATTGTTACAACTCTGGATATCACCTTTGTTCTTATACAATGGAACAAAGGGATAACACCAGTGGAAAAATACTGTACCTGGGCCTATTAATACATGAGCGGAGAGAGAAGAATAAAAAGGATTTCAAGACTAGGGTTTTGTCTCCATCACCTATCCGGCCAAGGCTTCCAATACACACTTAAGGTGAGTTTTTAAGAGTGTGTTTATGATGATTTCACTTCTCAATCTCTAGTTACAACTAGATTTTGTATTGGATTCCATAGGATTTCTTCAAAATCTCAAGAACACCCCAAAAGTTGACTTTCAAGATTTGGTCTTCAAGAGGTAATCTTTCACTCTTAAACCTATAAGCATGGATTGTTAGTGAATATATGAGCAAGAAATAAGCATTATCACTTGCTGGATGGTGCGTGGAAGCCATAAATACTTAAACTAGATTATTGGGCGTTGTAGAGATTTTGTGATGAATTAATTAGTAACAATTGGGTGGATGTGAGTTCATTGATGATTGCAATGGTGCTAAAGAAGGCAATTTGTAGACAAAGGATGGTTTAGTATCTCTTATTGGTGGGAAGGAGGCAATGGTGGATGAAAAAATACCATTATTAGAGGTAGTAAAATGCTATGCACTCTAGGTGTTTGATAAAATGCCTAAATGGCCAAAAATCTGGAAATTTTTACTAATATTGGTCCAATTGAATTATGTTGATGCATATTGAAGTTGAAAGAGAAGTTGGAGATTTTAATATCACTAAAGAGATGAATCAAGAAAGCTCGGTTCGTGGAAATCATCGGGATTTGGGCTGTTCGGAGGTGGATACGCACATAATGGAATTTTTGAACCTCCACAGTGAGCGTAGTATATATATATATATATATATATATATATATATATTGAGGGATGGATCTTCCCTAGGCATGGATCTTACCATATATATTGAGGGATGGATCTTCCCTGCGCATGGATCTTGCCCGAAGCATTTATACTGAGGGATGGATCTTTCCTGGGCATGGATCTTGCCAAAACATTTATATTGAGGGATGGATCTTCCCTGGCATGGATCTTTCCCGAAGCATTTATATTGAGGGATGGATTTTTCTTGGACATTGATCTTATCCGAATCATTGATATTTGGGGATGGATATTCCCCTGGGTTGGATTGGCCTTATACAGTACTGAGTGACTGGATGTCAGTTATTGTGTATATATATATTGGCATGGATCTTCCCTGGGCTGGATTGTCCATATACAGTACTGAGTGATTGAATACTCTGAGAGTGCGAGTACATGAGTTCATCTCTGAGATACATAGCATTGACATGCACACATGACATACATGCATAGAGATGTATTTTCCTCATGATGTACGGTATCACGTCATTTATGACTTCTCACACATATTGACAATGGTCATAGTGATGTATTTTACACTGGCTATCTGGAAAGAAAATGAAACATCTTATTTATTGTTGAAAGGAGTTTTGGGAGAATTACTATTTTTTTTCAAACTCACTCATCTTGTTTGGCAACTTTGGTAAACGACTTGGGTTTTCATTGATACACTTAAAAGGCAGAACTATTTTCAAAAATCATGATTAAGCTGAGCATTTTATCTTTGAGTTACTTCTTTTATTACTTGCTTTATGTTGTTATGTACTGTTGTTGGTTATTGGAGTTGGACTCTGACCTTGGTAAAAGCTCATCACTGGTGATAACCTAAAGTTAGGTTTGTTACTTATTGAGTACATGGGGTCGGTTGTACTCATACTACACTTTTGTACCTTGCGTGCAGATATTGGTTGCTGATGTTGTTATGAGTACATGTTTATGTACACTTCGAACAGATGATGTATTTATTTCATACCAACTTTGTAAATTCTAATCGTAGAAGCTCATGATTTGTACTACCAGTTCTTGGAAAAATGTATTTGTTTCATATATTTTCTTTTAATTAATTGCCTTTTTAATTTCATTGGAATTTGATAGTTGATAATTGGCTTACCTAGAGGGTTGGGTTAGGTGCCATCATGACTAGTTGGAATTTGGGTCGTGATAAGGTGGTATCAGAGCTCTAGGTTTATAGGTTCTACAAGTCATGAGCAAGTGTCTAGTAGAGTCTTGTGGATCGGTATGATGGCGTCCATACTTATCTTCGAGAGGCTACATGACATTTAGGATAATTTCCCATCTTTCTTTCCTTATCGTGCGAAATTTATTCAGCTTGAGACATAACTCTTTAAATTCCTTCCACGCATTCGTGTGCGCATGTGAGCGTTTGGTATCAGTTGGGCATCGCTGGCTTGTGATTCCATGAACGAGGTTCAAAATGTGTATTCTGTGATTTGGTGATGAGCCAGTCTGGAGGACTTGAGGCTAGGTTTGGACCGTAGCTTACACTGGGTATCTTCAGTTGTAACTTGTACATTTGGACTCATATGTCCGGTAGTGTCCCTATAAATGGAGCTTGTGGCTCAATGAGTGATCGAATGGCTATACGATAAGGGTGATGTGACTGCAGGATGTGTTAAGATGGTTTGAATGTGACGAGAAGTGTTTCCTTGGAATGTAAGGAGGGCCATTGGGTGCTTGATTTTCGTTTGATGTGATGTACGGTCTTGAGTTGTGAGTGCGTTGAGGGATCTGTCATGTTGTTTAATTATGGAACGAAGTAGATTTTTCATGTCTTGTGGTGAGTTCAAACCCACGGAGATTAAGTGATTGCATAGTAATTATGGTTGCGAAAGGGCATAACAAGATGCCAATTTTAGGCTAAGCAGGTGGGTTATCTCATGCAAAGTAATTTACGGATGTGTGGTCCTTACAATATTGTACGGAGAACTTCTTTCTACCATCAGGTTCTATATGTGGAGATTTGAATTTGAAATGGTCAAAGAAGTCGACCTGACTGTCAGGAGAATGAGGGCGAGCTTACTAGATGATTTGAGGTATTTTATGATTTGTTTTACCTGAGCTTATGAAGAATTTTTGTGGAATTGACTGCGGGATTATGACAATAGTAGAGTATGGGTATGGTGAGTTATCATATATTTTGTTATATGGCTTTGAGCCAAGTGGGGGAGTCTGCTATCTACGATTTGATTGCACGATTATGTACGGTATTGGTTTTGGTCTGAGGCATACTTGTTGATTAGTTATGACTCGAGTAAGAAAATTTCTTGAATGCGGGTTATATTGCACTTTATGAAAATATGAAAAATTGTAAAATGATTAAATTATTATTGTGAAGGATGTAGTGCGCACAAAGTATGAATTGATTGGTGGTGATAAGGTATGGTTATTTTTTTTGGGTGTTGTTGTGCTAATATGGTATGTGTCTTTCGGCCCATTTGGACGGTGCAATTTAGATTTGAGCAAGGTGGATGACTCTCGAGAAGGTTCTTATAGGTTTGAGATTTATATATAGCAATTGAGAATTTTTTCGGACTTGTGTACATATAGAATCTAAAATTTGCATTTGATGGTGCCGGGACTTACGGTAATTCTGTATGGCTATGGATTCTATATTCCAGTATAAGAAAGGTAAAAAGATAATTTTAAATTCACATAAGGTACTTTCATAGTGGGCACTTTGGTTGTGGTACTTATGGGGGTGCTTAAGAAGAATACAATGGCTTATGGGCTTTAGGGCGGTGTCGTTATATGTTAGGATGTCTTGTAGTGAGCTTTGGGTAAAGATCTTAGTGTTCTGACAAGAAGAAGTGTCAACTTGAGGGAAATTCAGAGAAAATAGGACAACTGGTAGTAGGCTTGACTAACATGGTAATGGTATGCTCGATTCTTTTGGGTAATTATGATGTGGCGAAGTTTTACAGATGTTTTGGTGGCAATATTCTTGGGTTTGGTGACCTGCGTGGCTTGGTCGAGTTAGAGAAATTTAGTTCTGATAGCTTGGTTATGTGCAAATGGATTTCAAAGTGTTCTTGATGGTTTCTACCATGGTTTGAACCGGATATTCTCTATCGGTGTAGGGGACGTATTGTGTATTGTGATTTTCTCTTGGAAAGAAGCAAGAGAAATGTTTCTAACTAACTAGGTATGTAATTTGATGGTGACTCATAGTTTATAATGAGATTCTCGTGATTTTCACATGATAGTGTGGTGTGGTATGCGGGATTTAGATTTATACGCACAAGGTGGCAGTTCATTCTTGAAAGGAAGATCCTGAATTTTGGATAACATGGTCAGTTTTAGATATTTAGATGAATGTTATAACTGTACGGTAATCCCTGAGAGGGGTGCGCATTTCAGAAGGCGCATTGTGTTTTGAGTTACGGGTGTTCATTGGTATTGTAGTACTCACCTGGTCGATAGACTACTGATATTCAAATTATTGTTATGTGGCACGGAAGAATTTTGGAAGTATTCCTAGTGGGAGGATTGTGCATGAAAGGTGTGTTAGTCATTCAGGTGCTGGAGCTGGGACCGATTACGGTGATTCATGTGTTCTATAAATTTAGAGACTGGGAGTTCTCAGAAGGATATTGTTTCAGGGTTGTGACCTGTTTGAGGTGAGTATTTTATTTAAACTCAGTGGAGGCACTAGTTGCGTTAATTATTTGTGATAGCTACGCTCTACGAGTGCGCATATATGTGAGGTTTGAGCCCATGTGCGGGCATCAGGGCAAGTATTCATACTCGAAAGAATGCTTAGGCTATGATATGCCTAGAGTTTACTATTAAGCGTAAAGTTATAATGTTTCTCGTATTCGTACCTTTGTTGAGAATTATCTCAACTATACTTGAGGTTACAAAGAGGCTAATTCCCTGAATAATCTGGGTAGTTACTATTTCTGCGTTAACTTGCCGATTTGAGTTGTGATAGCACGCTTTGCACATGCCTACTCTATGGCGTGTTATTTATACCAGTCCAGGAGCATGTGAATTTTATTTCAGTTATCATATACAGGTGTACTTATTTGATTTCTCCTGTATGATACGCTTGGACTGGAGGCCTGTGACCATGCCAGGTGATTGATATTATTAGCACATGAGTTATCCGTGTGGGTCCAGACATTTATGTTATTGGCACGCGAGTTGTCCGTACTGGTCCAGATATTGATACTATAGCACGTGAGTTGTCCGTGTGGTTGATGTTAATATGAGCTCTAGAAGAGTTAGTTACCGTTATTAGATTCGTGTGTCTTGGTTCTACTATATATGATGAGCTTATAGCATTGCAGTTGTGGTGTTGCTTGTTGAACTTGCAATACGGTTCTCTTCTTCGAGACATTATCCATTTTTGGGTACACAGATTGCGCATTTTGTGGCTTGAGTTATATCGGTGGGGCGTGTCTGTGAAATTATTGTGTTTGATAATATAAGGTCATCGGACCTAGAATGGGTACTATCAGGTTTGATTACGGTATATTTGGGAGGATAATATTGAAAGTCGGCTTAGGAAGTATTTATGGTTCTTGTTGGGGCGAGAGAGCTCCATGACTTGTTGACGTGATGAGTGGTTATGAGATTTCACGTTTTTCTTTCATTATCAGCAGTGTACTGAGGTTTTGGAACGAAGTTTTGTTTGATATGGGGTTTAATACCAGTACCATGTTGGTTTTGGAGTAGTTACTGTGATCGGGAATGGTGCTACAAGCATGCAAGTTATGTAGTATGTTATGTGATTATATATGTAGTTATGGTTATGGCTCGATACAACTTGTTCAGACTTATACAGTTTGTAAATATGAGATTCACGTCTTTTAAGAAATTCTGAATGTTAGAATTGAATTTTAAGGTTTTTGGGCTAAGGTTAAATTAATGATTTTCAGTTGTGTTGTGTTGTCACGCCTATATAGAATATGGTGATGTGGGATCACCCCGTGTATGTACGTGGTAAGGTGGCACGGTGATTTAAAGGCTTAGGAACAACTCTTGGCACGTTCGAGGACGAACGCATGTTTAAGTGGGAGAGAATATAACGATCCTGCTGGCCTTTTTGAGTGTCTTATCCCCCGTAAACTTTTATTGCTAATTCAAGAAATTTCGAGCTTAGGAATACAATTTAATTTAGACACGAACCACATGAGAATTACTAGAGTGAATAAAGTTATTTGGATACTTAGGGATAATTATTTATTAATCTTTGAGTGATGTAATAACGGGGAACTCTTGAATGTTAATGTCAAAATAATAACTAAAGAAAATACAGTGCTCTATCTCCCCATAGCGCAGCTATAGCACAGGAGGGAAGCTGAAAATTTTAGCAAACCAGTGAGCTAAAACCTTATAGCACAGGCATAGCACCAGTGGAAAAATATTGTATCCGATTTTAGCAAACCAGTGAGCTAAAGACTTATAGCACAGGGATAGCACCAGTGAAAAAATATTGTACCTGGGCCTATTAATATATGAGCGGGGAGAGAGAAGGAAAAAAAAGGATTTCAAGACTAGGATTTTCTCTCCATCACCCATCCGGCCAAGTCTTCCAATACACACTTAAGGTGAGTTTTTAAGAGTGTTTTTATGATGATTTCACTTCTCAATCCCTAGTTACAACAAGATTTTGTATTGGATTTCATAGGATTATTTCAAAATCTCAAGAACACCCCAAAAGTTGACTTTCAAGATTTGGTCTTCAAGAGGTAATCTTTCACTCTTAAACCTATAAGCATGGATTGTTAGTGAATATATGAGCAAGAAATAAGCATTATCACTTGCTGGATGGTGCGTGGAAGCCATAAATACTTAAACTAGATTATTGGGCGTTGTAGAGATTTTGTGATGAATTAATTAGTAACAATTGGATGGATGTGAGTTCATTGATGATTACAATGGTGATAAAGAAGGCAATTTGTAGAAAAAGGATGGTTTAGTATCGCTTATTGGTGGGATGGAGGGAATGTTGGATGATGAAATACCATTATTAGAGGTAGTAAAATTCTATGCACTATAGGTGTTTGATAAAATACCTAAATGGCCAAATATCTGGAAAGTTTTACTAATATTGGTCCCATTGAATTATGTTGATGTAGATTGAAGTTGTAAGAGTAGCTGGAGGTTTTAATATCACTAAAGAGATGAATCAAGAAAGCTCGGTTCGTGGTGATTTTTGCCGAGATATTTTCAAGGAAATCATCTGGGTTGTGGCCGTTCGGAGGTGGATACGCACATAATGGATTTTTTGGACCATTATTTAGCTTGATCGACATTGAATTTGTCTTGTTCGAGGTAAGTAACTCTTACAATCTTGGAGCTGAGGGTATGAACCCTGACTATACGTGTTATGTGTTTGGTGTTGATATGACGCACATGCTAGGTGACGGGCGTGTGGACGTGCACCGTGTGAACTGTGCCTCCGTTATTCTACGGTACTGTGTGGTTACCTGATCTTACTTGTGACCATGCAAATCCTACGTTCTTGAGCTATTGAGCTGTGATTCATGTTAGAAGCCATTTATATGCTATATGCTTATTCTGTTGGGACCCATTGAGGTCATTACTACTGTTGAGTTATTTTTTTACATTGCAATGTCATACTCAGTCATATTCATCACTTGCATATCATATTTCAGTCTCTGTTATCATTTATTGATACTTCATATCATCATGTCGGGCTGATTCTTCATGTTATTGAGAGCCCGAGAGACTGGAAATTCTGAGTGATAGTTATGTTTATTTATTTATGCCCGGATATGGCTATTATTGCGCTTGGGCTGAAGGAGCCCTTCCGGAGTTTGCACCCCCACAGTGAGCGTAGTTGTATATATATATATATATATATATATATATATATATATATATATATATATATATTGAGGGATGGATCTTTTTTGGGCATGGATCTTGCCCGAAGCATTTATTTTGAGAGATGGATCTTCCCTGAGCATGGATCTTGTACGAAGCATTTATATTGAGGGATGGATCTTCCCTGGGCATGGATCTTTCCCAAAATATTTTTATTGAGGGATGGATTTTCCCTGGACATGGATCTTATCCGAATCATTGATATTTGGGGATGGATCTTCCCCTGGGCTAGATTGGCCTTGTACAGTACTGAGTGACTGGATGTCAGTTATTGTGTATATATATATTGGGATAGATCTTCCCTAGGCCGGATTGGTCATATACAGTACTGAGTGATTGAATACTCTGAGAGTGCGAGTACATGAGTTCATCTCTGAGATACATAGCATTGACATGCACACATGACATACATGCATAGAGATGTATTTTCCTCATGTTGTACGGTATCACGTCATTTATGACTTCTCACACAAATTGACATATGGGTATAGTGATGCATTTTACACTGGCTATCTAGAAAGAAAATGAAACATCTTATTTATTATTGAAAGGAGTTTTGGGAGAATTACTATTTTTTTTTCAAACTTACTCATATATTTTGGCAACTTTGGTAAACGACTTGGGTTTTAATTAATACACATGAAAGGCAGAACTATTTTCAGAAATTATGATTATGCTGAGCATTTTATCTTTGAGTTACTTCTTTTATTACTTGCTTTATGTTGTTATGAACTATTGTTGGTTATTGGAGTTGGACTTTGACCTTGGTACAAGCTCATCACTGGTGATAACCTAAGGTTAGGTTTGTTACTTATTGAGTACATGGGGTCGGTTGTACTCATACTATACTTCTGCACCTTGCATGCAGATGTTGGTTGCTGATGTTGCTGTGATCGACGGGAGCTGGAATTGAAGACGTACCTGCGTTCCGGTTGTAGCTGCCTCTTGTTCATGGTAGTCTTAGATTTATAAAAATTTATTTATGTACACTTCGAACAGATGATGTATTTATTTTATACCAGCTTTGTAAATTCTAATCGTAGAAGCTCATGATTTGTGCTACCAGTTCTTGGAAAAATGTATTAGTTTCATATATTTTCTTTTAATTAATTTCCTTATTAATTTTATTAGAATTGGATAGTTGATAATTGGCTTACCTAGCGAGTTGGGTTAGGTGCCATCACAACTAGTTGGATTTTGGATCGTGACATATACGTGGCTCTTAATTCTTCTTCCTCTTCTCTTTAAGGCATAGCATATCCCTTCTCATCCCCTTCCTCTTTCTTTTTTATTCTTTTATACAAAAAAATAAGAGAAAATAACAAATCATTGTTAGAGTTCTCTTGGAAAAATCATATTCGAAAGGTAATTTACTATTATTAAAATAAGTTTAAAGAATTGAGTTTACTTTTTGTTAGAAATTTGGAGTCCAATATTGTTTAGACTCGTTGAAAATAGTCTAAGGAGATTATCTATACAATTTAATGTCAAAAATTTAGACATGTTTTGAACAAGAATTACAATACAACAAAAGTTATTCACTATAGCTAGCGGCATTTATACATGCGGTTTATACATTGTTTTACACTTTCATATAAGGTTGATATATTTTTATATACTATTACATACCTTTATACACGATAGATATATTATTATAGGTGCAGTGGTATATTGAGTTGTATATTTGAAAAAGATAGATATATTATATCAGAAAAGGATCAAAATTGTCCTTGAACTAATGCAAATATAACAAGTTTACCCCGTTAGAAGTTGGTAGCATTAATGCCCCTACCGTGTCCAAATGGACGCATTTTTACCCTTCGCGAACCCCTTTTAATTCTATTTTTAAATTCAAAATTATATTTCCGCTTTTTCAATTGTCATGTGTCAGAACAAAGAGCATAATTGTCCTATTTCGTATAGTTCTGGGCAATTTGACCCTTTTTCCTTTATTTATTTATTTTTAAATTCTTTTTTACCAGACCCTCTTCCCTCTCTTATTGTTATACCTAGTTAAAGAGATTAACTTTCCCCTCTTATGGATTAGTTTTATTCTTCTTTACCAAAATAGCTTTACACTTTGCGGAAGACTTAGGTTAGATCGTAAATATTAGGTAGTATATGACCATTTCTGGTTCGATCATCTGAGATTGAAAATACTTGAACCAAAATATCATAAAGAAATATTATCATGCTCAAAATATGGAAAGGTTGGAAGTGTTGTCAAATAAGAAAATTTGACATCGATGTTAGGATTAAAAAACATGTCACGGTTAAGACTAGGCCAAACTATAATAACCAACCAATCGTTAGAATTAGCACGCAATACCTTAAGCTACTTTAAAGTATTTATAACCATCAACAAGTTATAGATGTTATATCCTCTATCATTATTATGTTCACAATCTTTGAGGCGCAAAAGCCAAGGGGCTTCAAGATCAGATGGCGTGACATGCTCATTAGCAAGCATTGGCCTCCATGATATGCAAAAAGCAGCAATGTGTATGTAGTCACTGATGGTTTTCTTTTTACTATCTGTCTGCAATAAAATTTCAAGATATTGAAAATAAATTGCAATCATAAAATACGAGAAAAATATTTTTACTAATCAACTGTGAGTATAATTCTGTTTCTCGCTTGATTCTTCTCTCTAGATCGTTCTCCGTTATTCAAGTGCTTAAGCAGCATATTTTTCGAACGTAGGATTATGCGAACTTCCTTAAGATGTATTTAATCTCCATGAAAAGAAAGAACGCATGTTGATCACTTCAGCTTCTTTGATAAAGACAATATTTGATGTCTTTGATCTCTCTGTGATTTTTCATAAATTTATGGAATTTCGAGATGTCTTTTTAAGGAATTTGTAACCCTTTTTATAGGAGTGACCTAGGGTTAGGCTACAGTAGCCTCCATGTTACGACTCAAAATCTACTATAGGCCGTGATGACGTCCAACGTCGCCGTTAAGCAAGCCAACACTTAATTATTCATTTTATTATTTTAAAATAATGAATCTTATTTAGATAGAGATGTCAGTGCATTAAAATACATCATAGTTACGTATAATCTAATTGAAATAATAAGTAAAAGTGTATCAATGTATACGATCCCCAAACAAATTTTGGAACACTCCCAAAATATGGTGTCACAAATGTATGAGCATCTACTAGAAGGTACAATAACAATACAATATTTGTCTGAAATATAAGTTAAAGAGGAAAAATATAAATAATTCTAATGAAGATTCTGTATGTTGCAGATCGTAACATGGGATGCAGCTCCGTAAAATCCCTGCAATAACCGCACCTTTGCGCCAAAAGACCACCAGAAATATATATATATATATATATATATATATATATAAGTGTAGAATAAGTGCAAAAATGTAGCTACGTAAATCAACACATACCAAGTAAGTATCTAGCCTAACCCCGGAGAAGTAGTGACGAGGGATCGACATCAACACTTACTAGTAGTCTAATAAATCAAGTACAATAGAAAGTAAACAAGTATGAGGCATGGTAAATAAACAGTGTAAACAAGTATAGGTACGTGCTACGATCCTCCTCTGAACAGTAAACTCAAGCTCTCAATTATCGGTTACCTCCTCACCCGGAGTATATATATAAAATAGTCCCAACCAAATAGGTCATCACAATTCAAATCAGAAAAACTCACGGATACACTGGCTCCTTGTCAATTATTACGCACGATTCTGCCGAGGCGAACGACTTGATCCCATAAGAGTGTTTCATGAAGTTGCGAGGTGAACGACCCGATCCCATATGAGTATTTTATAGAAATGCCGAGTCGAACAACCTGATCCCATAAGAATATGATACATGATACTGCCGAGGCGAATGGCCCGATCCCATAAGAATATGATACTGTCGAGACGAACGGCCCAATCCCATAAGAATGTGGTACATAATCCTGCCGAGGTGAACGACACGATCCCATAAGAATGTGGTATATAATACTGCCGAGGCAAACAACCAGATCCCATAAGAGTGTGTTACATAATTCTGCTGAGGCGAACGACCCGATCCCATTAGAATAAGAAGTTTTAACGGGCCCTTGACCCCACTCACGAATATACATGTGAGTTATGAAATTTAAAAAAGCTTTTCAATAAAAACACATAACGTGGGAGAAATTCGTAAGGGAAGCAAATCATTCTGCGGCTAATCACGTAGCTCATCAAATCTCTACAATAGCAAGTCCATCACTCTACAAAAGCCTAGTCTCAAGTCGTAACGCGAAATAAAGGAATTAAACAGGCAATGATAACTCAATTAGTACAATCAAAGCATGGCGTGAACCTAAGTCTACCCGGGCATAACCAGGAATTCTAGCATACGCATGGACACTCGTCACCTCATATGCGCACAACTCCCACAACATGTAGCATATAACAAGAATAACACCTACGGGGCAAATTCCCCCTCACAAGGTTAGACATGAGACTTACCTCGCTCCGAAGTTTCAAAACCGGCTCCCACACCTTTCTAACGCCTCAAATCAATGTCCATCAATCCGAAACTAGGCACACAATCAGGAAAACCAATAAAATATACTCTAACATCATAATTAATTATTTTATAATAATTCTCAACTCCGCTCGAAAAGTCAACAGAGTCAACCTTCTGGCCCACGTGTCCGGATTTCGAAAATTTTGAAGATAAACATTATCCATGACAGCACGAACTCAAATATGTAATTTATTCTTAATTCCATTTCCAAAATCGCGGTCAAAATCCAAATATACCAAATTCTAGGTTTCCCCTTAAATCCCAAAATTATCATAATGTTTCATGTTAAATCCATATGAAATTCATGAAATTAACTTGCAATAAGTAAGAATCACTTATCTCGTGATGGATGATGAAAATGGCACTCCAAAATCGCCCTAAATCCGAGCTCCAAGTTCAAAATCATGAATGAAATATTTAAACCTCGAATAAATAGAGTCTGCCCAGCATCTTCGCACTTAACGCGTCGCTTTTGCGACCAAAACTTCGCTTCTGCGGAGAAGCACTGAAGGCCATCCTTCGCACTTGCGGAAAAATTTTGCTTCTGTGCAAACGCAGGTGCGATCCAAGCTTCCGCTTCTGCGATTGAGGATTCCGCTTCTGCGGACGCGCAGATGCGCCCCACATTCCACTTTTGCGGCTCCCCCCTTCCAGTCCAAAATTCGCTTCTACAACCCAAATGCCCCATCTGCGGGCTCGCATTTGCGACCAACCCTCCGTAGATGCGGACACACTAGAATCTTTGCCATCAGTCTTAACCAAAATGATCTGAAACGATCTGAACCTCGTCCGAAACTCATCCGAGCCACTCGGGATCCCGTCCGATTATACCAACAAGTCCTATAACATAACACGACCCACTCGAGGCCTCAAATCACATCAACCAATATCGTAATTGCGAACCGCACCTCGAATCAAACTCATGATTTTTTAAGTCTTCCAATTTTCAAAACTCGTGCTGAAACATATCAAATCAACCCGAAATGAACCCAAAATTTGCACGCAAGTCCCAAATGAAGCAACGAAGCTATTCCAAGACTCGTAATTTCAAACGGACATTGATAACACAAAAGTCTACTTCAAGTCAAACTTAGGAGTTTCTAAAACTTTCGAAATGCCAACTTTCCATAATAAGCGCCGAAAATGCTCCCGGACCACCCGATACTCAACCCGGATATACGCCCAAGTTCGAAATCATCATACGAACCTATTTGAAACATTTAAATCCTGATTCCGGGATCGTTTACTCAAAAGTCAAACCTTGGTCAACTCTTCCAATTTAAAACTTCCGAATTGATAATTTTCCTTCTGAAACAACTCCAAACTTCCCGAAATTCAATTCCGACGACACGTACAAATCATAATACATGAAGTGAAACTACTCAAGGTCTCAAACCGCCAAACGATGCGCTAGAGCTCAAAACGATCGGTCGGATCGTTACACTCCAAGTTAGGTTTTGATAGAGCACCCTCTAAGTCCCCTAATAGACTCATAGAATTTCAAGAATCGTCTTTAATGTCTTGAATTTAGGGTTTAATTCAAATTTTGAATGTTAAAATTTTGGTGTCTACAAATTCCCCTACTGACGAGTGTATGGTGTTAGCATATTTTAACTCGTATTTTATCAAATAATAGTATAGTAAGATATCGATCCCACATAAATTGAAAATTTTGAGTGCGATAACCTTCATCACTTTCCAAGAGAATGACAGATTGATGATTAAAGAGAATATATTTTAATTATTATCAAAAACCTGGCAACAAGAGTGGTGTGTGACAAGACTTTGAATTAATAGAAAAGATAGCTGGAAATAGTAACTTCACTTGTTCCTTCCTTTAGATAAAACTCCTTTTATAAAGCTCACTTGAATTAATTAATTCTTTCAAATATAATATATTCTATATTATAATTTACAAACTATATTCCCTTCGGATATATAAATTATAAATCATAACATGATTGGGGATAATATACTTGCTATGATTGTTATATTAAATATGACTCTTTTCAAATATCAAATTTACTATAACATATTATATCAATTTTCTTCTCACGAATAAATATTAATATAATAAATAACATAAATGAATAAATTAAATTAATAGAAAATATCTGTTTAAATCTCAAAGGAAGTGACAAGATCCATCTTAATTCCAACTATAGAGAAAAATTAGTTCATCTTGTAATAATTAAACAGATGGTAAAGAGATAGTCTAACATTAAACATAATTACTCCAATAAATAATTAAAAGATAAGGCAAGTAATTATTATGGATAACTTCATTAATAAAATGCCTCCAGATGTACTAATCTTTTAATATCTTAAAATAATAAGTCTCACAACAGAACTTTTCCTAAAGAGGAAAAGTTTTTTTTACTTCCCACGTGAATATGTTGCAAGACTTATCAATAGGAAACACTTGAAATAGAAATTTACCATTAAAGAAATATTCCTATTATTCCCATGTGAAGTCACAGTACACATACATCACAATTCTTATAATTTGAAGCAGTTCTAATATTCACTCTTCTCACCACGCAACAAGCCAATAAGATGACTGATCCAGGCCCAATCCACACTCAATAATGAGTGAAAATAATCGTTGGAAGCCCAATTATGAGTTGATTTCCTCACGGAGTTAAATATGGGTGTTAGGGTGCACTTGATGAGCGTAGATGAAATAGTTCAATTACACTTCCAAACAAAAGGGTTTTGTAATTTACTTCAACAATCTATACTAGCAATGATTAACTAGAGAAAAGAAACTAAAGATTGAACAATTGTTTTTGTTATTTTTAAAATGAGTAAAAGACCTAGGGATGTAACCTTCACCTAGGTGTTAGCCTAATGGGTTAATTACGATAATGCTTGTTTTAGTGATCTGGGTATATTATAACTCTCAACTCTAAGTTACCCACTCAATACCTCTTGGTCATAGAGTGATTTTTTCCAAATTGATTTTCTTAAGCCCAACCGGGTATCAAGTCAAATAGTTGATATGAGCTCCAGTCTGATTTTCCCTATCTCTAGTTCAAACACTTTAATTAGGCTAGCCAAAACCTTAACTAGCCCAATTTCTTGTTAGCCAAGTTTTCCTAGACTAAGACCCTCTTTTTCAAGTAAGAACCAAGTCAAAAAAATTTGAATCAATGTTTGCAACCATTAATTCTAAAAATAATGCATGAACAAGGTTAAATAACAAATATCCAATCATACACAAGCATTAGATTAGTTACCCATAATGTTTATACTTGGGTCATAACCTTAGAGAATATCTAGCTACTCATAATAGAAATGAAAGAAAATAAAGAAGAAACAATAATTAAAGTCATAATACAAAATTAAAATGATAAACTAATGTATTTTAACCCAAATTGGTCACAAATTACCAAAACTAGTAAACTACAACGGCTACAACTCAAAAATAAAACTTGCCCTAAAAAGTGTTTTCCATCTATTTATAGTTTCCCAAAATTCGCAGACAAAAATGCCCTTCGGGAGGTTCGGCGGCCGCACAATTTTATGTGTGGTCAGCACTTTACTTGGTTCTGCAAGTTGAAGAATGCGACTGTCACGACCCAAAATCCACTATAGACCGTGATGGTACCCAACGTCGCCGTTAGGCAATCCAACAGTGCACCATCTAAATGACTATTTGTTTTATTACTTTGTGTAACGACCTGGTCAGTCGTTTCGAGAGTTATAGCCCCGTTTTTCCCATTTTTATTTCTTTATATGTTGTTTAGTTGCGATTAGTTGCATCGAGTTGGTAGGTTTGGGTCCGGAGTAGTTTTGGAGTAAAAAGAACACTTAGTCTCTTAGTTAAAAAGTTAAGTTAGCAAAGTCAATCGGAAGTTGACTTATGAATAAACGAATTCGGATGTGGATTTTTATGATTCGGTTAGCTTCGTAGGGTAATTTTAGACTTATAAGTGTGTCCGGAATATAAATTGGAGGTCCGTGGTAGAATTAGGCTTGAATTGGCGAAAGTTAAAAATTTGGCCATTTTGGCTGGCAGTGGAAAAATTAGGTATCGGGGTCAGAATAGAATTTCGAAAGTTGGAGTAGGTTCGTAGTGTCATTTGTGACGTGTGTGCAAAATTTGAGGTCATTCGGACGTGATTTGATAGGTTTCGGCGTCGTTGACGAATTTTGGAAGTTTAGAAGTTCTTAGGCTTGAATCCGGGGTTGATTTGGTATTTTGGTATTATTTTGGGTGTTCCGGAGGTTCGACTAAGTTCGGGTAGTGATATATGACTTGTGAGAATTATTGGTTGAGGTCCCGAGGGGCTCGGGAGGATTTCGGATGGTTAACGAGAAGTTTGGAAATTGGGAAATGCAGCTGGAAGCTGCTGGTGTAAGGCTAATGGTGTGGCCGCACCTGCTGATGAGGAGCCGTAGGTGCGATGATCGTAGGTGCGGATGGTATGTCGCAGATGTGGAAAATGGAGGCCTGGCATTAAGCGCAGGCGCGGAAGAGAGGATCGCACCTACGAGCCCGCAGGTGCGAAGGGGCAGCCGCAAGTGCGAAGCTTGGCATTTAAGTGACTTTCACAGATGCGCACCTGGGACCGCAGATGCGAGCCCGCAGGTGCGAAGCCTGGTTGGTTAAGTGGAATGCGCAGGTGCGCACCTGGGACCGCAGATGCGGAAGCGCAGATGCGCATATGGGGTCGCAGGTGCGGAACCCCTGGACAGAACCTATATATATCACACTTAGCGAATTTTTGCCCTTTTTCCTCCATTGTTGAACGAGTTTTTGAGCTAGGGCAGTATTTTTCAAGGGAGAATCACGAAACATCAATGAGGTAAGTCGCTTGGGTTTAATTACACGCGTTTATGATATTTTTTCACTTATTAGCCATGAAATTAGTAGGGGTTTAGGGTGAAATTGAGGGAGTTAGGGTTTGAGTTTTGGAGAGTTTTAAGTGAGGATTTGAGAGACCAAACGGAGTCCGATTTTGACGAATTTTATATGGCTAGACTCGGGAGAGGACGGGGTTTAATATTCTGCCATTTTGACTAGTTTCGAGACGTGGACCCGGAGGCCGGGTTTTGGCCAATTTCGGAATTTTGGCCTATTTATGTAGTTTTTATTGTGGAATTCGATTCTTTAGCCTATGTTGATAGTAGTATTCTGATTTTGGTTAGATTCAGAGCTTTTGGAGACCGAGTCCAGAGACGATGGCATCTCGGAGTAGGATTTTACGCTGTTAAGGTAAGTAACAGTTTTAACTCTGGCTTTAAGGGTATAAACCCAGAGATTTGACATCACGTGATTGTTTGGAAGTGATTTCTATGCTAGGTGACGGGCGTGTGGGTGTGAACCGCAAGGGATTGAGACTTGGTCTGTCCCGTGAGGTTGTGAGGCCTAATGGCTATTATCTGTGGTTATGTGTTTATTTATTGTTGAACTTGTTTTCCTTCATGTAGAGATCATGCTTAGGCTTTATTCATGCTCACATTATTTGCACTCAGTCATCGATATTATTGTACATGTTTACCTCAGTCCTTACTATTTTGCTGATATGCTATGATACTTGACGTGGGCTGTGTTTCCTTTATTTGTTGATGATGGTGAGGCTAGAGAGGTACATGACTGAGTGAGGCCAAGGGCCTGTTGTGAGGTATTTGATTGAGGCACGTGAGTTGTATGTGCAACACGTAAGTTGTCCGTGCGGATCCAGATATTGATACCATAGCGCGTGAGTTGTCCGTGCGGATCCAGGGATTGATATTATGGCACGTGAGTTGTCCGTGATTAGCGCTTGGGTTTTGGGAGCCCCTCCGGAGTCTGTACACACCCCCAGTGAGTGCAGGTACCTATTGAGTGTTGAGTGATGGAGTGACATTGCTGTGAGGTTGCATTTACTTTTGTTGTTGATGTATTTACCTGTTTATTTCTTTGTGGCATTTATTGGTTTTATGGAATTTACCTGTTTATTCATATTTATTGTAAATTGTGAAAATAAATAATTGGACTATTTTGCTTAGCTCGTCACTACTACTCAGTTCCTTAGTTATTTCGGTTACTACTGAGTCGGTTGTACTCATGCTACACCTTGCACTTCATGTGCATATCCAGGTGTGTTTGATTACAGAGGTCGTTGAGTCCGGGAGAATCGAGTACCGGAGACTACGAGGTAGCTGCCAGCGTCCGCAGGGCCTTGTCTCTCCTTCTATATATTTCTTTGTGTCTTGTATTGATACTTAGACACTTGTTGTATTAGTTTGGTTATCTAGATGCTCATGACTTAGTGACACCCCGATGTTTGGGGCTCGTTTCCGTATTTTCTATAATTATATTTAGAGTTGATTTAGTTTATGAAAAATTTAAATATTGGAAATATTTTATTAAATTCTTATAATCAATTTAGTAGTAATATTTTGGAAAATAGGCTTGCCTTGTAACACGATAGGCGCCATCACGACCATGGTTAGATTTTGGGTCGTGACACTTTGAAACCCTAAGTTTTATTAAGTAAAGGAATTTACGCATTGGAAATCATAGGTGTTGCACCCTATTTTGCACTAGTCAAAATAAGATTCAACTTGTGGTTTCTCTGTTGTTGATGAAAGAGAGTCGCCAACTAATATTTAAATGTATACTAGGGTACCTGTTTAATTACTAAAGGTTATATTCTTTATTAGTCTGCTAACCGGTGAGATTATGAGTAAGGGTTTTTGCTCTTCTGAGGGGAAGGTGTTAGGCACCCCTTAAAATCTACCTGAGGTAGCTCCATAGGACTTAGACTGGATTTAGGACTAATTGTTTGTATTATGCCTTGACTAGTATTCAAAAGAGTATAGCTTACCATATATTAGGGCATAATATCTATAAGGGAATACTATGGTTTAAAGAGGATGGATTTAAAGAAAAGCCTTTAGGAAAATAGTGTTAGTATATATAAACTTGAAAAGAACTTTGAAGGATGGAACGTTTGTCAGGAAAGTATTTAAAAAGAATGTAAGTTAATGCATTTTGTTTCCTAAAGTATAAAAGTTCATATTATTCTAATGTGGTGAGAGTGTTATGAAAATGATCCTAAGATGTACCTTGGTTTTAAAAAGCCTTTGTTTTTTAGGCATCGACACTTACATCTTTTCGAAATACCTGATTCCCTTTTAGAAAAATTAAATTCACATCTCAGTTCTGATTTTTCCTTTTGAAACAGGGACTGCCACCTTTGTTATGCCTATGGGCTTCAAAAATCTATAAGAAAAGAGTTAGCAAAGCATAATAAATTAATAACAGCTCACGATTTGCGGATATAGAATTAGTTGCTAAATAATGCCTCTTTTAATCTTAGATTCTTTAAGGCTTGCCTAAGTTATTTTATGTGAGTTAGAAGATAAATAAAGCATTCAATCCAATATATAATTATCATATACATGTGAGATAAAACAACATGAACACAGTAAAGAGTAACGACATAGTGAAACTATAAAAATAACAAATGCAGTAAATAAAGGAGCGAAGGGAAAGAAAGGACTCTGGGGGTTTGGGCCTCAAAGAGGCAGGCCCGACAGTAATAGGGACGAGCGACAACTAACTCTGAGCCTTCTGAGACATAGCACTCAGGAGGCCCAAATCATTGTACATGTTCAAAACAGAAAGAGAGGGTCATTAGAATAACAGTACTATATTCATATCCATATATATGAAATTTGCAAATAAAGAATAAAAGAAAAGATCACTGACAATATTTAAATACCAAGGAAGTCATACTAATGTGGAGGTTATGTATAGTAAATGAACCCACATTGAACACCTTTCATTGTCATTAAACACCAAACCCAAAGAGAGTAATAAGTGTCAATGAATTAAAGGCTAATGAGAGAATTCTACTAAAGGCCGATGCCCCCTTTGAATCCCCCGATACTTCAAAGTTCCCAAGGGTCTCTACGCCCAGGGCAATACTTGTGCCGGGGAGAGCAGCCCAACCTAGAGTTAAACTCTCCTCCCAAATATCTCTAACCACTAGCAACTCATTTTTCCCTATATATTTGAATGTCAATGAGGCTCTTTCAATGCAAACCAACTACTATGACATTTTCTACCACAGAGGCATACTTTTTCTTAACAGAATAACATAGTAAAGCACATAGAGATAGTTTGTTCTTCATGACTATACTTCCAGTATTAAGTAAATGAAATACATATTAAACATGTTTAAAAGTTAAATTTCTAAGCACATATAGCAACATGAAAACTTATACTATTGTTGCTAAAGAGTCAAACAACTGGAGTCATACATCTCACAGACAGATAAAGCACATAGTTTAAAGATATAATAACAAATGTTATTGTCTTAATGGATTGATCATATATTAGTTCAACACCAGATATTATCATGAGCATACACATAGGTTAATAACACTACTTAAATCCTTTGAAATTCCTAGTAAAGATTCAGACAATGATATAGGCAAGTTATTGCACTTAATCAATAATAATAGAAGGTTTCTCCTATACCAGATTCAATCCAGAATAACAGGGGAAAAGGAGGGCTGAGTATAGCTTCAAAACAAGGTTCAAAGTATGAAATCATGAGGGATAAACAAAGATTTATGCCAAACTTCTACACATACAAAGACTTTAATCAAAGTTATGATCTCACAAGATATGACGAGCCTCAAACATTACAAAATAAGATTATCAGTGTCATTAAGGGGTTTAAGAATAGGGAAAACATCATAATAAGCAGACTTGAATCAGTTGTAGAGACTAGGGTTAATAACTAGACATGGTGGAGCTGTATTCAAATTACAGAAAACAGTTAGCATTCAACCACAACAGACACAACTACAATCTAACTCGTAAGAGGTAGGCTGATCATGACAAAGTACCACTGATGTTCACAAAAAGTTCATCTTAGTAGGACTGTCTACAGCTAATAGTTAGACATAGATGTAAAGCATTCATAGAGAGAACTCAAAGATTACTTAAGGATTAACAACCATTTATGTAAAGGATAAAAAATATTTTGGATACTCAGACTTCATAAGCTATAACCAAGTGATGCAGGGGTACCCTATATACCTTCATGTATATCCTAGCTAGAATCATTTAACAGCAAACCCAAGTATAGAATGACCTCACTCAAAAGAATATGGCATGATAAACATACAGACTATGACAGTAACACTAAGTGTAGAATAACAGAATTCTAAAGAAAACAACATGATAAACATGAAGATTATAAAAGAACATTAGGGTAAAGTCTGAAGTCTACGTAGATATAAGAAATCATTAAGGCAAGTTAAGTAGCTTAATCACATAGGTTGTTCAATATAGAGATTGAAGTAATTAAAGTCACACAACTACTTAATCAATATTAGATAAATACAACAGCTTATCACAAATCATCAACAAGTCATGGTGAACCAAAATAAACAATTATAGACCAATAACAAACATTATATACGAAGTAATTAACATGAAAACAGTAGCATGTTCATGATTTTCAAATGAAACAATTAAAAGAGAAAGGATGGAGGTATACTGACCTCCTCTTGAGCAGTAAACCAAACAAAAGACTCTTTTCTAGCCGTATAGAATCAAGAACTCACCCCAACCAATGTAATACTCAGAATCAGAAAGAAATCAGAAGCTAGTCGGAATCCTAGCTTAATTTACTACCCAAGACTAAAATCGATATTTGCTAAGTGATTTTGTGATAGCTTTGTTGTATCTTTTCTGTGTGTTAGGTGTGTTAGCTCTATATGTTGAAGATGTTAGGTCTGGTAGGTAAGAACATTAAAAGCCCCTATTTATAGTGGCTGTGAAGCATTAGAGTTCCAGATTCAAATCGATAGTGGAGAGTGACGAAGGGAGGGTGATGCAAGCACAATCGAGTGAAAATCTTAGAGAGACAGAGAGAAGTGAGTATCGATTTTACCTGAGTATGAGAGATATGAGAGACCGAATGCTGAAACATGAGAGGCCATCGGTCAGAACCCTAGTACCCAGAGGTCATTGCATTTGACCTCCGGGTGTCGAATATCAATGATGAAGCCAGCTAGCGTCTCATGCTTACTTCGATTTGTAAGGATGGAGGAAGAAGTCTGGCGAGTTGAAGCTTCACCTTTTGGTCTGACTTCTTCGATTAGGGCTTTTGAAATCAAATGGTGAAAATGGAAAGAGTGACGAGATCGGAAATACAAGACCAAAATGAATGACCATGCATGCCATGGATTTGAAAGGTCAATGGCGATTTGAGGTTTTATTTTTGGGGTTAGGGTTCAGATTTGGGGGATTTGAATATTTGATGATGAGAGAGGAAAGATTCAGCGAGAATAATGAATAGAGAAGGCAAAGAGGAGGATTCCCTGGGTAAATTCATGACCTTGCACGTATTTGTGCATGGTCTGGTGATTGATTTGGGCTGTGAGGTTGAGAGAAAAGAATATTTCTATATCTATAAGATTAGTATGTTTCTGATAAAAACAGAAAGTGGAGTTGGGAACTTTCTATGAATCTACATGTTAGAAGAAGAAGAGGTTTTGGAAATTAAAAGAGTAAACAATGGATATTTTGACACATCACTCTAATATGTAGCCATATAAAGTTCAAATGTATAGTAGATGTCACTTTCTCTAAATCAAAAAAGACGGCTGGAAATCAGTAATATGAAACATTCCTTAAAAACCAAAAGAAATATACATGTTAACTGAACTGTGTTCTTATAGCGTTAAATATGACTTCTAGTACTGTAAAATATTGCACCAACAGTTTATGACAGTAACAGAAGAATAATCTACTGTTCATAAAGGAAAAATATGAACAGTAGCTATCGATCAGCTGGGCAAAGTGACAGAAGAATTAGGGTTGGGAGATGAGACCAGACAGTCTCTGGGTTAAAGTGGGGGGGGGGAGGGGAGACCTGGGCCGTTGGATTATAGGATTTTGGTGATGGAGATGAGATCTCTGGGCGGGTGTTTGAAAATCAAAAGAAAATCAAAGATTAAATATGAGCCGTCGATCAGATGGACCAACGGTTCAGATGCATATGTGTGTTTTTGTGAGTGATAAGGACATGTGACATGTCACGATCTCATTGGTTCAATAGGAATAGCATGGATTGCCAAAGTGGAGAGGAGGTGTGTGTGTGTGTTTGGACTGGGTCATTTTTGGATATGGGCTGATGTATTGGGCTAGAATGAATTTAGGGAATAGCCACTTTGTATTTGATTGAGGAATTGTAATTGTAGCCTTTTAGTTTTTTAACCCATTTAAAATAAATTTAATTAAACTTAATAAATTTTCAATAAAATATAGTAAAATTATAATTATCAAATACACTACTAACTATTGTGATTATTTATTTATAAAATGCTTTGTTTTCTAAATTACAGCACTAATTTTGAATTATCAACATAGTAATCTAATTAAAATTTTGAGAAGTAATTTGTAAATTAATTATAAAACCTCTATGGTGTATTTTAAAAATATTTTAATAGTAGTATATTTTTAATTACATAATACTAATGCTAGATTATTAATTTCAAAGTTAATACTTAATTAATTTATAAAAAAAATAGGTATTTATTGATAGAACAATTATTTCAAAATATTCATTGTAAATATTTAAGTATAAATAAATTAATTTTAAAAGGGAGGGTCAAAATTGGCCGTCAACAGCTGCCTCTCTTTGACCGGAGATGATGAAAGAGTTTTCGAGCAAAGAAATTGAACCAAAGCCAATTTTGTCCTGACTTTAGGCATAGATTGCAGGGATGACATATGGATTTAAGGAAGATTATGGATTGCATGATTTAGGGAGAGTTAAGAAAGATTTCGGGAAGATATTTTGGGGAGTTGGAACCGAATTTCGGCTTTAAATTGCTTATATACCTCGGGCTTAACGAGGATCAGGCCTCATGTAGTTCTGGAGTGAGGATTTTGAGGAGGCGATACTCGCAGGAACTGTCCCAGTATCGTATTATGACGATATGACGAGACAGAGGACTGGGCACTCACGATAGCTTGAATTTTGCGGCTTGACTTGAAGGATTTAAAGATTTGGAGTTTCACTGGTCGTTTTGTGTCTGAACATGGATCCTTGGCCCTCTAATCAGTTTGTTGTCCCTCATAGCGTTGTAGTTTGGTTTTCTTCTTAGAAAGAGTTTCACGTTGCAATATTTGTGTCAGGACACAAAACCCTCTATAGGCCGCGATGGCGCCCAACGTCGCCGTTAGGCAAGCCAACGATAAACTAACAACTTAGTTATTCATTTTATTATTTTTGAAATCATGAATCTTGTTAGGTGGAGACGTAAATGCGTTAAAGTCGTAGATAAATACAATTTAAATATTATACAAGTAAAAGTGTATCGAGGTTAAGCAACCCAAAAACAAATTCTAGAACATCCCAAAACCTGGTGTCACAAGTACATGAACATTTACTAAGGAGTACAATAACAATATAATATTTATCCGGAATGTAAATAAGACAGGATAAAGTAAATAGTACGATGGAGACTCTGTGGGCTACAATACGTAGCCTGGAATGCAGCTCACCATAAAGTCTCCTCATCAGCTGCGCCTACGCGCCAAGATGACCACTAATTGAACCTGTTAGATCCTGCACATTTAGTGCAGAAGTGTAGCATGAGTACGTAAATCAACGCGTACCCAGTAAGCATCTAGCCTAACCCTGGAGAAGTGGTGACGAGGGGACGACATCGACACTTACTAGAGGTCCACTAAAGTATTATGATAAAGCATAATGAGATATGAAGCACAACATCAATAATGGGGTAAAACTGTAAGTTACAAAATCTTTCAATTTTTTTTAAAGATATAAATTTCTCAGTCTCGTGTTCTATCTCAATAGCTCTAATATATTAAGTGCCAGAAACAAACGGATAAGGAATACCATAATAAATGTCAGGCATCAATGGAAGGAAAATCTCATGAATATTCAGACTGCTAGCGATATAACCGTCATGGACTACTTTCCATCATCGACCCATGGCCCCTTGGACGCGCCCCGTGGCATCCCGACAAGCCTCCCAACACTTAGTGCCACGGTCGGCCCCGTGGTCTCGGCAGCGCCAAGTGACAAGCATGCATGCGCCTCTATCGCCCCACCGATAATCAGTGCCAGCGCCCAGCGGCTGGCGAATGCCATCAGTGTTGCGCGCACCGACAATGCCGCGCGCACAAACCATCATGTTGCCAATAGCGTCGCACGCACAGACAGTGCCTCGTGCGTAGATCCATTGCCAAGCACCAACGCCCAGCCGCTGGCAGATCTAAATAGTGTCGCGCGCGCCAACAACAATGCGCGCGCAGACCCTGATGCTCAAGACAAAGTTGCTGCCATCGGACTTGCTTCCACCTTGTAGAAGACTAAGTCCTTTTCATTGTAATTATAGAGTAGTTTTACTTCATTAATTTTTAGTGTGCTTCTACAGCTTTCTTAGGTCAACTCATGTAACTTTGGTTTATGTTTTTAAAGCATTATTAAGGGGGACCAAAGCATTCAAACATTCAAGCATTCAAACAATTCTCTGTACTGGTGTCTCTCCCCCCCGACACCGCATATCATCTTGTAATAGCTTTCATCATCATCAATACAATCATAAGCTTTCATCATCAATTGCTCATTTTTCGCTGCTCAATTGCTCACGGCATTGGTTTTCCCGTACGACACTGACAATCTAGTCTAGCGTACGGAGGGGACCTCAGTTGGCGCATAGCAACCGCACTGACATCGGTTGCTTAGCCTTACGTCGCCCTTCCAAGAAACTTCAGGAAGGCGCTGCGTAACAGTTGGTATCAGAGCCTAGGCTCGACATCGGATGAGGGAACACACCTTGCCATCATTACCATTTCTTACCATGGTGAACTATGGGGATCACATCGCGACCCTTCAAGAGACGGTTGACGAATTACGGACCATCGTGGATACGTTCCCTGATTTAAAAACCAGCCTGGTGCAAAGGTTGGACGACCTAGACCGCGAAATGCGGAAGGCCAAAATTGACATAGCAAACATCAGTCGCGACTCTGAGGAAGACCGGCAAACGGCTGCCGTCGAGGCAACCAAAATTCATGGCAAATTCGAGGACCTCCAACAGGAGCGTGCCGAGGATTTAGCCCATCGGGAACTAGAGGCAGACAGACTGACCGTCATGTAGCAAACCATAGACAACTTGATAGGCCAGCTCAATGTTGTCAATGCTGCACTTCAAAGCCCGCTCAAAGGAGGCGAAAACCAAATTAGGGGTGCCATGAGCATTACCTCCATGCCACAAAAGCTGAAAGTTCCGGAGCCCAAGCCATACAACGGAGCCCGGGATGCTAAAGAAGTGGAAAACTTCATCTTCGATATCGAACAATACTTCGATGCCGTAGGACAATTGGAATAATCCAAAAAGGTAGCAACTGCGGCCATGTATCTTCAAGGCGATGCAAAAATCTGGTGGCGAGTCAAATATGAAACCCATCAAGGCCGGTGAAGATATTCTCAACACATGGGCAGAACTGAAGGCAGCCATACGCCTGTAGTACTTCCCCGAAAATGTGGAATACAACGCACGAAGAAAGTTGCGTGAACTCTGCCACACCAGGTCGGTGCGGGACTACGTGCGAGAATTCTTCGCACTCATGCTAAACATACGGGATATGGGTGACAAAGACAAACTGTTCGCATTCATAGAAGGTTTGAAACCTCATGCTCGTATGGAGCTGCAAAGACAACGGGTAGATACCCTACCGAAGGCCATTCAAGCTGCAGAATGCCTTGGGGATTATCAGTTGGAAACTCAGAAGGATAGGCCCCAGCCGCCTGTCCGAGGGGGATACAACGGGAGCCAACCTAGCAATGGTGGTCCTAACAAAAACGGAGGAGATCGAGGTGCATCCAAATCCAAGGCTCCTTCCTCAAGCAGTACCCGTGCTGCATTAGTCAACAACAATCAGAGGAGAAAGCCCCCTTTAGAATGCCGTCATTGCGGGGGGAGGGGGGCATTAGAACAATCAATGTCCCAATACACATATCAATGCTCAATAGATTGTTGAAAATGAGTCAGATACCGATGACTCAGACGACCCCGAACAAGTAGGTGCCTTCAACGCATTTGTTGGCTCCATTCATGATACCTTGGCGGGAATCGATGCCGGTAACCCCAAGCAGAACGCATGCCCAATCGTCAAGAAAGGGAAAGGAAAGGCGGACGAGAGGCCTCCCACAACACAAAAGAGGACCTTAATGTTCGTTGACATGAAAGTAAATGGCAGACCTATTCGGGCATTGATAGACACGAGTGCTAGCCACAACTACCTGGCCTCAACTCAGGTGCAACGCCTCGGTCTAGCAGTGCAAAAATGCAAGGGTCGTGTCAAGGCTATCAACTCTCCATCTCAGCAAGTGAGTGGAATAGCCAAAGAAGTGCCAATGAAGCTTGGCCCATACAAGGGAATATTCGACCTACACATAGCTATCATCGATGACTTCGAACTGATAGTGGGATTGGAATTCCTCAGGTAGACCAACACCATCCCGGTACCATATGCCAACATGCTCCTAATGATGGGAGACAACGGGCCCAAACCCCGCACCATACCGTGCATACCCATGAAGATGGCCGCTGGAAACATCACGACCATGCAGTTAAAGGAGGGAACCAACAGACCTGAACCTATGGTTCCGGCTGCCCTCAACATCATCAAACAAACATCGCATCATCGGCGTCCAACAACTCATGGCGCCCCTCATTGTGTGAAGACTTGTCAAGCATTCCAAAAGAACAAGTCGGATCACTCAGCACAAGCGGGACTCTTGGAGCCGCTACCTGTCCCACAGAGACCTTGGGAAAGCATTTCCCTGAATTTCATCACAGGATTACCCTAGGTCGGAAATCATGCAACCATCATGGTGGTAGTAGACCAATTTTCCATGTATGCTACCTTCATCGCAGGCCCACAGAACATATCGGCAGAAGATACAGCTCGACTCTTCTTCTCTCATGTTGTCAAACATTGGGGCATGCCCAACAACATCATTAGTGACTGCGACCCACGCTTCACTAGGAAATTTTGGACCCAACTCTTCAGTTGCCTCAGATCCAAATTGAGTCATAACTCAAACTTCCATCAACAAGCAGATGGCCAGTCAGACCAGTTCAATGACATGCTAGAGGAATATCTCCGCCAATTTGCACCAGGTCACAAAAAAATTAGGTGAAGCTTCTGGATGTTGTTCAGCTGTGTTTCAATTCACAAAAGTGCGCCCATACAAACAAAAGCGCTTTTTAAATTGTTATCGGACAGCAACCGCTACTCCCACATAATGTGAATGCACCAAACATGCCAACATCTCTTCGAGCTTCCAGTTTCTCGATAGAATGGGAGCAAACTTTGAAGATAGTACATGGCTATCTTGTCAAAACCCAAGAGAGGGCAACGAGGTATGCCGAACAAAACCTTTGATTTGCCCAACATCAAGTAGGGGACAAAGTGATGGTGAGAACCCCGAAGCGAAACTTGTTTGCATAGAGGACCCAAGATCCTCTCCTATTGCAAAAATACATTGGACCCTTTTTCCATTGAAAGGCGCATCGGGAAATCCAAATACCAGCTGAACACACCAGCCTGGTGGAAAATCCTTTCAGTCTTCCATGTTAGCCGCCTCCGAGCATTTCAGAAATATATGGAAGATCATTCAGAAAGCCATCTCACAACACCGAGGGGAACAGACCTCCCAGCCAACAAGAGCAAGACCAATCATCATTATTCGGCAGGTAAGGCTCCGAGGACGTCGCCAACTCAGGTGGGGGAGAATGTCATGGGCTGCTTTCCATCATCAACCCATGACCCCTTGGACGCGCCCCGTGGCATCCTGGCAAGCCTCTTAATGCCTAGTTCCACGGTCGGCCCCGTGGTCTCGGCAGCGCCAAGTGACAAGTGCGCATGTGCCTCTGTTTCCCCACCGATAATCAGTGCCAGCGCCCAGCGGCTGGCGAATGCCATCAGTGCCGCGCGCACAAACCATCATGTTGCCAATAGCACCGCATGCACAGACAGTGCCCCGTGCGTAGATCCAATGCCAAGCATCAGCGCCCAGCCGCTGGCAGATCCAAATAGTGCCACGTGCGCCAACAGCAATGCGCGCGCAGACCCTGATGCTCAAGACAAAGTTGTTTCCATCGGACTTGCTTCCACCTTTAGAAGATTAAGTCCTTTTCATTGTAATTATAGAGTAGTTTTACTTCATTAATTTTCAGTGTGCTTCTACAGCTTTCTTAGGTCAACTCATGTGACTTTGGTTTATTTTTTAAGCATTATTTTGGGGGACCAAAGCATTCAAACAATTCTCTGTATTGGTGTCTCTCCCCCCCGACACCGCATAGCATCTTGTAATAGCTTTCATCATCATCAATACAATCATCAGCTTTCATCATCAATTGCTCATTTTTCGCTGCTCAGTTGCTCACAACATTGGTTTTCCCGTACGGCACTGACAATCTAGTCTAGAGTACGGAGGGGACCTCAGTTGGCGCATAGCAACCGCACTAATATCGGTTGCTTAGGCTTACGTCGCCCTTCCAAGAAACTTCAGGAAGGCGCCGCGTAACATAACGCATGATTATGCTGAGGTCGTACGGCCCGATCTAGAATAATGTGTACATTGCCGAGGGTCGAGCGGCACAAACCATAGATGCATCTATTATACTGCCGAGGCATTCGGCCCGCTGTACAAGAAAGGAAGGAAATCATCAAATTACGAGACACATGCTTACAATACAGTACATGAGCACAAAGTATAACCATTACCGTTCCTCAAATAACTTACCAACAACTCAAGGTGATAAGGTTCGGCCTAATATATATACACTTCTAAATCAATTTTAATTATAAATTTAATTAATTGAGTGTCACGACCCCAATTTCCTTCCGTAGGATGTCGTGATGGCACCTAGTCTTACCTAACAATTTGCGGAATAACTAAATATAAAACTGAACTCAAATCTCAACACATGATATATAAATAGAAACTGCGATTTAAATAATTACAACTCCCAAAACTCGGTGAAAATAAGTCACAACCTTCTAAGAGAAGATATTAAGTGTCCTTATACATCAGAGTCTAAGAGAATAAGGGAAAACAATATAATAATGATAGAGGGGGACTCTGAGGTCTGCGGATGCTGTCAGATATACCTTGAAGTCTCCATGTACGGTCCAGCTCACTGGTATCTGGCCTGATAGGAAGAACCTGGATCTGCACAAAAAGATGTGCAGAAGTGTGGTATGAGTACACCACAACGGTACCTAGTAAATGCCAAGCCTAACCTCAGTAGAGTAGTAACGAGGCCAGGTCAAGGCCCTACTGGAATAAAAGGAAATGAGGCAAAGAATATAATAATACAATGAAATGAATGAGAAATGAACAACAAGAAATTCGAGAAAGGTAACAGCACAACAAATAAAGGTAAACAACAGGGGTGCTCCCGAGGTATCGCATTATAGTCCCAAATGTAAATGGACAACATGGGGATCTCCCGACGTACAGCCTCGTAGTCCCAAAAGTAAATATGTAACAGGGGGATCTCTCGAGGTACCGCCTCGTAGTCCAAAGTAAATATGCAGCAGGGGGATCTCCCGAGGTATCGCCTCGTAGTCCCAAAAGTAAATATGCAACAGGGGGATCTCCCGAGGTACCGCCTCGTAGTCCCAAAAGTAAATGCACAACTAGTAACATATGGAACAACGAATTTACAGCAAGGAATCATACGGTTAAAGACTGAATACAAGATCACGGAGGGAAGTAATTCAACTAAGCATGTTGAACAAATTTTAAGTAAAAGTTAAGACACGTAGACATGTGCCACTAAGGTAAACATGACAGCTACACATGCTAAGGCAACTCAGTTAAGGAATTTAAAAGAAGACTACTCAGCAAGAACCAGAATTTTCACATCTAGCCCGTGTACGTACTTGTCACCTCGCGTACATGGCGCTCACATATCACAAATTGTTACAACAGTACCAAATCCTAGAGGGGAGGTTCCCCCACAAAGGTTAGACAAGTTACTTACCTCAAATCTCGCTCAATCAGTCGATAAGGATGCCTTTCCTTCGACTATCCTACTCTGATCGGCTCGAATCTAGCCAAAATAATTACATACTATAAATATAACTACAAGAAACTAATTTAAATAATGAAACTACGACTTTAGCAAAGAATTGAAAACTTGGCCCAAAAAGTCGACTCGAGCCCACGTCTCGGAATCGGGTAAAAGTCACAAAATACGAACATCCATTCAACCACGAGCCCAACCATACCAACTTTACCAAAATCCGACACCAATTCACCACTCAAACCCCCAAATTAAACTTTCCAAATCCCTAGCCTCAAACTCTCAAATTTCACCTTAAATACACATAAACTAGGTAGGAAAATCAATGGGAAACAAGATTATTGATCAAAAATGAGTACAAGAGACTTATCTCAAGAAATCCCTCCAAAATTCTCTCAAAAAGCACTTAGACCCAACTTAAAATGTTTAAAATGAAGCAAAATCGTGAACCCTTGTATTTAAGTGTTCTGCCAGCACTTTCGCTTTTGCGGAAATTTAACCGCACCTACGGTCTCCTAGATGCGAGGTCCTCCCCGCCTCTACGGCTTCTTTCACTTCTGCGGCCAAGAGGTCCGCTTCTGCGGCCTCGCTTTTGCGGTCGGCACTGCCGCTTCTGCGGAACCAGGTACCCCCCCTTCACTCTGCATCTGCGGCGCCTGGCTCCCACCTGCGGGCTCGCAGATGCGGAAAGCTTTACGCACCTGTAATGCATCCCTAGGCCAAGCCCCAAAATATGCTTCTGCGCCTTGCCAGTCGCACCTGTGGCAGCGCACCTATGAGAATAGTTCTGCATGTGCGATTGCACCAAAAGGCAGAAAATCCCAACTTTGTTCTAAGTCCGATTTTGATTCGTTAACCATCCGAAACTCACCCGAGTCCCCCGAGACCTCAACCAAATACACTAACCAGCCCTAAAACATAGTACTAAATTAGTAGAGCCTTTAAATCACATCAAACAATGCTAAAAACATGAATTGCGCATCGATTCAAGCCTAATGAACTTTAAAACTTCAAACTTCTACATCCGATGCCGAAACCCATCAAATCAAGTCCAATTGGCCTCAAATTTTGCGCACAAATCATAATTGACATTACGGACGTACTCTAACTTTCGGAATCAGAAACCGACTCTGTTATCAAAAAGTCCACTCCCGATCAAACTTCCCAAAAATCATCCAATTTTGCACTTTCGCCAATTGACGCTGAAATGACCTACGAACCTCCTATTCAACATCCAAACATGCGCCTAACACCAAAATCACCCTACGGAGCTATTGGAACCATAAAAACTCCATTCCAGAGTTGTCTTCACATAATTCGAACTACGGTCAATTCCTACAGCTTAGACCTCCGTTTTAGGGACTATGTGTCCCATTCCACTCCAAAACAAAAAACAAATCCCCCCGGCAAGTCACGTAACCATAAAATGAAATAGAGGGATTAATAAATAGGGGTTCGGGACTAACACTCTCAAAAAGAGCACCCGAGTCATTACATCCTCCCCTTTTAAAACAAACGTTCGTCCTCGAACGAGTATAGAGACATACCTGAAGTGGTGAAAAGATGAGGATAAAGGCTGCGCATATCATGCTCGGTCTCCCAAGTCGCCTCCTCGACCAGATGACCACTCCACTATACCTTCACTGACGCGATGTTCTTTGACCTTAATTTTTGGACCTGCCTATCCAAGATGGCCACCAGCTCCTCAACATAGGATAGATCCTTGTCCAACTGGACTGAGCTGAAGTCTAACACATGAGATGGATCGCAATGATACTTCCGGAGCATGGAAACATGGAACACTTGATGAACTGTAGTGAGAATAGGTGGTAGTGCAAGTCTGGACGCCACCTCTCCAACCCTTTCAAGAATCTCAAAATGCCCAATATACCTGGGGCTCTACTTTCCCTTCTTCCCGAACCTCATAACACCCTTCATGGGTGAAACCCGGAGCAAGATCCACTCCCCAACCATGAATGCAACATCGTGAGCCTTCCAATCCGCATAACTCTTTTGTCTGGACTGGGCTGTATGGAGTCGGTCCTGAATCAATTTAACCTTTTTCAAAGAATCCTGAACCAAGTCTGTACCCAATATCCTAGCATCACCTGGCTCGAACGAACCCACTGGAGACCGGCACCACCTACCATACAAAGCTTCATACGGTGCCATCTGAATGCTCGACTGATAACTTTTGTTGTAAGAAAATTCTACAAGTGGCAAGAACTGATCCCAAGCACCCCCAAAATCAATAACACACGTACGGAGCATATCCTCCAATATCTAAATAGTGCGCTCAGACTGTCCGTCCGTCTAAGGGTGAAATGATGTACTCAACTCCACCCGAGTACCCAACTCATGTTGTACGGACCTCCAAAACCGTGATGTAAACTGAGTACCCCGATCAGAGATGATAGATACTGGTACGCCATGAAGCCTGACAATCTCGCGAATGTAAACGTGAGCGAGCTGCTCCGAGGAGTAAGTAGTTACCACATGAATGAAACAAGCTGACTTGGTCAATCTATCCACAATCACCCAAACTGCATCAAACTATTTCTGAGTCTGTGGGATCCCAACAACGAAATCCATAGTGATCCGCTCCCATTTCCACTCTGGAATCTCTAACTTATGAAGCAATCCGCTCGGTCGCTGATGCTCATACTTCACATGTTGACAATTTAGGCACCGAGCTACATATTCCACTACATCCTTCTTTATCCGCCTCTACCAATAGTGTTGCCTTAAGTCCTGATACATCTTCGCGGCACCTAGATGAATGGAGTACCGTGAACTGTGAGCCTCCTGTAGAATCAACTCACATAATCCATCTACATTGGGCACACATAGCCTGCCCTGCATTCATAATACACTGTATTCTCTAATGGTGACCTCATTGGCATCGCCGTGCTGAACCGTGTCCATAAGGACAAGCAAATGGGGGTCATCATACTGACATTCTCTGATACGATCATAAAGAGATGACTGAGAAACCACACAAGCCAAAACTCTGCTCGGCTCGAAAACATCCAATCTGACAAACTGGTTGGCCAAGGCCTGAACATCCAAGGCTAAAGGCCTCTCTGCTACTGGTAGTTATGCTAAACTGCCCAAACTCTCCGCCTTGCGACTCAAGTCATCGGCCACCACGTTGGCCTTCCCGGGATGATAGAGAATGGTGATGTCATAATCCTTAAGCAGCTCTAGAAATCATTGCTGCTGCAAGTTAAGATCCTTCTATTTAAACAGATGTTGTAGACTCCGGTGAACAGTGAAAATTTCACAAGGGACACCATACAAATAATGCCGCCAGATCTTCAAGGCATGAAATAATAGTTGCTAACTTGAGATCGTGGACAAGATAGTTCTTCTCATGCACCTTCAGTTGTCTAGATGCGTAGGCAATCACCTTACCATCCTGCATCAACACCGCGCCGAGACCAATGCTCGATGCATCACAATACACTGTATAGGACCCCGAACCAGCAGACAACACCAACACTGGGGTTGTAGTCAAAGTAGTCTTGGGCTTTTGAAAGCTCTCCCCATAATCCTCGGTCCACCTAAACGGAGTGCCCTTCTGGGTCAATCTGGTCATAGGTGTTGCATTAGACGAGAAACCCTTTACAAATCGACGATAATACCCTGCCAAGCCAAGAAAACTCCGGATCTTCGTAGCTGAGGATGGTCTGGGGCAACTCTACACTGCTTCAATCTTCTTCGGGTCTACCTTGATCCCCTCACCTAATACTACATGACACAAAAATGCCACTAAATCTAGCCAGAACTCACACGTCAAAAATTTTGCATACAACTTCTTTTCTCGCAAGGTCTGAAGTACAGTCCTCAAGTGTTGCTCATGATCCTCCCGACTCCGGGAGTACACCAGAATGTCGTCAATAAACATAATGACGAAAGAGTCAAGATAGGTCTGAAATACACTGTTAGTCAAGTGCATAAATGTTGTTGGGGCATTGGTCAGCCCAAAATACATCACAAGGAACTCGTAATGACCATACCGAGTCCTGAAAGTAGTTTTCGGGATATCTGGCTCCCGAATCTTCAACTGATGATAGCCTAAACGCAAGTCGATCTTAGAGAACACTCTGGCACCCTAAAGCTGATCAAATAGGTCATTAATACGTGGCAATGTATACATGTTCTTCACTATAACCTTGTTCAACTGGTGATAATCAATACACATTTGCATAGAATCATCCTTCTTATTTACAAACAAGACAGGAGCACCCCAAGGCGACACACTCGGCCGAATGAAGCCCCTATGAAGCAACTCGTGCAACTATTCTTTTAATTCTTTTAACTCAACTGGGGGCATACAATAAGGTGGGATAAAAATGGGCTGAGTGCCCGGTAACAAACCAATGCCAAAGTCGATATCCCTGTCGGGCGGCATGCCCGGAAGATCCGTAGGAAATACATTTGAATAGTCCCTCACTATCAGAACTGACTCGACGGTAGGAGTATTAATACTAACATCCCTCACATAAGCCAGATACGCATCACACCCCTTCTCAACCATTCACTGAGCCTTAAAAAATGAGACAACTCTACTACGAACATGATCTAAGGTACCTCTCCACTCTAGCCGCGGTAGACCTGGCATAGCCAACGTCACCATCTTGGCATGACAATCAAGGATAGCGTGAAAGGGCGACAACCAGTCCATGCCCAAAAAAACTTGAAATCCACCATACTGAAAAATAATAAATCGGCTCAGGTCTCTAAATCACTAAGAACTATCAAACACGACCGATAAACATGGTCAATAACAATATAATCACCCACAGGTGTAGACACATAGACATGTGAACTTAGAGAATCACGGGATACACCCAAATACGGAGCAAAATAAGAGGACGCATAGGAATAAGTGGAGCCTGGATCAAATAAGACTGATGCAACTCTAAGACAGACCAGAACAATACATGTGATGACAGAATCCGATACAACTGCCTCCGTCCTAGTAGGAAGGGCATAATATCTGGGCTGGCCTCCCCCTCTAGGGCAACCTTTACCTGTCCGACCTCCACCTCTAGCTGGTTATGCAGGTGGGGTGGTAGTTAGTGTTGTAACCATAGCCTGAGGAACCGGTGGAGCACGCGGTGCCTAAGAAAGCTATGGAGGTTCATCGCTCCTGAGTTTGGGGCAATCCCTCACCGCATGACGAGTGTCACCACCCTCAAAACAAGCTCTCGGAGGATGTGGCAGTTGCGATTGGCTCGGGCCTGATCAGCTGGACTGAATGCTGAAAGTACCCCGTACAAGAGGTACACTAGACACTGGCGGTGCATAATAGGGATCTTGGGGCCTAGGAGTAGCAAGAGCAGCGCTGGCTGCTGGAAGTGCTGAATGAACAGGGCGACCCATATAACCCCTGCCTTGACGAGCTGCAGCTGGGGCACGAGTACCACTATATGTGCCAGACTCTCGAGACCTCTTGGCCTCCCTCTCTTCTCTCTCCCTAGTCAACATACCCTTCAATCTCTTGGCGATCCATACCACCTGCTGGTATGCGATGTCCATCTCCAACTCTCGGGCCATGCTAAATTTGATACTGGGGTTGAGCCCCTCAATAAATCGATGAACCCGCTCTCGAATAGTAGCAACCAAGGCTAGTGCATGCCTAGCCAAATCACTGAATCGGACCACATACTCTGACACGGTCATAGAACCCTGGCGCAACTGATCAAACTCTGTGCGCCATGCATCCCTGAGACTTCAAGGGACTTACTCCCTCAAGAACATATCTAATAACTGAGTCCAAGTGAGTGAATCTGCCTCAGCCAAACTACCCAACTCGTATGCGCACCACCACTTAGAGGCCGCTCCTCTAAGCTGGAATGTAGTGAAAGAAACCCCACTAGTCTCCGCAACACCCATAGTACGGAGGATACGGTGGCACTCCTCAAGCAAACCCTGGGCATCCTCTGACTCCAATCCCTTGAAAGTAGGAGGGTGATACTTCTTGTATCTCTCGAGCCTGAGCTGCTCTGCTTCAAAAACTGCTGCCCTAACCTCGGGCTGAACTGGAGCTATCGGCTATATCGTTATGATCTCTGGAACCTGGTCGACCTGAACCCGCTGCTCTGGGGTACGGGCGGCAGGAGTTTATGCTCCTCCCCCGGCCTGAAATGTGGTAGGAGCAAGTGGTATCAATCCTGCTTGAGCTAAGGTGGTGAACATGCTCAGAAACTAGGCTAGGGTCTCCTAGAGGGCTGGTGCAGTAACATGCATCTCAAGTGCCTGCCCCTCAACTGGAGCTATAGGTGGTTACTCTGCAGCAGCTCGTGCGAGTGCTCTGGCTGCACCACGTGGACATCCTCGGCCTATACCCCGGCCCTAGCCTCTTGCGGCTCTAGAAGGGGGTGCGGGTGTCTGGTCATCCGATACAGTTGTGCGTGTCCTCACCATCTGTGAGAGAATCGAAAGACAGAAATTTAGAATTCGAAGCCAAAATATCACACGATAAGGAATCAAAGAAGTGAAGCTTTTCCTAACAGTTCCATAGCCTCCCAAAGATAAGTACAGACATCTCCGTACCGATCCGCGGGACTCTACTAAACCTGCTTGTGACTCATAACACCTATGAACCTAGAGCTCTGATACCAACTTGTCACGACCCAAATTTCCTTCCGTAGGATGTCGTGATGGCATTTAGTCTCTAAGACTAGGTAAGCCTAAAAATTTGCGGAATAACTGAATATAAAACTGAACTCAAATCTCAACACATGATATATAAATAAACATTGCGGTTTAAATAATTATAACTCCCAAAACTCCGTGGAAATAAGTCACAAACTTCTAAGAGAAGATACTAAGTGTCTAAATACATTAGAGTCTAAGAGAATAAGGGAAAACAACATAATAAAGATAGAGGGGGACTACGAGGTCTGCGGATGCTAGCAGATATACCTTGAAGTCTCCACGTACGGTCCAGCTTACTGGTATCTGGCCTGGTAGGAAGAACCTGGATCTGCACAAAAAGATGTACAGAAGTGTAGTATGAGTACACCACAACGGTACCCAGTAAGTGCCAAGCCTAACCTCAGTAGAGTAGTGACGAGGTCAGGTCAGGGACCTACTGGAATAAAAGGAAATGAGGTAGAGAATATAATAATTACAATGAAATGACTGAGAAATTAACAACAAGAAATTTCAAAAAGGTAACAGCACAGCAAATAGATGTAAACAACAGGGGCGCTCCCGAGGTATCGCCTTGTAGTCCCAAATGTAAATACACAACAGGAGGATCTCTCGAGGTACCGCCTCGTAGTCCCAAAAGTAAATATGTAACAAGGGGATCTCCCGATATACCGCCTCGTAATCCCAAAAGTAAATATGCAGCAAGGAGATCTCTTGAGGTATCGCCTCGTAGTCCCAAAAGTAAATATGCAACAGGGGGATCTTCCGAGGTACCGCCTCGTAGTCCCAAAAGTAAATACACAACTCGTAACATATGGAACAACGAATTTACAACAAGGAATCATATGGTTAAAGACTGAATATAAGATCACATAGGCATGTAATTCAACTAAGCATGGTGCATGTTACGACCAAATACACTCACGCAAGTATACGTGATCGTCAAGTAATAGAGTAGTGAGTAGAGTATCATTCCCACAAAGACTTATGGTTAGCTTTTGACTGATTCAAACTCAAACAACTTATCAATTCAAGAGATTTCTCAAAATATGTATAAGTGACTAATTTACTACCTAAACAACTATCAAGCAATGAAATAACTATAGATCAACCACAACACTTAAGCAATTTCGGATGACAACCAGTAGAAGAGGATATTCCAGGGTCACAGACTAGCTAACAATCATATTGCGTTCTTGGCTTAAAATGACTAATTAATTTATCTGGATTGTTGATTGACAGGGTTGATATTACTCATAAGAATCTGTCGAATTCTTACTCGCCTATTCAAGCTAACTTAATGCATACATGTTTATGGAATTAAGATTAACAAGAATGCATTTACACTTCCTGTATTTCAACCAAGCAAGGCAATTATGTATATTTCTATCCTAATTGCGAATCCGTTCCTCGATGCCCGGGTTCAAGAACCTGCTCTATTTAATTCTATGTGCAATCTAGAATTCTCACTTTCGAGTTCAACTCTAGATCATAGAAAGTAGTTCATTGTTAGCTACTCAGCAATATAATTAAAAATAGAATTAAATTAACAACCCAATATGATAAAATCAAACTCGTCAATTTAAACTTCAAACATCAACATTCATGTATCACCCATGATCCCAGAACAATAGGGTTCTTAGCCACTCATGTTTATACAATCATCAAAAATAATATTTTCAAACATAAAATCAATGAATACTAGAAGAAGGATGGAAGAATTGATCAAATCCGTGCTCCCGAGTGTTTCGTACTTTTGTTTTTCTCTCCAAGTCACGTCCTCCCCCTTAAAATAGATTTAGGTTGGCTTTTATATGAATTGGGGGCGTCTTGGGATCGAAATAACCGAGTCATAGTCGAAATAGGACATGTTCACATTTTGAGCGTCCAGGGCAGCATGGGGCGCTGGCCCTGGCGCTCAGCTTCCCAAGTTTCTGTTTTGTGCGCCACAGGCAGCGCCCTACGCTGCCTGTAGCCCTCAAATGTGCACTTTTGCTTTTTCTTCCCATTTTCGCTCTAATTTGCGCACTTTCATCCCAAATCGCGTCCGAATGATTCCTACGCATAGAAATACCACAAATTATCACAAACATTATATTATACATCCAAAATCTACGAGACATGAGCACAATGTGAGGCAATATACATCAAAATATGCATACATTAAGTCAAATATCAATACCCCACACTTAGACTCTTGCTCGTCCTCGAGCAATGGAACTATATTAACACCCCAAAATGTACCTATCACTATGAAAGAGCACTTCACAATTAATTCAATCAAACACCCTGCCTTTTGACTATGATCAATACCGGCAATTAAGCATGAACACACGAATTTCACGTTCTTCCTGTTTTTAAACTAGCCCAAGTATACACAATGCTATTGAACCAACTCAAGCAACCTCTCCATAATTACCTTACCTCAAGAGACGACTCGTTACCACTAAGCATCCTCAACTCACGCACTCACCTAACAAAAGAAGTGTATAACATCACCAATTCATCATGAGACCAAGTGCCCTCACCACAAACAAAAGAGTGAATATAAAAATAGTCCATACATTCAAATATGTCATTGAACATAAATTAAGGACATCACACAATTGAAAAAAATTCACTCACTCTCGCAAAGAATTCATATGCACCTCGTGGTCGTACCATAAGCTTGCCCGTAGTGTACATCTCTACTAGTCTAAGCTAGCTAAATCTAGGATCAATTAGGACATTAAGGTTCTAATGTAGGCTAAGGGACAGATAGGATACATTTAGGAATAGTGACTAACCTCCTAAGTACTTTAATACACTACACTCACAAATCGAGCACATTTTCTTTTCAACCCATTCACTTGTCATACACCATATATAATATAGCTCTCTTTTCAATTAAGCACCTCTATGGTTTCACTAGCACGAGTTAGAAGGATTAGGAGGTGTGTGTCTTTCTACATTATTTGAACTCTTGTTTTCTTTTTCTTGCAAAATTTTTATTTTATTTTATTTTCTTTTCCTCCACACACTCCATACATTAAGGTGCATTGGCTAGTGACCTTCTTTCACAATTTTTAGTGCACCTTAAGGGCCCTTCCATGGCTCCACTCGAAATCCACTCTCCAATCTCCTACCCTACTTCTTTTAGTGACTAAGTGCCTTAGGAGGTAAAGGTTCAACAATCTCGAATTAAGAACAAAATAGGGGTACAGCTTGTAATGTGGGTGCCAAAGAAACGGTCTATAGGCTCAAAGAGGCTAGCAACGGAAAAATTTTATTTGTGAGTGACAAGCACCTCTATGGTCAAGCAAAAAATGCCTATGCCATCTCCTAGACTAGCACAACTTAACGATTTTGCTTTGATTAACACACGGGGCAAGTTCTAGACTACACAAGATAGCACAAAATATCAACAATCCTTACACACACATGGCACTTGACTCACTCAAGACGGTTCTGTTCGACTCTCAAGTCAAGCAAGCACAACGAGTTGAGAATTTTTAAGCAATGATGCACTAGGTGGCATACAAGTCAACTATCTGAGAACAAGGCGTCAAAGAGTAGGCTTCTTACTTTACTTGGGCATTACAATTCAAATCAAATATTCAGAAAGTTAGATCGCATGCCATAGCTTAATGTGCCAACACCAAACATGTCAATAGGTACCTCAGTTTTCTCCCTATCCTACTCCTAAAAAAACAAAAAATAAAAACACCTGGTTCGAGCTATACCTTTGGGAAAGAACCGGCGTCCAAAGAAAAACCAAGGGATCCTAAAAAGAACAAAGGAAAATCTTTTTGGCATTTTTAATCGGACTTTAATCCCTCAAGAAAATTGTCTAACAAATCCATCGTCAGGAAAAGTCTGAACTTCTTCTGAATTTTTTTTACTAGCTAATTAGACTATGTTAGTTATAAACTAAGCTAAAAAACATATAAACAAAACAATATCAATAAAACTTTTATACAATTACAAGTCAAGAAGTATTCCCTCACCCCACACTTAAACAATGCATAGTCCCCTAATGCATAACAAATTCAAAATAAAGTAAGGTGGAAAGAAAGAACTCCCTGCTAGTCGGAGTCCTCCTCCTCAGGATGCCCACCAGCCACGGCTCAGGGCTCATCATCATCTACTAAGGGCACCAAAGCCATGGGCCCTGTAACTTCATCATCATCCGTATCCTCATCATCAGATCCCTTGTAAGTGTTGTCATCCTCAGACGGATGGATGGGACTGCCTGGTGCTATGCCCTACATCTCCTTGGAAGAACTGGATAGCATGTACATCCGGGCAAGTAGATCCGGGAAGTTCCTTTCTAGGCCCTTTACATTAATCCCCATTTCGAAGACATATTTCCCATATGGCACAAAGTGGGCATGCCATTTGATGGCGTCATCTCGAACTAGTTCCACCCGAGGCTGTGGTGGCCTCGTCGAGCCGCTAGCAACTTGCTTTCCCTTAGCTTGCCAGGAAGAACCCTCACCTTGCTTGCGTTTTTTGGGAGGGGAGCAGTAGTGGAGGGCTTTCCCACCCCTTTTCCTTTGGCGGTAATATCACGAGCCATAGCAACCTACACACGATAAACACAAAGATGAGAATGAATCAAGAAATTTCACCCAAGGTCATCGTGAGATGCAAAGATGACCCCACCCTTAAAACCAAAGGCTATGTATAATCGAATCACAATAGTGGTTTAGCATGCACCAATGTGTCATCACAGGTACTCAAGACTTCCCCATGCCATACAATTCAAGTAGTTTAACATAGTCGTAACTTAACCGTGGTGCAAGCAAGCAAAGCTAAAGTTCAGATTACTACACTAATATAGTACACTAACTACTACTTACAAGAGTTTAAAACAAGATACAATACTCCCAAACACCCCACACTTATCCCAGCATCATATACAACTACACTCGGCTACTCAGAATTCATCGGTGTTCAATTCACTCTTTTAGGTATTTTAGCAAACACCTTGTGGGCACCAATTTTTCTTCACTTATTTCAACAATAGTGGAGCAAGGTGGCTCTCCCAAATTTACATAAAGTAAAGGGAATTGTAGTTTACTACTTCAAAGACAACTTCACAACCAATATTTGCACCCAATTTCGTGCACACTAGGACCACCCACCATAACAACAAAACATGTTAAAGAGACCTAAGTGATTGGGGGTTGATGGAGAAGAGAGCTAACAATACACTAAGAAATTTCAAAATACAAGAAAAGAGATAACAAGAAGAACATACCGTTGAGTCTTGAGATGAAAGTGAGCAACAAAATTTTGAGAGCTTGAGAACTTGAGATAAAAGGGGAGAAGAAGAGCGAAGAATAGCCGGGGGTGGGGGGCGTTATGTGAGAGAGAGAGAGGGGTTTTGGGTTTCAGTTATTTTAATTTAGGTGGGGGGTGGGTTTGGATAATTGGGTATGAGTTAGTGTGTGAAAAGATATGGGTAGTTGGGTCGGGTTGATGGGTGTTGGGTCTAAAGAAATTTAAAAGAAACTAAACGAAAATAATAATAAAAAAATTACACCTTACCTGACCCCCCAGCCTAGCGCCCCACGATAGGGCTAGCGCTAGGGATTTTGAAACTTCTGGAAAGTGCACCCCATGCAGCGTGAGGCGCTACCCTGGGCACTCGTTCGTTAATTTTTTTTTTTAAACATAAACAACCCTTACCCGAGCATTCAATACATACACTATACACATCCAATACCATTCCCGTTTATGATTTCTATATCTACAAAGAAAACAAAAATATTCTATTCTGACTAAAAGAAAACAAAAAACTAAGCTACGAAAGCATTAAAAATTGGGTTGCCTCCTAACAAGCGCCTGATTTAACGTCGCGGCACGACTCAACACGTTTTCAATCCTCGGCTAAGTCCACCGAGGTCTTGTGACGTGCAATGTCACCACCCCAATAAAGTTTTACTCTCTACCTATTTACCAAGAAGGTACTACTTGAGCTCGTATCACGTAATTCCACCGCTCCATGAGGCCTCACACTTACCACAACGAAAGGACCTGCCCATTGAGACTTTAGCTTTTCGGGGAAAAGCTTCAACCTCAAATTAAAAAAGAGAACTTCTTGACCTGGCTCAAACTCTCGATGATGGATGTGTTTGTCATGCCACCTCTTGGTCTATTCTTTATACAATTTGGCATTTTTGTACGTGTGCAATCGAACTCATCAAGCTCATTGAGTTGTAGCAACCCCTTCTCGCCGGCTAAGTCCATATCCATGTTCAGCTTTTTAATCGCCCAATAGGCTTTGTGTTCAAGCCCGATGGGCATGTGGCATGCCTTCTCATAAACGAACTTATACTGAGAAGTACCTATAGGGGTCTTGTATGTAGTTCGATATCCCCATACTGCGTCGTCCAACTTTCCGACCCAGTCCTTCCTATTTCCACTTACAGTTTTCTCTAGAATTTGCTTCACCTCTCTGTTTGACACTTTCACTTGACCACTCGTTTGGGGGTGATAGGAGGTGTAAACCTTGTGCTTAACTCCATACTTTGCTAGAACATTATTCAATAATTTGTTACAGAAGTGAATTCCTTCGTCACTTATCAGCACCCTTGGAGTCTTAAAGCGTGTAAAAATGTGCTTCTTTACAAAGTTTACCACTACCTTTGCGTCATTAGTAGGAAGAGCAATGGCTTCCACCCACTTAGACACATAGTCAACCCCCACCAAGATGTACCTATGACCATTAGAGTATGGGAACGGTCCCATGAAATCAATCCCCCAAACATCAAAGAGCTTTACTGCTAGAATATTTTGCAAGGGAATCTCGTGCTTCTTCATGACTGTTCCGGTTCTTTGGAACCTGTCATACTTTAAACAAAGTTGTGTGCATCCTTAAATAATTTTGGCCAATAGAAACCCGATTGCAGCACTTTTTGGGCAGTTCTGTACCCACCATGGTGACCTCCATATGGAGAAGCATGACAGTCATGCAATATTGCATTCATCTCCTCCTCAGGGACACACCTTCATACCAACTGATATGCGCACTGCTTATATAGGAATGGCTCATCCCACATGTAGAGATGTAGAAACCTTCTTCTATTATCGGGTGTCAATTCTGGTGGCGTCACCCTACTTGCAATAAAATCCACATAATCTGTATACTACGAGGCTTCACTCGAGGTGATTGCTAATACTTGCTCATCAGGAAATGTTTCTTTGATCGACTCCCCCTCAGCTACATGGTTCCTTTTCGATCTCGAATCTCTAAGTTAAATTCTTCCAAAAGGAGGACCCATCGAATTAGCCTTGGCTTGGCGTCTCTCTTTTCAAATAAATACCTTATAGCTGAGTGATCAGTGTAAATGATGACTTTGGTTCCCACTGGATAAGATATGAACTTGTCAAATGCCCACACCACTGCAAGCAACTTTTTTTCAGTGACACTGTAGTTCATCTGGGATGGATTCAAAGTTTTTCTCGCGTAATAAATGGAGTGAAAACTTTTCTCCCTCCTTTGCCCAGAACAACTTTGATTGCTATGTCACTCGCATCGCACATCAACTCAAATGGATGTGCCCAATCCGGGGCAATGATAACTGGTGCAGTCACCAATATTCCCTTCAGCTCCTCATATGCTTTCAGACATGCATCATCAAACTTGAAGGGGATATCTTTCTCAAGGAGCCTGCACAAAGGAGAAGAAATTTTTGAAAAATCTTTAATGAAATGACGATAAAAACCTGCATGGCCCAAGAAACTGTGAATGCCTTTGGCGGATGTCGGTGGGGGCAATTTTTCAATCGCTTCCACCTTTGCTTTGTCCAACTGTAAACCATTTTTGGATATCTTGTGCCCCAAGACTATACCTTCACGTACCATGAAATGGCACTTTTCCCAGATTAGCACCAAGTTTGTCTCTTCACACCTAGCAAGCACTTTATCAAGGTTCATTAAACAAGTATCAAAAGAATATCTAAACACAGAAAAATCATCCATGAACACTTCCACAAATCTTTCAACCATGTCAGTAAAAATAGCCATCATACACCTTTGAAAAGTCGCAGGTGCATTACAGAGACCAAACGGCATCCTCTTAAACGCATATGTGCCATAGGGACATGTAAATGTAGTTTTCTCTTGGTCCTCTAGGCTATATCAATCTGATTATACCCCGAATAGCCATCTAGGAAACAATAGTATTCATGTCCAACTAATCTATCAAGCATTTTATCAATAAAGGGGAGGGGAAAGTGGTCCTTTCGGGTGGCATTGTTCAATTTTTCTATAATCTATGCAAATTCTCCACCCAGTGACAGTTCTTGTGGGAATCAGGTCATTATTTTCATTAACCACTACAGTCATCCCCCCTTTCTTAGGCACACATTGGATGGTGCTTACCCATTTGCTATCAGATATTGGAAATACAATACCTGTATCAAGCCAGTTAATCACTTCTTTTCTTACCACCTCTTTCATGATTGGATTTAGGCGGCATTGTTGCTCTACACTTGGCTTGTGTCCGTCCTCCACGAGGATTTTATGCATGCAGAAAACTAGACTAATGCCTCTAATGTCAGACATCGTCCACCCAATTACTCGCTTGTGCTCACGTAGTACTCTCAACAACTTTTCTTCCTGCAATTTAGACAAGTCAACAGAAACAATAACAGGTAAAGTGTCAGAACCACCCAAATAATCATATTGAAGGTGAGGGGACAGGGGTTTAAGCTCCAAATTTGGAGCTTCTTCAATCGACAGCTTTGGAGGAGGACCACTTGGCCTATTTAGGGGCTCAAAGTGGTTTAATCCCTGCATGTAAGCACGGGATGCATCTAGGATATGCATCATCTCCTCAAACTCATCATCAATCTCTAAGCTATCGAACACCATGAGTGCTTTCTCTAGAGAGTCGTCTAGATATACAATCCTGTTAATAAGTTGCTCATCCACCTCCACAACAGATATTATAGAGAGCTCTTCATAATGGCGGGGAAGTTGGATCGCCTTGTAGACATTAAAGACTGCTTCCTCATTGTCCACCCTCATAATCATTTTTCCCTCTCTCACTTTAATAATTGCATCACCTGTAGCCAAGAGAGGTTGTCCCAATATGATTGGAACTTTTTCATCAACCTCATAATCTAGGATAATGAAGTCTGCTGGGAAGATGAATTTCCCAATTTGCAGCAACATATCTTCAATCACTCCTTCAGGGTAGGCTATGGACCTATCAGCTAGTTGCAATTGTTTGAACAAGGATAATGGCATCAGATTTATGCTCGTCCCCAAATCACAAAATGCACGACCTACATCGATATTACCAATTCGCACAGGGATAGTGAAGCTGCCAGGATCCTTAAGCTTTTGAGGAAGCTTGTTTTGGACCCGTGAAGTGCACTCCTCAGTAAGTACGACTGTCTCAAATTCAGCCAATCTCCTCTTGTGAGCCACTATATCCTTGATGTACTTAGCATACGTTGGAATTTTATGAAGTACATCTACCAATGGAATATTCAATTGAACCTGGCTCGGCATAGAGAGAAATTTGTTGAACATGCGGTCATCATTCCTCTTCTGCAATCTTTGGGGGAAAGGTGGTGGTGGACTTCCAACATTCACCGACTCTAAACTTACATCTTCTTTCTTTGACTCATGTGCTGCTTTAGGAATCAACTCCCCCTCAGGTATAGGCTTATCCTTTCTCTTCTTTGGCACTTCTTCTAATTCCATCCCATTTCTGAGTGTAACTACATTAACTTGAGGGTTCTTTTCTATATCACTGGAAAGAGCGCCTGCAGGTCTAGTATTTTGATTCGACGCTAACTGCCCCATTTGCCTCTCAAGATTTCTAAAATCGGTCATGAGTTGTTGATTGTCAAGCAACAACTTCTTCAATAAGTCATTCGTACTCTTTTCTATTTGCCGGGGTGGCTTTTGAGGTTGATTGAAATTTCCTTGGGGCCTATAATGATTCTGAGTCGGCTGATTTCCACCCCAGGAGAAGTTAGGATGATTCTTCCAATTTGGATTGTAAGTGTTCCCATATTGTGCATGTTGATTCATCGGACCTCTGATCTGTTGCCCTATATAGTAGATAGATTCCGAATTCGTGGGGCACATGTCACTCGTGTGACTGTCACCACATAATTCGCAGCAACTAGACATCTGTTATACATGTTGAATCTGTTGTTTTTGGTGCATTGTCATTCTATTCATTTGATTTGCCAATTTTTCTATATTTGCTCTCATAGGTGAGAAGTCATCAAGCTCAATTACGTCAGCTGCTTTCTGTTTAATTGTTCTTCGTGAGTCGACAACTCCTTGCCAATTATGATCATTAGTAGTGAAGTTATTTAGCAGGAGATGGATTTCAATATACGGCCTTGCCATGAAACTACCCCCACAAGCTGAATCAAGATTCATCTTTGATGTCTCGTCTAACCCATCAACAAAAGTATGACCCAACACCTCATCAGTCTGACAATGATGCGGGCAGTCTCTGAGTAGCTTCTTGTATCTTTCCCAAGCTTGACAAAGTGTTTCGCCATCCCATTGTTGGAACCCAAGAATCTGGCTTCTCAGCGACTTTGTCTTCTTAGTGGGGAAAAACTTGATTAAGAATTTCCTTGCCAGATCATCCCAAGTGTGGATTGAGTTTGCGAGCTCTTTTTGCAACCATTCCTTAGCTTCCCCCAATAGTGAAAAGGGAAAAAGTGTCAGCCTAACATAGTCCTTGGAAACGTTCGGATAATTGTAAGTGTCCATAATTTCCAAGAAGTTCTGAATGTGCCTCTGCGGGTCTTCATGAGATAGACCCACATATTGTCATGTGGACTGAATCAGTTGTACCATATACTGTTTGAGTTCAAAATGCCCCGTGATATCAGGCTTCACAATAGCCTGAGTCATATTAGCAAGATTGGGACTTGCGGCTTCTATCACCGAGCGTTCTTCATTACCTACCATCTCTATTGGCTGTGGTTGAACTACGATATCCAACTCTCTTTCTATTCTAGTTCTAGCTTCGACTTCCCTCCCCACTTTGTGAAGTGTTCGTACAATTTCAAGATCAAGAGGAAGGAGGTTGTTTGCTCTTCTACTCCTCCGCATTCAAGAGAAGAGCTTGCGTTAACACAAAGGGGGCAAACTAAAAATTAAAACTTGAACAAATAACTAATAAAAGCTTAACTCAGTCAAGTAGCTAATTTCTAAGTCCCCGACAACGGCGCCAAAAACTTTTTGCGACCAAATACACTCACGCAAATATACGTGGTCGTCAAGTAATAGAGTAGTGAGTAGAGTGTCGTTCCCACGAAGACTTATGATTAACTTTTGACTGATTCATACTCAAACAACTTATTGATTCAAGAGATTTCTCACAAAATGTGTAAGAGACTAATTTACTACTTAAAAAAGTATCAAGCAATGAAATAACTAGAGATCAACCACAACACTTAAGCAATTTCGGATGACAATCAGTAGGAGAGGATATTCCAGGGTCACAGGCTAGCTAGCAATCATATTGCGTTCTTGTCTTAAAATGACTAATTGATTTATCTGGATTGCTGATTGACAGGGTTGATATTACTCATAAGAATCTGTCGAGTTCTTACTCGCCTATTCAAGCTAACCTAATGCTTATATGTCTATGGAATTAAGATTAACAAGAATGCATTTACACTTCCTGCATTTCAACCAAGCAAGGCAAGCAGGTATATTTCTATCCTAATTGTGAATCCGTGCCCCGATGCCCGGGTTCAAGAACCTGCTCTATTTAATTCTATGTGCAATCAAGGATTCCCACTTCGAGTTCAACTCTAGATTTGTAGATAGTATTTCATAGTTAGCTACTCAGTAAAATAATTAAAAACAGAATTAAATAAATAACCCAATATGATAAAATCAAACTCGTCAATTTAACTTCAAACATCAACATTCATGTAGCACCCATGACCCCAGAACAATAGAGTTCTTAGCCACTCATGTTCATACAATCATCAAAACTAATGTTTTCAAACATAAAATCAATGAATACTAGAAAGAAGGATGGAAGAATTGATCAAATCCGTGCTCCTGAGTGTTTCGTACTTTTGTTTTTCTCTCCAAGTCGCGTCCTCCCCCTCAAAATAGGTTTAGGTTGGATTTTATATGAGTTGGGGCATCTTGGGGTCAAAATAACCGAGTCCTAGTCGAAATAGGACATTTTCACGTTTTGAGCATCCAGGGCAGCGCAGGGTGCTGGCCTGGCACTCAACTTCCCAAGTTTCTGTTTTGTGCGCCACAGCAGCGCCCCATGCTGCATGTGGCCCTCAAATGTGCACTTTTGCTTTTTCTTCCCATTTTCGCTCCAATTTGCGCACTTTCATCCCAAATCGCGACCGAATGATTCCTACACATAGAAATACCATAAATTAGCACAAATCATTAAATTATACATCCGAAATCTACGAGACATGAGCACAATGTGAGGCAATATATATCAAAATATACATACATTAAGCCAAATATCATTGCACAAATTTCAAATAAAATTTAAGACACGTAGACATGCAATACTAAGCTAAACATGATAGCTACACATGCTAAGGCAACTCAGTTAAGGAATTTAAAAGAAGACTACTCAGCAAGAACCGGAATTTCCACATCTAGCCCGTGTACGTACTCGTCACTTCGCGTACATGGCGCTCACATATCACAAATAGTTACAACAGTACCGAATCCTAAGTGGAGGTTCCCCCACACAAGGTTAGATAAATCACTTACCTCAAATCTCGCTCAATCAGTCTATAAGGATGCCTTTCCCTCGACTTTCCGACTCCGATCGGCACAAATCTAGCCAAAATAATTACTTACTATAAATATAACTACAAGAAACTAATTTAAATAATGAAACTACGACTTTAGCAAAGAATTGAAAACTCGGGCCAAACAGTCGACCCGGGACCACGTCTCGGAATCGGGTAAAAGTCAAAAAATAAGAACACCCATTCGACCACGAGTCCAACCATACCAACTTAACCAAAATCCGACACCAAGTCACCACTCAAATCTCCAAATTAAACTCTCCAAATTCCTAGTCTCAAACTCCCAAATTCCACCTTAAATACACACAAACTAGGTGGGAAAATCAATGGGAAATAAGATTATTGATCAAAAATGAGTACAAGAGACTTACCTCAATAAATCCCTCGAAAATGCTCTAAAAAGCGCCAAGACCCGAGCTCACAATGTTTAAAATGAAGCAAAATCGCGAACCCTTATATTTAAGTGTTCTGCCAGCACCTCCGCTACTGCGGAAACTTAACCGCACCAACGGTCTCCTAGATGCGAGATCCTCCCCACCTCTGCGGTTTCTTTCGCTTCTGCGGCCTCACTTTGGTGGTTGACACTACCCCTTCTGCGGCACCTGGCTCGCACCTACGGGCTCGAAGATGCGGAAACTTTCACGCACCTACGACGCAGCCCCAAGTCAAGCCCCCCAAATCCGCTTCTGTGCTTAGCCAGTCGCACCTGCGGCAGTGTACCTGCGAGAATAGTTCTGCAGGTGCGATTGAACCAGAAGGCAGGAAATCCCAGCTTTGTTCTAAGTCCGATTTCGATCCGTTATCCATCCGAAACTCACCCGAGGCCCCCGAGACCTCAACCAAATATACCAACCAGTCCTAAAACATCATATTCACTTAGTCGAGCCTTTAAATCACATCAAACAACGCTAAAAACTACGAATTGTGCATTGATTCAAGCCTAATGAACTTTAAAACTTCAAACTTCTATATCCGATGTCAAAACCTATCAAATCAAGTCAGATTGGCCTCAAATTTTGCACACAAGTCATAATTGACATTACGGACCTACTCCAACTTCTGTAATTTGAAACCGACCCCGATATCAAAAAGTCCACTCCCGGTCAAACTTCCCAAAAATCATCCAATTTTCCACTTTCACCAATTGACGCTGAAATGACCTATAGACCTCCAATTCAACATCCGAATATGCTCCTAAGACCAAAATCACCCTACGGAGCTATTGGAACCATCCAAACTCCATTTCGGAGTCGTCTTCACATAATTCAAACTACGGTCAATTCCTATGACTTAGACTTCTATTTTAGGGACTGTGTGTCCCATTCCACTCCAAAACCAAAAACAAAATCCCACCGGCAAGTCACGTAACCACAAAATGAAATAGAGGGAGGAATAAATAGGGATTTGGGACTAATACTCTCAAAACGACCAGCCGGGTCATTACATCCTCCCCCTCTTAAAACAAACGTTCGTCCTCGAACGAGTATAGAGACATACTTGAAGTGGTGAAAATATGAGGATAACGACTGCACTTATCATGCTCGGTCTCCCAAGTCGCCTCCTCGACCGGATGACCCCTTCACTGCACCTTCACTAACGCGATGTTCTTTGACCTAAACTTTCGGACCTGCCTGTCCAAAATGGCCATCGGCTCGTCAACATAGAATAGATCCTTGTCCAACTGGACTGAGCTAAAGTCTAACACATGAGATGGATCGCCGTGATACTTCTGGAGCATTGAAACATGGTATAATGGATGAACTGCGGTAAGACTAGGTGGTAGTGTAAGTCTGTAAGCCACCTCTCCAACTCTCTCGAATATACCTAGGGCTCAACTTGCCCTTCTTTTCGAACCTCATAACACCCTTCATGGGAGAAACCCGGAGCAAGACCCGCCCCAACCATGAATGCAACGTCGCGAGCCTTCCGATCCGCATAACACTTCTGTCTGGACTGGGCTGTACGGAGTCGATCCTGAATCAATTTAACCTTTTCCAAAGCATCCTGAACCAACACACTGAAAACCGGCACCGCCTACCATACAAAGCCTCATACGGTGCCCTCTGAATGCTCGATTGATAACTTTTGTGGTAAGAAAACTCTGCAAGTGGCAAGAACTGATCCCAAGCACCCCCAAAATCCATAACACACGCACGGAGCATATCCTCCAATATCTGAATAGTGCGCTCGGACTGTCCGTCTGTCTAAGGTTGAAATGATGTACTCAACTCCACCCGAGTACCCAACTCATGTTGTACGGCCCTCCAGAACCGTGATATAAACTGCGTACCTCGATCAGAGATGATAGATACCGGTACGTCGTGAAGACTGATAATCTCGCGAATGTAAATGTGAGCGAGCTGCTCCGAGGAGTAAGTAGTAACCACATGAATGAAACGAGCTGACTTGGTCAATCTATCCACAATCACCCAAACTGCATCGAACTTATACTGAGTCTGTGGGAGACCAACAACGAAATCCATAGTGATCCGCTCCCATTTCCACTTTGGAGTCTCTAACTTATGAAGCAATCCACCCGGTCGCTGATGCTCATATTTCACATGTTGACAATTTAGGCACCGAGCTACATATTCCACTACGTCCTTCTTCATCCGCCTCTACCAATAGTGTTGCCTTAAGTCCTAATACATCTTCGTGGCACCTGGATGAATGGAGTATCGCAAACTGTGAGCCTCCTGTAGAATCAACTCACGCAATCCATCTACATTAGGAATACATAGCCTGCCCTGCATATGTAATACACTGTATTCTCTTATGGTGACCTCATTGGCATCCCCGTGCTAAACCGTGTCCATAAGGACAAGCAAATGGGGGTCATCATACTGACGTTCTCTAATACGATCATAAAGAGAAGACTGAGAAACCACACAAGCCAAAACTCTGCTCGGCTCGGAAACATCCAATCTGACAAACTAGTTGGCCAAGGCCTGAACATCCAAGGCTAAAGGCCTCTCTGCTACTGGTAGATATGCTAAACTGCCCAAACTCTCCGCCTTGCGACTCAAGGCATCGGCCACCACATTGACCTTCACGGGATAATAGAGAATGGTGATGTCATAATCCTTAAGCAGCTCCAGCCATCACTGTTGCCACAAGTTAAGATCCTTCTATTTAAACATATATTGTAGACTCCGGTGATCGGTGAAAATTTCACAAGGGACACCATACAAATAATGCGGCTAGATCTTCAAGGCATGAACAATAGTTGCTAACTCGAGATCGTGGACAAGATAGTTCTTCTCATGCACCTTCAGTTGTCTAGATGCGTAGGCAATCACCTTACCGTCTTGCATCAACACCGCACCGAGACCAATGCTCGATGCATCACAATACACTGTATAGGACCCCGAACTAGCAGGCAACATCAACACTGGGGTTGTAGTCAAAGTAGTCTTGAGATTTTGAAAGCTCTCCTCATAATCCTCGGTCCACCTAAACGGAGCGCCCTTCTGGGTCAATCTGGTCATAGGTGTTGCATTAGATGAGAAACCCTCTATAAATCGACGATAATACCCTACCAAGCCAAGAAAACTCCGGATCTTCGTAGCTGAGGAATGCTCAACTGATAACTATTGTTGTAGGCAAACTCCGCAAGTGGCAAGAACTGATCCCAAGAACCCCCAAAATCCATCACACACGCACGAAGCATATCCTCCAATATCTGAATAGTGCGCTCGGACTGTCCGCCCGTGTGAGGGTGAAATGTTATACTCAGCTCCACCCGAGTACCCAACTCATGTTGTTCGACCCTCTAGAATTGTGATATAAACTGCGTATCCTGATCAGAGATGATAGATGCTGGTACACCATGAAGCCTGACAATCTCGCGAATGTAAACCTGAGCGAGCTGCTCCGATGAGCAAGTAGTAACCACAAGAATAAAATGAGCTGACTTGGTCAATCTATCCACAATTACCCAAACTACATCGAACTTCCACTGAATCTGTGGGAGCCCAACAACGAAATCCATAGTGATCCACTCCCATTTCCACTTTGGAATCTCTAACTTCTGAAGCAATCCACCTGGTCGTTAATGCTCATACTTTACCTGTTGACAATTTAGGCACCGAGATAAATATTCCACTACGTCCTTCTTCATCCGCCTCTACCAATAGTGCTACCTCAAGTCCTGATACATCTTCACGGCACCTGGTTGAATGGAGTACCGCAAATTGTGAGCCTCCTGGAGAATCAACTCACGTAATCCATCTACATTGGGCACACATAGCCTGCCCTGTATCTGTAATACACCGTCATCTCCAATGGTGACCTCCTTGGCATCACCGTGCTGAACCGTGTCCATAAGGGCAAATAGATGGGGGCCATCATACTGATGCTCTCTGATATGATTATAAAGAGAAGCCTGAGAAACCACACAAGCCAAAACTCTGCTCGGCTCAGAAACATCCAATCTGACAAACTGGTTGGCCAAGGCCTGAACATCCAAGGCTAAAGGCCTCTCTACTACTGGTAAATATGCTAACTACCCAAACTCTCTGCCTTACGACTCAAGGCATCGGCCACCACGTTGGCCTTCCTAGGATGATAGAGAATGGTTATGTCATAATCCTTAAGCAGCTCTAGCCATCACCGCTGCCGCAAGTTAAGATCCTTCTGTTTAAACATATGATGTAGACTCTGGTGATCGGTGAAAACCTCACAAAAGACACCATACAAGTAGTGCCGCCAGATCTTCAAGGCATGAACAATAGCTTCTAACTCGAGATCGTGGACATGATAGTTCTTCTCATGCACCTTCATCGCTCTAGACGCGTAGGCAATCACCTTACCATCCTGCATCAATACCGTGCCAAGACCAATGCGCGACGCATCACAATACACTGTATATGACCCCGTACCAGCCGGCAACACCAACACTGGAGTTGTAGTCAAAGTAGTCTTGAGCTTTTGAAATCTCTCCTTACAATCCTCGGTCCACCAGAACGGAGCGCCCTTCTGGGTCAATCTGGTCATAGGTGCCGCAATAGACGAGAAACCCTCTACAAATCGACGGTAATACCCCGCCAAGCCAAGACAACTCCGGATCTCCGTGGTTGAGGATGGTCTGGGCCAACTCTGCTCTACTTCAATCTTCTTCAGGTCTACCTTGATCCCCTCACTCGATACTACATGACCCAAAAATGCCACTGAATCTCGCCAGAACTCACACTTTGAAAATTTTGCATACAACTTCTTTTCTTTCAAGGTCTGAAGTACGGTCCTCAGGTGCTGCTCATGATCCTCCCGACTCTGGGAGTACACCAGAATGTTGTCAATAAACATAATTACAAAAGATTCAAGATAGGGTTGAAATACACTGTTCATCAAGTGCATAATTGTTGCTTGTGCGTTGGTCAGCCCAAAAGACATCACAAGGAACTCGTAATGACCATATCGAGTCCTAAAAGCAGTCTTCGGGATATTTCGAATCTTCAACTGATGATAGCCTGAATGCAAGTCGATCTTAGAGAACACTCTGGCACCCTGAAGCTGATCAAATATGTCATCAATACGTGGAAATGGATACCTGTTTTTCATTGTAACCTTGTTCAACTAGCGATAATTAACACACATTCACATAGAATCATCCTTCTTCTTTACAAACAAGACAGGAGCACCCCAAGGCGACACATTGGGCCGAATGAAGCCCTTATCGAGCAACTCTTGCAACTGTTCCTTTAATTATTTCAACTCTGCAGGGGCCATATGATAAGGTGGGGTAGAAATGGACTGAGTTCCCGGTAATAAATAACCGCCAAAGTTGATATCCCTGTCGGGCGACATGCCCGGAAGATCCGCCGAAAATACATCTGAATAGCCCCTCACTATCAGAACTGACTTGACGGTAGGATTATCAACACTAAAATCCCTCACATAAGCCAGATACGCATTACACCCCTTCTCAACCATTCACTGAGCCTTAAGAAATAAGACAACCCTGCTAGGAACATGATCTAAGGTACCTCTCCACTCTAGCCACGGTAGACCTGGCATATCTAATGTCACCATCTTGGCGTGACAATCAAGGATAGTATGATAGGGTGACAACCAGTCCATGCCCAAAATAATATCGAAATCCACCATACTGAGCCATAATAAATCGACTCTGGAATCAAAACCACTAAGAACAATCAAACACGACCGATACACACGGTCAACAACAATAGAATCACCCACAGGTGTAGACACATAGACATGTGAACTCAGAGAATTACGGGATACACCCAAATACGGAGAAAAATAATAGGACACATAGGAATAAGTGGAGCCTGGATCAAATAAGACTGATGCATCTCTATGACAGACCGGAACAATACCTGTGATGATAGAATCGGATGCAACTGCCTCCGTCCTAGCAGGAAGGGCATAATATTTGGCCTGACCTCCCCTTCTAGGGCGACCTCTACCTGTCTGACCTCCACCTCTAGCTGGCTGTGCAGGTGGGGTGGTAGCTAGTACTGTAACCATAGCCTGAGGACCAGGTGGAGCACGTGGTGCCTGAGACATCTGTGGAGGTTCATCCCTCCTGAGTCTGGGGCAATCCCTCAACACATGACGAGTGTCACCACACTCAAAACAAGCTATCGGAGGACGTGGCTGCTACGACTAGCTCGGGCCTGATCGGCTGGACTGACCACTGAAAGCACCCCGTACATGAGGTACACTAGACACTAGCAGTGTATAATAGGGATTCTGGGGCCTATGAGTGGCCGGAGCACCGCTGGCAGCTAGAAGTGCTGAATGAACAGGGCGACCCATATAACCCCTGCCCTAACGAGCTCTAGCTGGGGAACGAGTACCATTATATATGCCAGACTCTCGAGACCTCTTGGCCTTCCTCTCCTCTCTCTCCCGAGTCAACATACCCTCCAATCTCCAGGAGATCCTCACCACCTGCTGGTATGCGATGTCCATCTCCAACTCTCGGGCCACGCTAAATCTGACACTGGGGTTGAGCCCTTCAATAAATCGACGAACGCGCTCTCAAACAGTATCAACTAGGGCTATTGTATGCCTAGCCAAATCACTGAATCAGACCGCATACTCTAACATGGTCATAGAACCCTGGCGTAACTGCTCAAACTTTACGCGCCATGCATCCCTGAGACTCCGAGGGACATACTCCCTCAAGAACATATCTGAGAACTGAGTCCAAGTAAGTGAAGCTTCCTCAGCCAGACTACCTAATGTGTATGCACACCACCACTGATAGGTCGCTCCTCTAAGCTGGAACGTAGTGAAAAAAACTCCACTAGTCTCCGCAACACCCATACTACGGATGATACAGTGGCACCCCTCAAGAAAACCATGGGCATCCTCTGAATCCAAGCCACTGAAAGTAGGAGGGTGATACTTCTTGTACCTTTCGAGCCTGAGCTTTTCCGCCTCAGAAACTATTGCCCTAACCTTGGGCTGAACTGGAGCTACCGGTTGCATCGGTATGATCTCTGGAACCTAGTTGACATGAACCTGCTGCTCTGGGGTATGGGAGGCAGGGGTCTGTGCTCCTCCCCCGGCCTGAGATATGGCAGGAGCAAGTGGTATCAATCCTGCTTGAGCTTAGGTGTTGAACATGATCAAAAGCTGGACAAGGGTCTCCTGGAGGGCTGGTGTAGTAACAGGCGTCTTGGGTGCCTGCCCCCCAACTGGAGATAACGGTGGCTCCTCTGCAGTAGCTTGTATGAGTGCTCTGGCTACACCACGTGGATGTCCTCGGCCTATACCCCGGCCCCGGCCTCTCACAGCTCTAGTAGGGGTGCGGGTGTCTGGTCATCCAATCCAGCTGTATGTGTCCTCACCATCTGTGAGAGAATAGAAAAACAGAAATTTAGAATTCGGAGTCAAAATCTCGCACGATAAGGAATCAAAGCAGTGAAGCTATTACTAACAGTTCCATAGCCTCCTGTAGATAAGTGCAGACGTCTCCGTACCGATCTGCGAGACTCTACTAAACCTGCTTATGACTCATAACACCTATGAACCTAGAGCTCTAATACCAACTTTTCAAGATCCCAATTTCTCTCCGTAGGATGTCGAGATGGCACCTAGTCTCTAAGACTAGGTAAGCCTAACAATTTGTGGAATAACTGAATATAAAGTCTTGAATAAGGGAAAACCACATATTAAGGATAGAGGGGGACTCCAAGGTTTGCGAACGCTGGCAGATATACCTTAAAGTCTCCACGTACAGTCCAGCTCACTAGTATCTAACCTGGTAGGAAGAACCTGGATCTGCACAAAAGGATGTGTAAAAGTGTAGTATGAGTACACCACAACGGTACCCAGTAAGTGCCAAGCCTAACCTCAGTAGAGTAGTGACGAGGTCAGGTCAGGGCCCTACTGGAATAAAAGGAAATGAGGCAGAGAATATAATAATACAATGAAATGATTGAGAAATAAACAACAAGAAATTTCAGAAAAGTAACAGCACAGCAAATTGAGGTAAACAACAGTGGAGCTCCTGAGGTATCGCCTTGTAGTCCTAAATAAAAATGCACAACAGGGGGATCTCTCGAGGTACAGCCTCGTAGTCCCACAAGTAAATATGTAACAGGGGGATCTCCCAAGGTACCGCCTCGGAGTCCCAAAAGTAAATATGCAGTAGGGGGATCTCTCGAGGTATCGCCTCATAGTCCCAAAAGTAAATATGCAACAAGGGGATCTCCCGAGGTACCACCTCGTAGTCCCAAAAGTAAATACACAGGTCGTAACATATAGAACAACGAATTTACAGTAAGGAATCATACGGTTAAAGACTGAACACAAGATCACGGACGCAAGTAATTCAACTAAGCATGTTGCACAAATTTCAAGTAAAAGTTAAGACACGTAGACATGCGATACTAACCTAAACATGACAGCTACACATGCTAAGGCAACTCAGTTAAGGAATTTAAATGAAGACTACTGAGCAAGAACCGGAATTTCCACATCTAGCCCATGTAGGTACTCGTCACCTCGCGTACACGGAGCTCACATATCACAAATTGTTACAACAGTACCAAATCCTAAGGGGAGGTTCCCCAACACAAGGTTAGACAAGTCACTTACCTCAAATCTCGCTCAATCAGTCGATAATGATGCCTTTCCCTCAACTTTCCAACTCTGTTCGGCTCGAATCTAGCCAAAATAATTACATACTATAAATATAACTACAAAAAACCAATTTAAATAATGAAACTATGACTTTAGCAAAGCATTGAAAAGTCGGCCCAAAAAGTCGATCCGAGCCCACGTCTCGGAATCGGGTAAAAGTCACAAAATATGAACACCTATTCGACCACGATTCCAACCATACCAACTTTACCAAATTTCGACACCAAGTCGCCACTCAAAACCCCAAATTAAACTCTCTAAATCCCGAGCCTCAAACTCCCAAATCGTACCTTAAATACACACAAACTAGGTGGGAAATTCAATGGGGAAACAAGATTATTGATCAAAAATGAATACAAGAGACTTACCTAAAGAAATCCCTCGTAAATGCTGTCAAATATCACCAAGACCCGAGCTCAAAATGTTTAAAATGAAGCAAAATCGCGAGCCCTTGTATTTAAGTGTTCTGCCAGCACCTCCGCTTCTGCGGAAACTTAACCGCACCTGCGGTCTTGCAGATACGAGGTCCTCCCCACCTCTGTGGCTTCTTTCACTTCTACGGCCAAGAGGTCTGCTTCTGCGACCTCGCTTTAGCGGTCGACACTGCCGCTTCTGCAAAACCTACAACGCCTAGGGGGTAGTTTCCTCCTCACAAGGTTAGACATGAGACTTACCTCGCTCCGAAGTTTCATAACCGTCTACAACGCCTCTCTAACACCTCAACTCATAGCCAAACGTTCCGAAACTAGTCAAACAACGTGCAAATCAATCAAAATACACTCCAATGCTTACAATTTAAAAATTTATAATGATTCCCAACTCTACACGAAAAGTCAATAAAGTCAACCCTCGGACCTACGTACCCAGATTTTAAAAATTATCAAAAATAATTATTACCCATAACTTATATAGTTTATATTCCAAAAATCATCCAATTTCGTCTGTAAATTGACCCTCAAATCAAGGATCTACCATCTCATAACTTTGGGGCTCAAAACCTCAATTTCTACAATCCAAACACGAATAAAATGATAACCAACGAAAATAATCATAGAAAAACATCAAAATAAAGGTCAAATATTTACCCCCTTATTGAGACGAGAACAGCGTCGTGAAAATCACCTCAAACGGAGCTCTAGAACTCAAGATATGCTCAAAATACTAAAATGCTCGGTCTGTCCATTTAAAACACTATCCGGGCAATTTTTGTTCTTCACCTTCGCGGGACACTTTCACGTTCGCGAAGAGCAATTTTTCGCATTGACCAGTCAACCCAAATTTCCTTCTTCGCGTTCGCGAAGGACAAAATCCGCACCAGAAACCAGCAATCTTTTCCAGTATAGAAATAGGCATAACTCTCTCATACGACCTCGGAATTCGACGATTCTTGTTTTTATGGTTTTGTAATTTCGATACGGATATAATGGTTCAATACAATCATAAATAAAATGTAGTTTTCTCAATATGGTATCCTTTATGTCCAAAGAAACGACGTTGAAACATCAAATAAGAGCGCGATACAATCCAAACATATCTGAAACACACGCGAGGCCCCTCGGGATCCCGTCCAATTACACAAACCATTACTAAAATATAACATGAACCTACTCGAGGCCTCAAATAACACCAAAAAATATCAAAACCATGAATCGATGATCAAATCCTCCTTTTAAGTTTCAAACATTCAAACTTCGACGAACGCGTCCGAATTACACTTAAACATTCCGGAATGATGCCAAACTTTACATACAAGTCACTAATCACGATACGAACCTATTCCAAGGCTCGGAACCCCAAACAGACATCGATAACACCAAAATTCACCTCAAATTAAACTTTAAAAATTCTTAAACTTTCAAAATGCCAACTTTTCATAATAAGCACTGAAATGCTCCCGGACCACCCGATACTCAACCCGAACACACGCCCAAGTCCGAAATCATCATACAAACCTATTGGAACCTTAAAATCCTAATTCCAAGGTCGTTTACTCAAAAGTTAAAACTTAGTCAATTCTTCCAACTTAAAGCTTCTGAATGGGGAATTTCCATCCGAATCAACTCCGAACTTCCAGAAATTTAATTTCGACTACCCGTACAAGTTATAATACATGATGTGAAGCTAATCAAGGCTTCAAACCACCGAATGACATGCTAGAGCTCAAAACTACCGGTCGTGTCGTTACAATTTGTTCCTGCAAAAATGAAATATACACATACTCATGTATTGCAATGTAGTATATATTATGATGTGATGTAAATGATGCAAGAATGATGATGCCTGGATGCCGGCGAGCCATTATTTGGGATCGAGATGATGGGATACTTGAACTCGACTCAATTTATTAGTCGGAATGTGTACTGTTCCGCAGCTGTCGGAGCATTGAAAAGTGTCTTCGCTTGTTTGGAGAGCTTGACTTGTAGAGTGCATCTCTGCTTGTTGGAGAGATTTGCACTGACAAAATGTCTCCACTTGTTGGGAGAGCTTTGCACTAAAATGTAAAAATAACCTCAGCTTGGGAGTGATTGAATTAAATCGTAATCATGCCAGAAGCTGCACGAGCAAAATGTCAAAACATTCAACGTAATAGTAAAAGAAAGAAAAACATGACCAAGAGATACTCTTGACTGCAAAACTAAGTTGCAGCCATCGATTGGTAGAATGTCGGTGACGAGGTTTGCGACTGTCTATTCTGACCTCTGTTATGACAGAGTGGCGGTGCGGATTATTCCGTTGGCAAAATGAACAGTTTGCTATATACAAGGCTTCGATTCGCGAAGCCGACATTTGATTTGTACAGGGCGCTCTGATCAGTTGAGCTGGTGATTTGCTATATACAAGACTTCAATTGGTAAAGCCGATGGCTCGTTTTGTACAAGGTGCTCTGATTGATTAAGCAGATAGTTTGCTATGTGTAGGTCTTCAATGGGTGAATCCAGCGGTTCATTTTGTACAAGGTGCTCCGATTATGGAGCAGGCAGTTTGCTATATACAGTGTGATTTTCCTGTATCAGCGGTCGGACTCTGAGGTACCTGTAAAGGATTCAAAGATTAGCTTTTGTTGTACCAGAAAAAAATTAAGTAAAGGAGAAAGAATGATAATCTTGGGAAAGTGGTGGATCCGTTGTTTGCCCCAATATGGTCTCAATGTTTCGTTGCTTCCTGTTGACCCATGCACTCAAAGTAAAATTCTAAGTGGGAGCAGGGAAGTTGGTTTATGTCGACCACAGTGTTGATTTGCCCCGGCCTTTGATATGGCTATGCCGCAAAGTTCGTCGGGTGGAACAAATTACTGTATTTTTTAGAAAAACAATTTTGAAAAGCTTTGTTTTAATACAAGTGTCGTCGTTCCAAATTATGACATGCTACGAAAAGTTCTCCACACACGAGCATTTCTTCTTGAAAACTCTGTCCTGTTGATGTCGATCCTTCGCGATGATTAACAATGTGGTTGCTTGCCGTTGCTACTGCGTCGTAATTGGAACTAATGCATTACAAAGGTTTTTCCTAAGGTTATGGCCGAACGCTTTTAGGTTGCCTACGTATCCAAAATGAAATCAGGTCCGAACGTAGTTCGTGGATGAAGACAAAATATGATGAAGATGACCGAGCCTGACTCAAGCAGCCTATGTATCCAAATGGAATCAGGTCAAGACATAGTTCAATTACAATAGATGCAAAATTATGGGATTAAGAATGAAATGGCCGAGTCTGAATCAGACTTCCTACGTATCCAAATGGAATCAGGCTAGAATATAGTTCAATTACAAAAGACGACTGAATCCAATGAGGATTGCCTACATATTCCTTTCTGAGGAAATCAAGCTAACGTAGTTCCAGAGCAACATACAAAAATGATGTTTGGATTTTCTATTACAAAATAAAGGAGGGAGAGAAACCGAACCCTACGTGGGTTGCCTACGTATCCCTCCATAGCATCTCTTGATTGCGTCTGAGTTGATGGGCTTCGTATTAATTCTTCCATCCATTTCTTCCAAGATTAGATCTTCACCCGACAGTACTCGGTGAACCATGTAAGGACCTTGCCAATTTGGTGCGAACTTTCCTTTGGCTTCCTCCTAGCGGGGAAAGATTTTCTTCAGGGCCAACTGCCCCAGTGTGAACTGGTGAGGCTTCACCCTTTTGTTAAATGCACTAGCCATCCTGTTCGGATATAGCTAACCATGTCAAACTGCATTTATTCTCTTCTCGTCAATGAGCATGAGTTGCTCCTGTCTTACCCGTATCCACTACCTTCTTTGTGAAGGCCTTGTAGGTAGATTCATAAACCCATTTAGTGAAGTAGTCGATGGCTACCAAGATGAAGCGGTGCCCATTTAACGCAGCGGGCTCTATAGTCCAATCACGTCCATGCCCCAAGCGGTGAATGGCTACGATGAACCCATCACAATCAACTCATTCGGCGGAACCCAGATGAAATCCCCGTGAACCTGGCACTGGTGACACTTCTGTACGTAGCGGATACTATCTCTTTCCATAGTCATCCAAAAGTATCCAGATCTCAAGATTTGCTTCGCAAATGTGAACCCGTTCATGTGGGGTCCACATGTTCCTACATGAATTTCTTCCAATAACCTTGTTGCCTCAGCGGCATCTACATATCTCAACAAACCCAAGTCTGGGGTCCTCCTGTACAGGAGTTCCACGTTAAGGAAAACGTGATTCGCCAACCTCCCGAGGGCTCACTTCTGGCTAATAGTAGCATTTTTTGGGTACTCTCTGGTTGCAAGGAATCTCCTGATGTCGTGATACCATGTTTTACCATCTGTCTCTTCATCTACATGGAAGCAATAGGCATGTTGATCCCTAATCTCTACCTCAATAGGGTCGATGTAGTTCTTGTCTGGATGTTGAATCATGGATGATAGAGTAGCAAGGGCATCGGCGAACTCGTTCTGAATCCTGGGGACATGCTTGAACACAATCTTTGTGAACTTCTTGCATAGCTCTTTTACGCAGTGCAGGTATGGAAGTATCTTGACATTTTTGGTGGACCATTCCCCTTGGACTTGGTGTATCAATAGATCGGAATCCCCTATGACCAAAAGTTCTTTGGCGTTCACGTCAACTGTTATTCTAATCCTAAGTATGCATGCTTCGTATTCGGTTATATTATTGGTACAAGGGAATCTTATCTTTGCCGATGCTAGGTAGTGTTGTACGGATTACCAAATTAGGACTGCCCCAATTCTGACTCCTTTGAAGTTTGTTGCTCAATCGAACAACATTATCCATCTAGGGTATGACTCTGCAATATCTTCTGCAGCAAATAATACCTCTTCGTCGGGAAAATACGTAGTGAGTGGATCATAATACCCGTCCACTGGTTTCTCTGCGAGATGGTCAACTAAAGTAGGCCCCTTGATGGCCTTCTGAGTTATGTACACAATGTCAAATTTGCTGAGGAGAATTTTCCATTTAGCTAGCTTTCCGGTCGGCATCGGCTTCTGGAAGATATACTTGAGCGGGTCGAGTCGAGATATCAGATACATAGTGTATGCTGACACGTAATGCCTTAGTTTCTGGACGATCCAAGTCAGAGTACAGCAAGTGCGTTCTATCAAAGTGTATTTAGCCTCACATGGTGTGAACTTCTTACTTAAGTAGTAGATGGCATGCTCCTTTCTCTCAGTTTCATCATGTTGTCCCAATACACAGCCGAAGGCATTATCCAAGACTAAAAGATATAGTAATAATGGCTTCCTATGCTTGGGGGAACCAGCACTGGTAGATTTGACAAATATTCCTTAAATCTATCGAAGGCTTTCTGGCACTATTCTGTCCATTTTGTGGCAGCATCCTTTTTCAGCAACATGAAAATGGGTTCACATATTACTGTGGACTGGGCTATGAAATGACTGATGTAATTTAGCCTACCTAGGAAACTCATCACATCTTTCTTACTATTGGTGGTGGCAATTCCTAAATGGCATTGATTTTTGATGGGTCCAGTTCTATCCCTTTCCTGCTTACAATGAAGCTTAATAGTTTTCTAGTAGGGACCTCGAATGCGCATTTTGTTGGATTTAATTTCAAGTTGTACCTCCGCAGGTGCTTGAAAACTTTCCTCAAATCGTCCAAGTGCTCTGAACTTTTTCGAGACTTGATGATGACGTTATCCATATATACTTTGATCTCCTTATGAATCATGTCATGAAAAAGGGTCGTCATGGCCCTCATGTAGGTGGCACCGGCGTTCTTGAGACCGAATGACATGACTCTATAGCAGTAAACTCCCCAAGGTGTGGTGAAGGCTATATTTTCTGCATCTTCCTCGTGCATCAAGATCTGGTGGTACACAGCGAAACAATCCACAAACGACTGTAGTTCATGCTTCGCACAGTTGTCGATGAGGATGTGGATATTTTATTGAGGAAAGTCGTCCTTTGGACTAGCTTTGTTGAGATCTCGGTAATCCACGCATATCTTGATCTTCCCGTCTTTCTTGGGTACTGGGATGATATTTGCCAACCATCTGGGATAATTGGTGACCCTTACCATATTCGCCTCTATCTGCTTGGTCACTTCCTCTTTTATCCTCAAACTAAAATCGGGCTTGAACTTTCTGGGTTTTCGCTTGACCGACGGTCTGGCAGGATCGGTGGGCAGTCGATGCGAGACAATGTCAGTACTTAATCCTGGCATGTCATCACATGACCATGAGAACACATCGATGTATTGTCGGAGGAGTTCAACCAGTTTTCCCTCTGCTCGGCTTCTAAATGAATGTTGATTCTGGTTTCTTTCATGTCTTCTTCACTTTTGAGGTTGACCACTACTGTTTCTTCGAGGTTGGGCTTTTTCTGACTCTCCAAGTTGTTCGATCTCTTGTGGGAGATTATCTGGCATCATACTCTCGTCATACTCCTCGTAATCTGGGTCGTTTTGCTCGACGGTTTCGTTACATGTCACAATCGCGGAACGCGGGTTTTTATCATTTTGATTACTGAAAATAAAAACTAAGTATAAATGAAGCGGTAAATAAAGTTGCAAACTTTTAAGAAAATGATTCTTTTTATTTCATCAAAAGAGGAACGTCTAAACGTTCAAAAGAGGCAAATGACAAAAAGGTACATACACGGTGCAGGCCGTAATTGACCGTGCGCTTTTCAAAAGAAAACTTTTATAGTTCCACACTACCAAGACCCCCGGCGAACCAAAGATGGACTGGCGGTCCAATTCCGCAGCTCTTCCCCAGGTTTGGCATCCCTGATGGTCAGTGTCTTGATGTTAGTCCCTTCATAGCATTCTTCAATCATATTCACGAACAACCTTCCCATTACATCGATGATATCATCTTCTGGTGCTGAACTCTGGCCCGTACCCGAAACATGCTCTGGCACATAAACTTTTTTCTCAAAGCTAACTGTATGATCTTTCCCTACCGGAGGCTGATATCCTATGTTGGACCTTCCCTTCTACCAATTATGTTCAATTGGCTACGTGATCTCATCTGACCTGGCTCCCAACCATGTTCCCGGTCTGAATCCATATTTCATCATTTCCCTCATATCTATCTTGGATCTATACGGCAACTGCATTCCCAAATTTTATTCAATCTCTTCTACTTCGGTGGTCTGCATGATTTCCACTACATGGAAAGCAACTCCGTCTAGCCCTTCAATAAACGAGACATCATGCTACAAAAACCTGATTGGCCCTATTCGCCATGGACCACGATCTCCTAACATCCCCACTCAAATTTCATGCATTGGCGTAGAGTGGATGGGATGGCCCCTGCCATGTGTATCCAGGGCCTTCCTAGCAGCAAGTTGTATGAAGAATAAATATCCATTACTTGAAATAATATGGGAAATTCAACCGGCCCAATCTGCAAAGCCAAATAAATTTCTCCGATAACATCCTTCTACGAACCATCAAAAGCCATTACCCTCACATGGATTTCCTTGACTTCCCTCAAATGGATTCCCAACTTCCGCAGAGTAGAGAGCAGAAAAATGTTAACTCCTGACCCTCCATCAACCAACACTAGGGACACCACTTTTCCCCACATTTGACAATGATATGAAGAGCTTTGTTGTGACTTACGCCTTCGACAGAAGTTCGTCTCTTCTGAAAGTGATCATATTTGCTTCGACCATTTTCCTAATTGTTGCGGCCAATGCCTCACTGGTGGTATTATTTGGCCTACTTACCCCACTTAGTACTTTAATCAGGGCATCCTTATGACTGTCGGACCATATTAGCAAATCCATAATTGATATTTGCGCCAGAGTGTTCTTCAGCTTCTCCTCCACGGAGTACTCTTTGGTCGACATTCTCCTCTAGAATTCGGCGGCTTCTGGGTCTGTTATGTTCCTTATTTGAATCTGCTCTCTTCCCAAATTCCCTCAATTTGCATCTTTAGGAGAGTAACATCTCCCTGACCTAGTCATATCGTGGGCTGCGGAAAAGACTGTCATCTTGGCCTTCCCCTTTTGTTGGTATGTCCATGGGACAGTTTTGTATTCACGACTCTCTTAGTCCCCTGTAGCAATGGCAGGTCATCACTGATAGGTTTGAACCGTCACCGTAAGTCTCACTTGCACTATTGGAATGGTACACGCACCTTTTAGTCGCATCAAAATACTTAGAGGGATACTCAGGAACCCTTCCTTCCACTGGATGTATCAATCCTGCTCTTCTCAATCTCTTGAACAATTGGACCAGAGGCTCAGCAATCGGGGTATAATATTTAGGACCCCTCTCGTCAAAATTAGGATGCGGGTGTGGTGCATAAGTGGGTCAGTTTTGGTGGGTAGTGGTTTGAACAGGAGTATATGGGCGTTGTGGGTTTGGGTTGTTATGGGCTCGAGGAGGGTTGTATTGAGGTTGGGGTTGGTAATATGGTTGGGTGTTATAGACTGGAGCGTAAGCGGGTGGTGGTGAATGGTTGTTTGGGGAATAGGAAGTGTTTCCGTGATGTGGGTTGGGTTGATAGTAAGGAAAAATTGTTAAGACTTCTTCTTTCTTCTTCTTTCCGCTACCGATTGACCCTGATTAGATTGCCTTGCTGGCCTCTTGCAGTGCAGCCATGGATTGTACTTTACCAGATTTTATACCTTCTTCTAAAAAATCTCCCATCTTGACCAGCACGGGGAATTTATGTCCCATGATTCCCATAAAGTTTTCAAAGTATATCCCTTTTTGGGCCCTAATGAAATAATTGGTTAATTCACTGTCGTCCAACGGAGGTTGTGCCCTAGCGGCTTCTGACCTCCACCGGCGTGTATATTTTTGGAATAACTCGGATGGATTTTTCTGCAGGTTCACCAGTGTGAACGGCCCGATCCCATAAAAGTGTGTTACAATATCCTGCCGAGGCGAACAATCCGATCCCATAAGAGTGTGTTACAATATCCTGCTGAGGCGAACGTCCCAATCCCATAAGAGTGTGATACATAATCCTACCGAAGCGAATGGACCGATCCCTTAAGAGTGTGATATATAATCTTGCCGAGGCGAACGGCCCGATCCCATTAGAATGAGAAGATTTAATGGGTCCTTGACCCCACGAATATACGTGTGAGTTATGAAATTTAAGGAAACTTTTCGATGAATATGCACAACGCGGAAGAAATTCATATAGGAGGAACAACTTCTACGGCTAATCAAGTAGCTCGTCAAAATGGCTAAAAAATCAAGTCTAGTCTCTGGTCATAATGCAAATTCGAGTAATTAAACATGCAAGAATAACTCAAATAGTACAATTAAAGCATAACGTGAATCTAAGTCTAACCGGACATAATCAGGAATTCTAGCGTACGCATGGACACTCGTCACCTCATACGTGCGTAGCGCCCACAACGTGTAGCACATAATAAAAATAACACCTACAGTGTAAATTCCCCCTCACAAGGTTAGACAGGAGACTTACCTCGCTTCGAAGTTCCATAACCGGCTCCAACATCTCTTTAGCGCCTCAAACCAATGCCCATCAATCCGAAACTAGTCAAACAATCATGAAAACCAATAAAAATATACTCTAACACTCATAATTAATCAATTTATAACAATTACCCAACTCCGCTAGAAAAGTCAACAAAGTCAACCTCCGACCCACGTGACTGGATTCCCAAACTTTTCGAACATAAACATTACCCATAAAATCCCGAACTCGAATATATAGTTTATTCCTAATCTCATGTCCAATTTCGTGGTCAAAATCCAAAAATACCAAATTCTAAATTTCTTCCAAAATCCCACAATTTCTATAAATTTTAATGATAATATCCTTATACAACTCATGTATATAGCTCACAACAAGTGGGGATAACTTACCTCATAATACATGATGAAATCTCCCCTCCAAGAGCTCCAAAAATTGCCCAACCAAGTGAAAATGAGAGAGAAATGAACCAAATCTCGTATAAAAATCAAGTCTGCCCAGGTCCTTCCTATTTGCGATCGCGGAAGTACCCTCACGATCGCAAAGGCCAAGCCAGCCTTGCCCCAGATTTCTTCTATGCAAACGCGACCAATGAAACGCGATCGTGAACCTTTGCCTGAAAAACCTATGCGAACACGAGCCTAGTTCTGCGAACGCAAAGGCCAAGCCTTCCTGCCTCAGACCAACACCTTACGCGATCGCGAACTAATCCCTGCGATCACAAAGAACAACCTTCCAAACCCGGGCCACCTAACTAACACTTCGCGTTCGCGGCTCATTCTACACGAACGTGATGAACCAACTGACCAAGCACCGCGATCGCGAGCCCCCATATGTGATCGCAAAGTACAACTTCACCAAGCTCCCAACCAACACTACACAATCGCGAGCCCTTCATCGCGACCAACCAGCAGCTTCAAGAGAAGATGAAATGGTCTGAAACCACCCCGAATCACACCCGAGGCCCCTTGGACCCCATTCAATCATGGCAACAAGTCCCAATACCTTAACCAAACTTGTCCAAAGGCTCGAAACGCCACATATAACATTAAAAATATGAATCTACGATCACAATCTTTCTTTTAACTTTTAAACATTCAAATTTCGATGAATGCGTCCGAATCATGCTTAAACATTTCGGAATGATGCCAAATTTTGCGTACAAGTCAAAAATCATGATACGAACCTATTCCAAGGCTCGGAATCCCAAAAGGATATCGATAATACCAAAGTCCTATTCAAACCAAACTTTTAAAATTCGAAAACCCTCAAAATGCCAACTTTCCATAGTAAGCACTGAAATGCTCCCGGACTACCCGATACTCAACTCTAACATACACCCAAGTCCGAAATTATCATAAGAACCTATTGGAACCTTCAAATCTCTATTCCGAGGTTGTTTACTCAAAAATCAAACCTTGATAAACTCTTACAACTTAAAGCTTCTAAATTGAGAATTTTCCTTCCGAGTCAACTCCGAACTTTCCAAAATTTAATTCCAACCTCGCGTACAAGTTATAAAACATGAAGTGAAACTACTCAAGACCTAAAACCACCAAATGATTCACTAGAACTTAAAATAACCGATCGGGTCGTTACAGCGGCAGCCGCACAACTTGGTATGCATCTACACTTGAGCTTCTATGGCCGCACTTTTCCTTTTGTGGCTGTAATTTTTGGCAAGGCTTCACTCTTGGTCGTTTTTGCACACTCTCAGAATTTTTTGAATTCTTGTCAGTGCGACCATATTTTACGGCCGCACAATTTATGTGCGGTCTGCACTTTGATTCACCATCATCGAAGCTTCAACACCAGATCTGCGGCCGTAGAGAGAATTCTGCGGTTCGCGCATTCTTCTGCGGTCACAAAATTACTTCTACGGATCGCACTTTTGGCCTGCTGCACTCCTTCTTGCCTTATGAGCCGGAACACTCCTTTTTGAGTTAAATTTCTTCATTAAAGTCCAATTCTCCAACATTCCTATAATTTGCATAATTTCATTAGTTTTGAGAACAGAAATCAACACTTTTGGACTAAAACTAAAGCAATAAGGTACTATGAGTGGTTAAAATCCATACATATCAATGTTTACACAAACTAAAAAAGAGGACAAGCAGAACCTCTTTCTTTATAAAAATGCTCATACACAGTTGATGAAAGAGAATAACTTTGACAGTTATTTGCCTTCTCCTCTGATGATCTTGAATTTTACACATTAGATTTAATTTATAGATCTGTAAATTGGCCAAAGAGTTCACGTTGCAACATATTACTTTTTCTTTTCTTTTCTCACTCAACTTGTAGCTTAAGTCCCGTTGCGATGAGATGCCTTTAATTGCTTTGTAATTTCTTTTTCTTATGCCAGCTTCTTTGCTTCTTGATTTTTTTTAAATGTGCATTATTCTGTTCAAATAAAAATTTATTTAGATGAAAATATATAATATTATAAATAAAAATTAACACATATATTACTTTATTTAGATACTATCACCTACTTCAAGGTTTGTCGAGGTGTAGGCTTGCCGAAACTTAAAGGCGAGACTTGAAGTACTCGACCGTCGCACCAGATAACTTTGAAACTTGTAATTTTCAATTTATAGGAGGAAGAGATGAAGGGAAGAACTGGTCCTACTAGGGGTGCCAATTTGTTTGCAATAAATTTTCAACATACAAAAAATAACTACAATCACAAAAGAATAAAGTAAATTTATTAATCAATTGTGAGTATAATTATTTTCTCCCTTGATTCTTCTATCCTGATTATCTCCATTATTCGAGTGATGGAGTATCATGTTTATCGAATGTAGGATGACGTGGACTTCCTTGAATTTATTTAATATCCACGAAAGTATGTTGCAGATCTTCTTGAAGTATTTGATTATCAAGAATTATTCGGCCACATCTTAATCTCTTTCTGAACATCCCGTGAGTTTATGGGATTTTGAGATGATCTCCATTTTTAAAATGATTTCAAAGAGAATATGTAAGCCCTTTTCAAGCAGAGTAGTCTTCAAGTTAGGGTTTTTGTAGAATAGCCTCCAAACACTCCTAATAGACTCCTAGGATTTCAAGAGTCGTGTTGTAGTCTTGAATTAGGATTTAGCCCAAACATTGTATGGGCTTGATCTATTAAAATTTTGATGTCTACAAATGCCCCTACTTCAAGGTTTGACGGGGTGTATGCTTGCTGAAACTTGAAGATGAAACTTGAAGTATCCGACCATCACAATAGATGATTTTGAAAGTTGTAATTTTTGATTTGCATGAGGAAGAGATAAAAGGCAGAATTGGTCCCACTGGGCATGCCAATTTGTTTGCAACAAAATTTCAACATTCAAAAATAACTGCAATCACAAAAGAATAAAGTAATTTATTAATCAATTGTGAGTACAATTGTGTTTCTCTCTTGATTTTTCTCTCCAGATTATCTTCGTGATTCAAGAGCTGGAGCAGTGTGTTTCTCGAACGTAGGATGATGTGGACTTTTTTGGATTTATTTGATATCCATGAAAACATGTTGCATATCTTCTTGAAGTATTTGATTATCAAAAATTATTCGGCCACATCTTAATCTCTTTCTGAGTATCCCATGAGTTTATGGGATTTCGAGATGATCTCCATTTTAAAGATGTTTTCAAAGAGAATATGTAACCGCTTTTGTATGTGAGAGCTAACGTTTTGGGTAGAGTAGTCTTCAAGTTAGGGTTTTTGTAAAGTAGTCTCCAAGCAACTCTAATAGACTCATAAGATTTCAAGAGTCGTGTTGTAGCCTTGAATTAGGATTTAGCCCAAATTTTGTGTGAAGTTGATGCGTCAAATTTTTGATGTCTATAAATATCCTCTACTTCAAGGTTTGACGAGGTGTAGGCTTGCCGAAACTTGAAGATGAGACTTGAAGTACTTGACCATCGCAACAAATGATTTTTAAAGTTGTAGTTTTTGATTTGGATGAGGAAGAGATAAAAGGAATAGAGGTATTGCATACTGGAATAATATATGAAATGAAAGGTTGGAAACTGGTCCTGCTGGACGTGCCAATTTGTTTGCAATAATTTTCAAGATATGAAAAATAAACTGCAATAATAAAATAAGAGAAAAATATTCTTACTAATCAATTGTGAGTACAATTCTATTTCTCCTTTGATTCTTCTCTCTAGATCGTTCTCCGTGATTCGAAGGTTTAAGCAGCATATTTCTCGAATGTAGGATGATATAAACTTCCTTGGGATGTATTTAATCTCCATGAAAAGAAAGAACGACTGTTGATCATTTTGGGGGCTTTGAGAAAGATAATATTTGATGTCTTTGATCTTTGTGAATATTCCATAAATTTATGGTATTTCGAGATGATCTCAATTTTCAAGATGTCTTTTAGAGGAAATACACAACCCTTTTTATAGGAGTGATCTAGGGTTAATGTAGATTAGCCTCCAAGTTAGGTTTTGATCGAGTAGCCTCCAAGCACGCTAATAGAATCTTATAATTTCAAGTATCGTCTTTAATATCTTGAATTTGGGGTTTAGCTCAAATTTTGTATGGGCTTGATCCGTTAAAATTTCGATGTCTACACTATCATCTCCGTAATTTCTATGGGACGTATTTTTTCCACTTGATGTTAAATTCACTTGTTTTATGTTGACACGTCTAATTCTTCAAAAGCGCTATTGGTATTGGCTGAAAGGGGGGAGGAGGGGAGAAAGGGGGTTGAATAAAGAGAAAAAGAGTCTAAAAAATATAGATATATGAATTTTGTAGAATTAAATCCTTGTAACAGTAAGAGAGGAAAAGGGGATCTAGTAAAAAAGATTGGTGCTAATTATGACATATGATATTTTAAATAAGGTTTAAAAAAGATTTAAAATTAAAAAAATAAGAAAACAAAAAATGATCAAAATTGCCCCAGAATTATACGAAATAGGATAGTCATGCCCTTTGCTATGACACATGACAATTTAAAAAGGGGAAATTTGAATTTAAAAAATAAAATTAAAAAGGGTCTGTTATTTGGGAAAGGTAAAAATGCGCTCTTTTGGTCACGTCATGAGTATTAATGCTACCAACTTTTAATGGAGGGTAAACTTGTTATATTTCGATTAGTTCAAGTTTAGTTTTGACCTTACTTTTAAAATGTTCCCAACAATTTATAGAGAAAAGGCTCAATACTACCCTTATGGTAATCGAAATGGCTCATTGGTAACCACCGTTTGCAAACTAGCTTATCAGTCCCCTTGCCACTATATGACTAGCTTATTACTATCCTTTAGCACTAACGGGTCTTTTGAAGACCATTTCTTTTCTTGAAAACTCCACAACTTGACACGTAGAATATTAAACCATCCCCGCTTTTAATATTTTTTACCAGCCCCCCACCCACTTATTTACCCACCCTCCTATTACGACCCGAATGGTCGTGTTGAGAATTTGCGTCTCGTTCGGCGGCTTAAAGTCTCAAGCAGCTTCGTATTATGTGTTATGGCTTGCGTGTGTGGCCGAGTAGGGCTGTGCATAACTTGGTAAATACCGAATTACCGTACCGAAATCGAAAATTTTGGTATTCGGTATGGTATTTGGTTTAAGTTTTTAAAAAATATTGGTATTAGGTATGGTATTTTGGTATTTTAAAATGAAATACCGAAATATCGATATCGTACCGAAATATATATTATATTACACAATACACATTTTATTAATTATAACATAAGTATAAGAAATCTAAAATTTTACTTTCCTTTATTCTCTAAGTTCATCAATTAACTCTAAGCAAGTAACAAGATATTTCTCTAAGTTTTCTCTCTCTAGGTTGGTATATGTTGATTTTGGACAAACCTTTTGTCAACAAATATTTTTATTTTATACTTTTGAGTACTTTAATTAAAAATATTACCGTCTATGACTCTATACACTAGTTAGTATTCAAACCGAATAAACCGAAGTTACCGAACCAAATAAACCGAAACCGAAAGGAAAAAAATTGAACCATACCGAATTTAATTAGGTACGGTATTGGTATAGCATTTTACAAAATCGAATACCGAAAATACCAAACCAAAATATCTAAATACCGTACTGTACCGACCGACGAACACCCCTATGGCCGAGTTTAGTTTTCGGATGATTCAGGGTCAATTTGGAAGAAGGATTCTTGTTTTAGAAGCTTAAGTAGTAAGAGTTGACCGGAGTTTTGACTTTTGTGTAGACGATTCCGAAATAGTGTTTTGAAGATTCCAATAGCTTCGTATGGTGATTTTGGACTTAGGCGTGCGTCTGGATTTGGATTTCGAATTCCATAGGGTAATTTGAAGCATTTCGGCGAAAATTAAAAGGTTGAAGTTTTGGAAGGTTGAGAGGTTTGACCGAGAGTTGACCTTGATGATATCAGGGTCGGAATGCCATTCCGAGAGTTGGATCAGCTCCGTTATGTCATTTGGTACTTGCATGCAAAATTCGACATCATTTCGGGTTGATGTGATATGTTTCGGCACGAGTTTTGGAAGTTGAAAGATTTGAAAGTTCATAAGTTCGATTCGAGCTATGATTCATAGTTTCGATATTGTTTGATGTGATTTGAGACCTCGAGTTGGTTCGCGTTATGTTATGGAACTAGTTGGTATATTTGGACGGGGTCCCGGGGGGCCCGGGCGTATTTTGGATGGGCTACGAGCCATTTTCTTATGTTTCGGAATGCTGCATTCCTAGTTTCTAGTGTCCTTCTCTGCGATCGTGTAGGTGTAGCCGCAATCGTGAAGGCTGTTTGGTGGGATGTTCCTTTTCCCTTTTTGCGTTCGCATGATGTAGCCGGCGATCGCGTATGTGTGTATCCTCTTTCTTCGCATTCGCGCTCATAGTTTCGCGTTCGCGTAGCGCAGCCTTAGCAGCTGGTATTTTTCTTCTCCTTCGCAATCGCGTAGTACACTTCTTGGGGCAGCAGTTGTTCCCTTCTTCGCGATCGCATACATTTGTTCGTGATCGCGTAGTGCATTCAAAAATATAAAATGATGATTTGAAGGACGAATTGATATCGAAATTTGATAATTTTAGTATGGTTGAACTCGTATCGGAATGGGTGTTCGGTTTTTGTGAATTTTATTGGATGCCGAGGTGCGGGATCGGGGGAAGCCTTTTTAGTTTTAATTAAAAATCGAAGCTTTATTATCCGAAATTATTTCCTATGAGTTTTATTTATGATTTGAAGTTATTTTGGCTAGATTTGAGCCGTCCGGAGGTTGTTTTACTCGAGAAGGTCATTTTAGAGTAACGTTATAGCTTCTTTGAGGTAAGTATCTTGCCTAACTTTGGTGGAGGAACCACCCTTTAGGATTTGAGTCATTTGTGCTAATTGTGTCATGTGAAGGCCGTGTACGCGAGGCGACGAGTATGTGCTCGAGCTTATTTGTGGAAATGTGATCGTTTAGGGCTCTTAGGTTCTTATGTTTATTAGATATGAAGTTGTTTTATCATGTTAAATCCCCAATTTACTAGTTTCACCTTTACGTGTCTTATTTGAAATTAATTTCTTCATGTTCCACCCTTATTACCGATTAAACTTTTATGTGTCTTAACTGAAGTTGTTGCCTCTTCTATTGCCATGCTATCCTTCCCTAATTTCCTATCCTTAATTGAAGTTATATTATCTTTTCCGCAATTACTTATCCTTAATTGATTTGTTATATATCTTCCGTAATTGCTCAACCTAAAATGAAGTTTTGTTATCCCTTGTCATTATTGACTCATCCTTATTTAGAATTATTGATTCGTGTTATCTCTCTTATCGTCGAATTTTACTTTTGCGGAATCAATGCTACACGATATCTCTTCCTTGTTGATCTAGTCTTGTTAAGACTATTATTCCCTGTTGTTTCCTTCTTTGTGAGCTCGTTCTTCCATCTCTTTGTGTTCTGAAGTTCTTGAGTTGATTTACTTGTCGTATTCTCATGTTATTATCGTTATTGCTATTGTATTCAGTGTCGTTGAGCCGAGGGCTATGTGTGGTTGTGATATTGAAATTGTTTTAATGAAATATTGTGGCATGTGGGCACATATTGTGAAAGTCATTTATTGGAGTTGTTATGTTTTGGAACACATGTTATTGTTGAGAGAATTGTTATGTTGTTACGTGAGGTTTCTGTCATGCGGTTGTTATTGTGTTGCACGAGGTTTCTGCCTTGCTATTGTTATTATTGGTACGCATGCGTTGGTATAAGGTCTGTGTGTTGAAATGCATGCGGTGAGATAAGGAGAGCTTGAAATGCATGGCTAGTAGGGGAACTACTAGAAACCATGCAGTGTGATAAGGTGGGATAAACCGCAGGATGCTATTTCGGAAAAATGATTTTCAAAACTAAATATAAAGGTTCCCGCGGTGATAAGGAAAGTTATGATTCATTTTATGATTTGAGACTACGAGGCGGTACCTCGGTAGGGCTCTTGTTGTCATTTCCCTTTTCTGTGCATTTGTCTTTGATTGTTGTTTTACTTGGCATATTATTAACGGTTTCCCTCCGTGTTGCACTATTTGCTCAGTTCTATGTAGCTAATCTTGTTGTGCTAGTCGCTGCTCCAAACTTCATTGCCGCCTTTATTATACTATACATTTCGTGGTGATCATTTCTTATGTGCCATTCATTGTCTCTACTCTTATTTGTTGACTTGAATTGTGGTAGAACACTTACACAAGCATACACATAGTTAAATCACCCATATCGGTTGTAAAAGATGAATCCTGACGTCATTGACCATTACACGTACTCTTGTATACTTGCCTTCTGTGTGAGGGATGTTCTATTGGCAAGTGAGTCATCCGTGTGGTTATGAGTTGTAATGTGGGCAAAAGATGCCAAGTGATTAGGGTTCACGAATTGGGACCCGTGATTTGTGACTTTGAGGTTTGGCACCTCGTTGAAATCCTTGGGTAAAACTAGTGTGAAAGCGGTTGTTCCTGCTAGTTATCACTTGTCTTCTTTTCTTCGGTTTCACCGGATTTGGACTGCGCTCAGCTTACTCTACAGTTTTATTACCTGTTGTGTCTCGTTGCTATCTGTTGCTTTTAGTCCCTTTTATAAATGTTGTATTATTATTGTCATCATACCTAGGCGTATACTGATATTGTTCCCCGCTAGTTCTACATGTATACATGTTCAGATTGTTTAGTCCAGTGGGTGTCTTGACTGTCCCTCGTTACTACTCCACTGAGGTTAGTCTTAATACTTACTGGGTATTGCTATGGTGTACTCATACTACGCTTCTGCATATTTTGTGCAGATCCAGGTGCCTCGGATATTGTTGATTATTAGCTAGTTGGTCGAGCATTGCTTTGGAGACTCAAGGTAAACCTGTTGTCGCGTTCGCAGGCCTTAGAGTCACCCTATGATAATATACTTGTACTTGTTTAATCCTTTTCTGAACACTTGTATTTAGGAATTTTTCTAGTAAACTCAGTAGAACTTATGACTTGTACTACCGATTTTGGGATTATAAGTTGTGTATGAGATTTCTATTTTATATTTATTAGTTGATGGTTGAATTCTTCTATTAATTCAGTAAGTGTTAAGCTTACCTAGTCATAGGGACTAGGTGCTGTCACGACATTCTATGGAGGAAAATTGGGGTCGTGACAAGTTAGTATTAGAGCTCTAGGTTCATAGGTGCTACGAGTCATAAGCGAGTTTAGTAGAGTCTTGCGGATCGGTACGGAGACGTCTATACTTATATTCGAGAGGCTACGAAACTATTAGGATAGTTTCACTTCTTTCATTCTTATCGTGCGAGTTTATTAATATCGGGGTTTGAACCTTTATCATTTTATTCTCTCACAAATTGTGAGGACACGGGCTGCAGTTACCGACGACGCTGCCCCCAGAGCCAGTGTTGCTAAGGGCCGAAGCAGAGGCAGAGGCCAAAGAAGAGCACGTTCTTTAGCTAGAGCACCTGTCAGAGCAGCAGTTAAGGAGCCGCCAGTAGCTTTTGTTGGGGGACAGGTACCGAAGGCGCCTATTGTTACCCCAGGACTTCATGAGACTTTAGCACAGTTCCTGAGCATGTTTCGTACATTCGCTCATGTGGGGTTGATTCTGGTTGCACCAGCTACTACATAGATCAGGGAAGGAGCTCAGACTTCCCCCGCCCGTACTCCGGAGTAGCGAGTCCACGTTGGTCAGGTTCCAGGTGTCATGCCGACACAGCCTGTTATCCTAGTTCGGCTCGTGGTTAGGGCAGCTGCATCTGAGGAAGAACAGCTTAGGCTTGCGAGGTTCAAGAAGTATTACCCTCCTACTTTCAGTGGTTTGTCTTCAGAGGATGCGCATGGGTTCCTCGGGGAGTGCTACCGTATTCTCCACACTATGGGTATTGTGGAGACCAGTGGGGTTGCTTTTACTACGGTCTAGCTTAAGGGAACGGCATATCAGTGGTGGCGAGTGTATGAGTTGGGTAGTCCGGCCGATGCAACTTCACTTTCATGGACTCAGTTTTCAGAGGTGTTCTTGAGAGAGTTTGTTCCCCAGACCCTTTGGGAAGTGTGGCGTGCGGAGTTGAGCAGCTGCGCTAGGGCACTATGTCGGTGTCAGAGTATGCCGTTAGATTCAGCGATTTGTCCAGACATGTACCTGTTTTGGTTTCTACAGTTAGAGAGCGAGTCTGCAGGTTCATTGAGGGGCTCAGTCAGTGTGAGCACCTAATTTTTGACTATATTTGAATTTTTATCACCTTCTACTATGTAAATATTTTCAGAATTTAATATATATATTTGTTTTAGCTTTGTTACACTTATACATACATACATATATATATATATATATATATATATATATATATATATATATAGAAAAAATTATTAATAATTTAAAAGGTAAATTATTACTATTAGTATTATTTTTATTATTATTTTTATCTTTATTTTTAAATAAAATGAATTAAAAACCTAAAATAAATAAAACTTAATATTATTTTTTTTTAAAAACAAATTTCGGATGGGAATTAAAAAATAGGAAAAGTAGAAATATAAAATTAAAAAGTAAAAGTAAAAGTAGGTAGAAATTATTTAATAAAAAAAGTAAAAGAAAGTGGAAAATTAAAAAAATAAAAGTAAAAGAATGTGGAAATTTAAAAAATAAAAAGTAAAATAAAGTTGGAATTAAAAAATAAAAGTAAGGGTATCTGATTTTGTTTTTTAAAAGAAAATAAAAGTAAGTGGGAAATAAACAAAGAAAAGTAAAATAAGTGGGAAATAAAAAAAAGAAAAGTAAAAAAGTGGGATTTTAAATATATTAAAAGTAAAAAAAGTGAGAAATTAAAAAATAAAAGTAAAGGAAAGTGGGGAATTATTTTTTTTTTAAAATAAGAAAAATGGGAAGTGAAAATTCTTTTTAATTAAAAATAAATAAATAAATAAATAATAAAAAATAAAAAATAAAAAATAAAAATCTAAAAATTTCGAAAATATTTTCTATAAATAGAAGAGAAATGTGATGAAAAAAAGGAGAAAGAGAAAGGAAAAATAGGGAGGAAGGAATTGAGAAAATTTTATTTTTCTTCTTCTAGGATAAAGAATTTTTTACTCGTTTTATTCTTTCTTCAGCTTTCTTTCGAAATATCCAGCAGCTACACCACCCCAAAACCACCAGCCCTTGACCACTTTTTATCCATCATTAACCACCCCCCCCCCCCCCAAAAAAAACAAAAATAAAAAGCTCCAAAAATAGCCACTAAATCGTCAGTTTTGCAAGGTCGATTGAGGTTGCAAGTTGAGATTTGCCGCTCGAGTTTTTCGTGGTCCGAAGGGTCCAGTTGAGAGCTATCCGATCATTGAGTGGTTGTAATTTAAATTCACAATCATCAATACAAAGGTTCACTTCTCTTTCTATTTTATTTTTTCTCATTAATGTTTTGGGTCACTCTGTTTTAATTTAACTTTGAGTATGATATGATCGAGTTCGCATCTGAGTGTATTAAGATTAATTTGTTCTCATGTTGAGTATTTGTTATGATTAATTTATTTTTCTTTTTAGTAGTTCATATGGTTAATTTTATTGATGAATATGTATTAATTTGTTACTTTTCTTGTTTATTCAATGAAGTAATGACTTTCCATTTTTAGCATACTTTAGTTTCATTTTGATCTCCTATCTTAGTGATTAAATTGGTCCTGCCTGTATCTATCTATTCCAGCCATAAATTTAGTCTAGTTTCAAATATTGATTAACAGTAAAATTATAAGAGATTAGGTTGGGCCATGATTGGTGTAAGACTTTAATTGGACTTCCCTAACGTATTTATGGGCTAAACCAAAACAAATAAACATTCACAAGCTAGCCAACTTTTTTCCATAATTAATTTACTTCATTTCCTCCATAACAATATACATACCTCATGACCTTACAATAATGTCAAAAAAGAAAATAGTAATTGAATAATATTCGAACATCGTAGCTTGATTTAGGCGCGATTAATAATAAATTATCGTGACTATGGGTACGGTTCCCGTGGCATAGTCATGATACGTAAACCCCAATTCAAGTGTGCGTTTCACGCGACTTGACTTCAACTTTGAATAATAATAAAAATAAGCATGTTGTAAATCGCGGGTGCGTTTCACGTGACGGGATTCGCAATATGTACAAAAACAAAATGAGTGTGCGACATCGCGACTTGTTCAAATAAGTTCCATAAATAATTAAAAGCGGTTAAAAGTTAAAAATGCACAATAGGTTTTAAGCATGTATTAAATCAGATAATTAGACCAATCATTAATAGTTGAGCGACCGTGCTAAAACCACGGAACTCGGGAGTGCCTCACACCTTCTCCCGGCTTAACAGAATTCCTTACCCGGTCTTCTGTGTTCGCGAACCATAAATAGAGTCAATTTTCTTGATTTAGGATTTTAAAATAAATCGGTGACTTGGGACACCATAACTTATTCCAAGTGGCGACTCTGAATTAAATAAATAATCTCATTTCGAATAATGTCACTTAAATTGGAAAAACTCTCATATCCCTTATCCCCTCGAGAAAAAGGAGGTGTGACAGTTAGGATATCCGGTTCGGCACAGCTCGGGAGTTGGAGACAAATGTTCCATTTCAGCAGGTGGTAGAGATCGCTCGCCGATTAGAGGGCATGCGGGGTCAAGAGAGAGAGGTCAGGGAGGCTAACAAGCCTCGTGGACCAGGAGGATATACTAGTCCCTATTTTTGGAGACAGGGTACGCCATGGTAGAGGTTTTTTGGGTCAGCCAGTTCAGTTTGCTCTTGAGGCTTCGCACGGTGCTTCATATATCCATGGGTCTCAGAGTGCCCGTACCGGACAACTTCCATAGCCACGCCAGCGGAGGGGTTGCTTTGAATGTGGAGATACCATCCACATGGTGAGAGATTGTACCATACTCTGTCACAGTGGGGTATTCAGGCTATGAGTTCTTCTCCATTTACTGATATCCTTACACCGCCAGCTTGGAGTGCAGGTCAGGCGAGTAGAAGACGCCCAAGAAGGGGAGGCCCAACCCGTTGATGTGTTTTCTACTGCAGGACTGAGACCGCTGCACCAGATGATGTTTCGCGGGTATGGTTTCGATTTTCTATAGAAGATCATCATTCGTATTTTGTTTCGGTTCTACTTATTGGGGTGAGCCTCATATGTTACTTCACATACGGGTGAGCTTAGTGATTTGGCACTTTGCTTATGTGTTTGCCCATGTTGGGAGATTCTATAGTGGTAGCCTGTGTCTATCATTTTATTTTTATTCATTATTAAGAGCAATGAGACTAGCGGTGGCCTTCATGTTACTCATTTCGGTAGTTTTGATGTGATTTCTAGGTGATGGGTTACGACTTATGATTTAGATGCTCTACCGGTGTGGGAGTTCAGTATGTGTTGTGATTTTATTGGCGAAATTGAATTAGAGGAAGCTTTTGGTTGGTATGATGTGTATTCTACTTGTGATTCAGAGTTGAGGGTGAGACCCTCATGGTTTCTTATGATTCAATGTGTTTGAACCCGGCTGCGTGCCACGGTGGAGTTATATCAGGATAAGATCCTTGCGATTAGTTTATATGTTTTGATTCTCCCTTGTGAAATTGACTTGTAGTATGATACTGATATGGAGTGGTGCCTGTCGGGCTTGTTTGATAGTTCTCTTATGTGTTTCTCCTTGCATATTTAGTCGTATTCGCGTTGTGCTTAATGGGTTTTAGATTACGAGGTGTGTGCCCAGGTGGCGTTAGATGTGACTTGTTGATTCGGGTGTATAGTTATGAGGTATTCATGTTTCTTGCATCGTTGTCAATGTTGAGAAGGTTTGGAACAGGGTTCAAGCGGATATGAGGTTAATTATCGGTGATGGGTTTGATTATGGACAGATATTGTGATCAGAAATGTTGTTATGGACATATGTGTAGTGTGTTACATCATGTGTTTGTATCTTGTGGGTGTAGACATAAGTTGTTACAGTAGGTTGAGGCTAATACCGTGTGTTGATGGAGGAATCGGGTCTTTTGGAAATGATCGGATGGTGAGGAATTTGGTTCTAAGGCTTATTAGTATTGGTGGCAGGAATAAATTTTAGTTGAGATGGTGTTGTGGGGCCTATATGGATTGGGATGACGGGGTATCACCCGCGGGTGTATGTATGGTAAGTCCACTCAGTGACTTGACGACTTCAGAATAGTTCTTAGCACGTTCGAGGACGAACGTTTATTTAAGAGGGGAAGAGTGTAACGACCCGAACGGTCATTTTGTGAATTTGCATCCCGTTCGGTGGCCTAAAGTCTCAAGCAGCTTCGTATTATGTGTTATGACTTGCATGTGTGACCGAGTTCAGTTTTCGGATGATTCGGGGTCAATTTGGAAGAAGGATTCTTGTTTTAAAAGCTTAAGCGTTAAGAGTTGACCGGAATTTTGAATTTTGTGTAGACGACTCCGAAATGACATTTTGATGATTCCAGTAGCTTCGTATGGTGATTTCGGACTTCGGCGTGCGTCCAGATTTAGATTTGGAGGTCCGTAGGGTAATTTGAAGCATTTCAGTGAAAATTGGAAAGTTGAAGTTTTGGAAGGTTTAGAGGTTTGACCGAGAGTTGACTTTGGTGATATCTTGGTCGGAATGCGATTCCGAGAGTTGGATTAGCTCTGTTATATCATTTGGAACTTGCATGTAAAATTTGATGCCATTCCGGTTTGATTTGATATGTTTCGGCACGAGTTTTGAAAGTTGGAAGATTTGATTGTTTATAAGTTCGATTCGAGCTGCGATTCGTAGTTTCGACGTTGTTTGATGTGATTTGAGACTCAAGTAGGTCCGCGTTATGTTATGGAACTAGTTGGTATATTTGAATGGGGGCCCGGTGTGCTTCGGATGGGCTACATGCCATTTTCTTATGTGTCGGAATGCTGCATTTTTGGTGTTTGGTGTCCTTCTCTGCGATCGCATAGGTGTAGTCGCGATCGCAAAATCTGTTTGACGGGCTGGTCCTTTTCCTCTTCGTGTTCGCATGATGTAGTCGGCGATTGCGTACGTGTGTATCCTCCTTCTTCGTGTTCGCGCTCATAGTTTCGCGTTCGCGTAGCACAGCCTTAACAGCTGGTATTTTTCTTCTCCTTCGCGATCGGATGTACTCGTTCGCGATCACGTAGTACACTTCTTAGGGCAGCAGTTGTTCCATTCTTCGCGGTCGCATGCATTTGTTCGCGATCGTGTAGTGCATTTTTGTGGCAGCCATTATTCCTTTTCGCGATCGCATGTATTTCTCCCCGCAATGTGCAAATACATGGGCAGCAGAATATATTTTCCAAAATTGAGGGTTTGGCCATTTTTATCATATCTTGAGTTGTAGACCTCGGATTTGAGCGATGTTTCGTGAGTTTTTCAAGAAAATCACTGGGTAAGTGTTCTTCACCCGAAATTTATTATATTTCATGATTCCATCATTATTGTTATCTTTTAATTAGTGGTTTGAGTTGGGAAAATGAGAATTTTGAGAAAAACTTTCAAAAATGTAAAATGATGATTTGAAGGATGAATTGATATCGGAATTTGATAATTTTAGTATGGTTGAACTCGTATCAAAATGGGTGTTCGATTTTTGTGAATTTTATCGGGTTACGAGGTGCAGGATCGGGGGATGACTTTTTAGTTCTGTGTGAGGGATGTTCTATTGGCACGTGAGTCGTCCGTGCGGCTATGAGTTGTAATGTGGGCAAAAGATGCCAAGTGATTAGGGTTCACGAATTGGGACCCGTGATTTATGATTTTGAGGTTTTCCACCTCGTGGAAATCCTTGGGTAAAACTGGTGTGAAAGCGGTTGTTCCTACTAGTTGTCACTTGTCTTCTTTTCTTCGATTTCACCGGATTTGGACTGTGCTCAGCTTGCTCTACAATGTTATTACTTGTTGTGTCTCGTTGCTATTTGTTGCTTTTAGTCCCTTTTATAAATGTTGTATTATTATTGTCATCATACCTAGCCTTATACTGATATTGTTCTCCGCTAGTTCTACATATATACATGTTCAGATTGTTTAGTCCAGTGGGTGTCTTGATTGTCCCTTGTCACTACTCCACTGAGGTTAGTCTTAATACTTACTGGGTACCACTGTGGTGTACTCATACTATACTTCTGCACATTTTTGTGCATATCCAGTGTAACGGCCCGGACGGTCGTTTTGAGAGTAATAGCCCCAATCCCCTATTAACTGCTTCCCCGTATCTTTTTCTGCTTATGTTACTTGTCGGGAGGTTTTGTTTTTGGTTTCGGAGTGTTTTGGGACACTTAGTCCCTAAACGGAAGCTTAAGCCTTAGGATTTTGACTGTAGTCGGAACAGTGTGAAGACGATTCTGGAATGGAGTTTCGTCAGTTCCGTTAGCTCCGTTGGGTGATTTTGGACTTAGGGGCATGTGCGGATTATATTTTGGAGATCTGTAGTTGATTTAGGCTTGAATTGGCGAAAGTCTAATTTTTGGAGATTTTGACCGGAAGTGAACTTTTTGATATCGGGGTCGGATTCCGATTTCGGAAGTTGGAGTAGTTCGTAATGTCAAATATGACTTGTGTGCAAAATTTGAGGTCAATCGGACGTGATTTGATATGTTTCGGCATCAGTTTTAAAAATTTAAAGTTTCAAGTTCATTAAGCTTGAATCGGAGGGTGATTTGTGTTTTTAGTATTGTTTGATGTGATTTGAGGGCTCGACTAAGTTTGTATGGTGTTTTAGGACTTGTTGGTATCTTTGGTTGAGGTCCTGGGGGCCTCGGGTGTGTTTCGAATCATTATCGGATGCATTTTGGACTTAGAGAAATGGCTGAAGTTCTGTGATCTGGTGCATCTGGTTTCCTTATACGCGATCGCGTAGGCTCAGCTGGGCAGAGGAAGTTTTGTTCTTCGCGTTCACGAGCATAAGGATGCGAACGCATAGTGGTGTGAAGTGGTGCTTCGTGAACGCGTGGCCAAGGTCGCGATCGCGTAAGTCTGAGAGCCAGCCCATCGCGTTCGCTTGGTGTTTTGCGCGTTCGTGTAGGGTTAAATCTTGGGGCAACAAAGTTGTTCTTCGCGATCGCGTGGCTATTTCCGCTATCGCGATTAAGGAATCACTGGGCAGACTTATATCATTTCAAAACGAGGGTTTGGCCATTTTTATCAAAACTTGAGTTTGGGAGCTCGGAATTAGACGAGATCTTGAGAGATTTTCAGAGACATCGATTGGGTAATGATTCTATACTCTATTTTGGTTATATCCCACTAATCTATCATTAATTTCATCATTTAATTTCTGATTTAGGGTGAAAATTTGGGGAAAATGGAAAGAAGTTCTTCAACCAAGATTTTAGGTTTTGATTGGGATTTTGACATCGGATTTGGATAATTTTGGTACGAGTGAACTCGTGAGTGAAGGGGTGTTCACATTTTGTGACTTTTACCCGATTCTGATAAGTGGGCCCGGGGAGGCTTTTGGGGCAATTTTTTAATTTCTTTCTTTAACTTTGATTTCATTAATTAGATTAGTTTCTTATAGTTGTATTTATGGTATGTAATTGATTTTGGCTAGATTTGGGCCATTCGGAGTCGAATATTCGTGAAAAAGGCATTGTTACCGATTGATTGAGCTTGGTTTGAGGTAAGTGGCTTGCCTAACCTTGTGTGGGAGAAATCCCCTTAGGATTTGGAACTGTTGTGATATGTGAGCGCTGTGTACGTGAGGTGACGAGTACGTACAAGGGCTATTTGTTGTAAAACCCGATTTATTTTTACTGAGTAGCAACCTGTTTTTCCTTTAATTTGAGTTATACCGTTTAAATGAGTATTAGTCTGTTTTCATTCTTAATTGAGTTATTCCAATATGTGTAGTTATCTTGTTTAGTCTAATATCGCATGTCTACGTGCTTTAACTGCTTATTTGAACTCTGTGAAGCATGCCTAGTTGATTTCCTGCTTTTCTTTATTCTTTATCAGTATAATTGTAGAAATCTTGCTATTAACTGTTATATTTGTCGGTTTGAGCTGTGTGTTTACTTTGAGACTACGAGGCGGTTCCTCGGGAGTTCTCCTTGCACATTTACTTTTGAGACTACGAGGCGGTTCCTCGGGAGTTCTCCCTGCACATTTACTTTTGAGACTACGAGGAAGTTCCTCGAGAGTTCTCCCTGCACATTTACTTTTGAGACTACAAGGCGGTTCTTCGGGAGTTCTCCCTGCACATTTACTTTTGAGACTACGAGGCAGTTCCTCGGGAGTTCTCCCTGCATATTTACTTTTGAGACTATGAGGCGGTTCCTCGAGAGTTCTCCCTGCACATTTACTTTTGAGACTACGAGGCGGTACCTTGGGAGTTCTCCTTGTATATTTATTTTGGGACTACAAGACGGTATCTCGGGAGATCCCCTGTTGTTTACCCCTGTGTGTTGTACCATTGCCTTGTTGTGTTTCCTTTTGTTAAATTCTAATCTCTTATTATACTGTACATTCTTCTGATTTAATTATTATATACCAGTGGGCCTGACCTGACCTCGTCACTACTCGACCGAGGTTAGGCTTGGCACTTACTGGGTACCGTTGTGGTGTACTCATGCTACTCTTCTATACATATTTTTGTGTGCAGATCCAGGTATTTCTTATCAGCCCCGCTACTAGCTGAGAGTGCTTGTTGTTGTACGGAGACTTCAAGGTATATCTACCGCGTCCGCAGACCTCGGAGTCCCCATCTATTCTCTCATATGTCATTTACCTTTCGTACTTCTTTTGTTAAACTCTGGTGTATAGAGATACTAGTTTTTTTCGGTAGCTTGTGACCTATGATGTTTCGGATTTTGGAAAGACTGTGTATTTATGGAGTATTGGTTATTGTACATGTCGAGCGGCATTGTTACTAGTTATTTAGTTATCCACTACTGTTAGTTGCCAAGTTTTACTTTCGTTTTGTTATTTTTCGCAATTTGTTAGGCTTACCTAATCGTAGAGACTAGGTACCGTCACGACGTTATATAGAGGGAGTTTGGGTCGTGACATCCAGGTGCCTCGGATATTGTTGATTATTAGCTAGCTAGTCGAGCATTGCTGTGGAGACTCAAGGTAAACATGTCGTAGCGTTCGTAGGCCTCGGAGTCACCTTCTGATATTGCACTCGTACTGTTTAATCCTTTTCCGAATAGTTGTATTTAGGGATTTTTCTAGTAAACTCGGTAGAGCTTATGACGTGTACTATTGGTTTTGGGATTGTAAGTTGCGTATGAGTTCTATTTCATATTTATCAGTTGATGGTTGAAATCTTCTATTAATTCAGTAAGTGCTAGGCTTACCTAGTCTTAGGGACTCGGTGCCGTCACGATATCCTACGGAAAAAATTGGGGTCGTGACACCTCCCCAACCCTTTTAACATAATATAATCTACTCGTTAGTTTCATTCTCCCAATTTCCTTTCTCTTAATAAGAAATGACGACTAGGGCTTTTTCCACTGGAAAAGATTAGTTGATTGAAGGGGAAATTGAAGTAGAGCTCCATCCAATTTCTGATATAACACCAAAAGGTACGTTTAATTTTATTCTTTCATCTATAATTAATTATTTTGGGGTACGGTTTGGTCTACTTTGCAGTACACATGTGATTGAATTTCTGTATCTATTAGGATATATTTAATGGTAGTTTAATGATGTAAAGTTGTGTTTTTCTATGATGTTGTTGGGGTCGTTGGTGTACCTAAGTTATGTGTTATGTGATTCCTTTATTCGATTTATGTCATCTCCTTTTCAATGTATATTTTACTTTAATGGCTAATGTGGTCCAACTTTGTTTGTCTTTGTCCCCTCTTTTGCATGTGGCCTACTACTAAACGATGATTGATAAAATCAACATTGTTTTCAATTATGGGGTAATTGGATACTTTATCCTAAGTTGGTTTATAACAAGAATATGGTGCATATGTGGGCTGGGTTTGACTCGAAATTAATGCGGTTTAGAAATATTTGTTAGGAGTTCACTTCAAAATTAGGGTTTTTTGGTGTTCAATAGTTGTTGGTAACATGCCTTTCGTAGGTATTTTATAGTTAAAAATGATGATAGTATTAGGGTCTGTAGTGTCTTTTATGTTAGAAGTTCAAAGAAATTCATTTTTTTGTTGTGGATGAGTTTGATCTGACAATCCATGCACTAGACATTAAATATCACACTGAAATTTATGGTGTAGATGTTGAAGTAGTCAGTGATTGTGAACATAGTATTGGTTCTTATGGTTTTTCTGAATCTGATCATGACTATGGCTGTGAACATCTTGAGAGTAGTAATATTCAAAAGAAGAGAGTAGTGACAGATAATTGTCACGACCCAATTTTTCCTCCGTTATGTATCGTGATGGCACCTAGTCTTAGGGACTAGGTAAGCCTAACATTTACTGAAATAATAACAATATTAAATAACAAATGACAAATACGAAATATAAATCTCTATACAATACTTACAATCCCAAAACCGGTAGTACAAGTCATAAGCTCTATTGAGTTACTAGAAAACCTATAAATATAATTATTTTAAAGTAGAGATAAAACATTGCAAGAACAATATTGGAAGGTGACTCTGAAGCCTGCGAACGCAGCAACAGGTTTACCTTGAGTCTCCACAGCAAGATTTGTACAGCTAGCTAGCGATCAACTGACTCCAATTTACCTGGCTCTGCACAAAAATGTGCAGAAGTGTAGTATGAGTACACCACAGTCGGTACCCAGTAAGTATCAAGACTAACATCAGTGGAGTAGTGACGAGGTACAATCAAGACACTTACTAGTCAAATAACCTGTGCCATACTAAAATAATCGAAAACAAATAGCAGTGATAGTAACAATAATCCCCTAGTGCTATAAACAGTAAGGCAGCAAGAACACTATAATTATTACTCAGACGAATAAGAAACACAAGAACAACCAATTAAACAAGTCTTTCACATATAATCTCTTCAAATAAATACCCTCCAAATATATTTCTTCAAATAAGTATCCTTCGAATATAAAACTCTTCCAAATAAATATCTCATATCATAATCATAAAATACGGTTCTCTACCCCCTTTCATATTCTCACGGCACCTCGTGCCCATATCTCTAATCACAACCGCACGAACAACTCTCGTGCCAAATATTTCAATACATAAGATCCGCACGATTAATTTATTTTCAATAAAGTAAGGTTATAGTTTTTAAAACCAAGTAAGAATTCAACAAAGAAATGAGCTTATTTTAGAAATAGTTTAAGTAAAGAAAAATGACATTTCAATTTAAATAAAATATTAGATAATCTATTACTTCGTATGTAAAACTTATTAGTTTAAAACATAATAGTAACTTATTTTATATAAAATAACTCAGTCATCAAAAACCGGTAAAAACCAGGAATATAAATCGTCAGAGTCTCGTACTAAAAAGCCCAAGCCAACACAATACAACAAAGAAAATAAACACATAGTAAAATCAAATAATACATCACGGCAGATCACAAGGATTGACTTATCACGAAAATACAAAATAACCAAAGATAAGTGCAACCATAGAGAGATGTCAACAAAAGGGGCACTCCCGAGATATCGTCTCGTAGTCCCAAAAGTAAATGCTCAACAAGGGATCTCCCGAGGTACCATCTCATAGTCCCAAAAGTAAATATGCAAGACAAAGGGATCTCCCGAGGTACCGCCTCGTAGTCCAAAAGTAAATATGCAACAACAACAATGCCCCCAGACTGTCACAAGTTATCACAATTCAATTCCTGACATAGCCCACCTTGTCTCGCCACATGTGCAATAATAAAGTAAATGCCCGCCTTGTCTCGCTACACACGCATAATAATATTCTCACCTTGTCTCGCCACATGCGCAAACCCAATATATATATATATAGCCCGCCTTGTCACGCCGCATGTGCATAAATCAATAGTAATAATAGCACGGCAGAAACCTCGTGCAAACACCCGAACAAAACTTCCCAACAATATAACATGTCAATATCACATCTCATAAATTGCACCTCAAGTGCTCAAATATTACAACATATCACAGATTTGCACATCAAGTGCTCAAATATTATAATTTATCACAAATTACACATCAACTACTCAAATCTTATAATTTATCACATATTGCACATCAAGTGCTCAAATATTACAATTCGCCACCAAATTCAACAATATATTATTTTCCACAATAAGGAGCCCATGGCTCGACCATAATATGCACAAAATCTTAACAAATATATCCGGGAGTGAACAACTCAACAAAATAATATTTTACATAAAAATCAAGGTGGCAATCACACCAAATCATCATATAAAAATAAATCCAACAAAATAAGGATTTAGGCAAGACAATTAAAGGATTTAATAAGTGCCAATAATTTTATATTTAATACATAAGGGCGTCTAAGAATCTTAACCAATATAAATTTCACATATAAACCAAGTATGTACTCGTCACCTCGCGTACATAGTTTTCAATTACACAAATTGCACATAAGACTCAATGCCTAAGGGAAATTTTTCTCACTCAAGGTTAGGCAAGATACTTACCTTTTTGAAGTTATGCCGATATTCCAAAATCGCCTTCTTGTTTGAATTAACCTCTGGACCGCTCGAATCTATCCAAATTAATTGTATAACTTCATTAAAATTCATCGGAAACAATTCTGGATAATAAAACGTCGACTTAAAAATTTATTCTAAAAGTTAACAAAAGTCAACGCGGGGCTCGCCTCTCGGAGCCCGACATAATTTCCATGAAATTCGAACACACATTCTGATACGAGTTCAACCATACCAAAATGACTAAATTCCGATAACAATTCGACCCTCAAATCCTCAAATCTATCCAAGAGGGTTTTCAATTTTTTTTTAACTTAAATCACCAATTAAATGTTAAGAACAACGATGGATTCGGGTAATCTAACCAAAATTGAGTTAAGAACACTTACCCCAATGTTTTCCTTGAAAATCTCCCGAAAATCGCCTCTCCCCGAGCTCCAATTCGTCAAAAATGAAAAATGGGACGAAGTCCCATTTTCAGAACTTAAACTCTTTGCCCAGACATTTGCTCTATGCGATCGCGGACTTGTCCACGCGATCGCGAAGCACAATATTCCACTGCCCAAATTAACCCTACGTGATCGCGCACTTTTCCACGTGATCGCGAAGCTCAAACTCACAAGCCTACGCGATCGCGGACTCGCCCACGCGATCGCGAAGCACAAAACGCGTGACCTCTACTTCTGCTCCACTTACTCTACGCGAACGCGACCTTCTTCACGCGTTCGCGAATAACAAACTCCCACAGCTACGCGATCGCGGCCCTCTTCACGCAATCGTGAAGAACAAAATCATCACTGCCTCAAACAAGCCTACGCGATCGCGGACATTCTTATGCGATCGCGTAGAAGGAAACCAGTGACAGAAAACCAGCATTCTTCAGCTGGAATGCTAAGTCCAAAATTGATCCGTTAACCATCCGAAACTCACCTGAGGCCCTCGAGACCTCAACCAAATACACCAACAAGTCCTAAAACATTATACGGACTTGGTCAAAATCTCAAATCACGTCAAATAATGTTAAAATCACAAATCACACCCCAATTCAAGCTTAATGAAACTTAAGAATTTCCAACTTCTATATTCGATGCCGAAACCTATCAAATCAAGTCTGATTGACCTCAAATTTTGTACACAAGTCATAAATGACATAACGGAGCTATAAAAATTTTTGGAACTGGATTTCGACCCCGATATCAAAAAGTCAACTTCCCGGTCAAACTTTCTGAAAATTTAATTTTTGTCATTTCAAGCCAAATTCCACTACGGACTTCCAAATAATTTTCCGGACAAGCTCCTATGACCAAAATTACCATACGGAGCTATTGAAATCATCATAATTCGAAATTCAAGGTTGTTTACACATAAGTCAAATCTCCGATCAACTCTTTTCATTTAAGCTTCTAAATAGGAATTGTTCTTTCAATTTAATTCCGAATCTTCCGAAAATCAAACTCGACCACACCCGCGGGTCATAATACATATTATGAAACTGCTCGAGACTTTAAGTCACTAAATGGGCGTTAATTCTTAAAATGACAAGTCGGGTCGTTATAATAGTTTAGACAACTTCAAGGAATTAGAACTTGGGATGACATTTAAGGATATGAAGGAAGTTAGACAGTTTGTAAATTTCTATGCTATAGAAACCAAGAAGGGGTTGTGGGTTAAAAAAAGTAACTCAACAAGAATAAGATATGAGTGTGATAATGCTTGCCCTTTTGTATGTCTTATATAAGAGGATGATGGGACTGTTGGGTTCAAAATTAAAACTTTGAACCCAAACCACAATTGTAATCCATGCTTCAAAAACAAAAGAGTTAGTGTAACTACTTCAACTGTATATTTCAAGAAGAAGTTACGGAATAATCCCAAGTATAAGGTAAAGGATATGAGAGGGGTTATGGAGGATGATTTTAATTTGAATATCAACAACTCCTTTGCTTAAAAGGGGCAAAAGGAATGGTTCTTGAGAAGCTGGAGGGTAGCTTTGTAGATAAATATGATAAGCTTAAGGAATATGTGCAGGAGATTAAGAAAACTAATCCTGGGAGTGATGTTATTATTAACATATCAAAGGATGCATTGGCTGAAGGGAAGAGAAGGTTCTTGAGGATGTACATATGCTTCCAAGCTATGAAGCATGGTTAGAACGATGGCTTGAGACCACTAATAGGCTTGGAAGAAAAGTAGAGGTTCTGTGTGAGGCACATTGAAGCCAATTGGTACAAAAAGTGGAGGAATGGTGAAATGAATAAGCTATTATGGTGGTGTGCCTGGAGCACCTATGAAAAGGAATTTCATGATCAGTTGGTAAAGTTTGGAGAGCTTTATGTTGATGGTGCAAGGGATTTGGTCAAATACCCTCCTAAAGCATGGTGCTGAGCTTATTTGACACTCAATGCAAGAACCAAATGGTTGACAACAACTTCACAGAGTCATTAAACTCATGGAAAGGCACAAACCAATAATCAAAATGCTGGAGAAAATAAGGTGAAGGTCATGGAAATGTTGGCAACAAATGAATCAAAGGCTTTAACTTGGACTTGTAATTTCATTCCATAATGTTTGAAGTTATATAATGACTACCTAGGTATTGCACATTTCTATGTGATGACTTTTAATGGTGGTTATGGCTATGGGGCGAGAGAGGGTGATGACACCCATACTGTAAATTTGGAGTCTAAAAGATGCACATGTAGACTATGCGATTTTAGTGGAATCCTATGCCCACATGCTATCAAAGCATTACAACACAAGAAGCTGGATCCCTTAACTAAAATCAATTAGTGGTACAGTAGAGAAGCTTATTTACTCACCTATAAGCGCAAGTTCATGCTTGTGAGAGGGCAAAAGTTCTAGAAAATTGATTATTCACGACATATAGAACCATCTAAAATTGTGAAGATGGTTGGAAGGCCCAAAGTGAAGAGAAACCGTGAGCTAAAAGAGGCAAGGAAGATAAAGGGAGAGTGGAGTGTTTCCAAGAGAGGACTTCCAGTTACATGCAGCAATTGTAGTGAACATAACCACAATGCAAGGGGATGTCACAAGGTAAATCAATTATTTAAAGTTTACTTTTCTCTTGTGTGTATGCCTATTATTAATGTTTGAATTTTATTGGGCTGTTAGGAAAACTTAGCTGGAATAATCCAACAAAAGAAGAAAAGGGTAGGTTGTAGTCAAACGGACAGCCAAAGCTCAGTAATTTATGAATATCATCTGGATGTTGTAACTCAACAATCACAACAGTCTGTCTTTGAGAGCCAGCCTGAAACACAACACTACATGGTTTATGAACCAGAAGTTGGTGAAGAGGAAGACCCTCCTTTGAGGCCAATGGTTATGTATGAGACACAAACAAGATTGGAACCAAGAAAAATAATGCGTGAAAATGTTGAATCAAGGAAGATCAAGTTTAGGGGAGATAACACATGTACAACAAAATCCAACTTCTCTACCTTTTAAACCAATCAAATGCACCTGGAAGGGAAATGAGGCAATAACAACAAGTCAGCTACTAGTTGAAGTGAAAATGAAAAGGACCAAGATGAAGGGAAAAAAAGGGAAGGGAGCACCTGCATAATGGAGATGATTTAGAAGTTTATTCTAGTTTTTGTTCAGTAAATATGTCAGTCCCCGGTGATTTTTGTAAAGACTAATATCTATAACTTGTGATATTTGTGATATTCGTAGGCTACTAATTGTACCTTTCTGCGGTTAACCACCTATAGGTTTAAGGTAGTTATGATACTATAAACTTATTACCTATTTGTGGTTATCAATTCGGTTGGTTGTGACAACTATTTATGATAACATTCTTGTTTAAGCCTTGTTTAATATATCAAATTGTATCCCACATTATCATTCCAGATTTTTAAGTCTTGTTCATTCTATTTACAAATTGAATGGTATTTATTATCTGTACTTTTTTATGTACTATGTTAACTCCAACATTCATGTAGCAGCAGAAAAACGATCAATTAGCCAATTCAAAAAACAGAGATAGGCAAACTATTACATTAAACCATAAAAATTTCATTACAACAACACATATTACACTTTGTTTCAACTAACAACAAAATCCCCTAAACAGATTAACTAACTAGTAATCGTTTCTAACTTCATACTTTACTTCAACAACCATGCAACGAGTCCAACCAAGCAACCACATAAGTCACAGATCAAAATTCATTGTTGCGCTATTGTTTCCTCAAGTTTGTTATAGTTCTAGCATCAATAGCAGAAACATCTTCATAATCAGCCAATTTCTTCTTCAAAATATTCCTTTCAACTACTTTTTGACTCAATTTGGCTATAGTTTGAGCCTCAATAGCAGCAACAACATCATAGTCATCCTTCTTCTTCTTCTTCGATTTCTTTCAACTACAACAACATTCAATTTATTTTTAAGACTGCTAATCAAATTTTTAACTCTCTGAGGTAATTCATCATCCTCCCATTCAAAATAACCACATGATTTCTCTAGTCAAAGATAAAAACACAAAAAATTAACATAAACATTCCATGACAAGATAAACAAACTGTCAAAATAATAATCAAAGAAACCAAATTACATAAGGTTTTGAGCACTTAAAAAAATGCCTATCAGCATTATCACGAGTATAAGTGAGATCGTAGTAACACCTCATTTTCGACCCAACAGAAGTACTAGAACAGTCAGACATATTTAATCTTACTTGGAATTGAAGAAGAAGCAAAAATTTTAAAATGCACAATAGCCTAATATACACTTATACTTATTTGCGTTTATCATCCTGGTCCTTGTACTCAATGAAGTTTCATCCACACTTATAATTATTCTAAATTAATATTTTAAACCCTCTAATTGCATGTGTTCTTCAAACACCCTGATGTGGATGCCAAATCAGTATCCACATCAGATTTTCTTTCTTATTTAATTTATTTTTTAATATTATTTAAAAATTATATTTTTTCTTTTTCCATTCCACCATCCACTTCATCACCTTCCTCCTCACTCACCATCTTTATTTTCCAAAATTCACCACATTTACCATCACCTTCAAAATAGCCTACTGAGTAACATTACAATGTTATGATACAAACAACGAGAGAAAGGATTTATCTAACTCTTGTTTTTCATCGGTAATCACTTTTTTAATCTTCATTTTTCTTTTTCTTTTTCAACTCAACTTTTAAAAATCGCCCAACCAAGTTTGCAATTCCTCTCCAATCACCCTTGACCTAAAAAGTTTTTTCACATCCAATACTGTATCATAGCACCGCCAATCAACTACAAAAAAGAATCGATCCGAAACGACTCCTAAAAACCATCTCACTGGAAACTCACCCTAAGTTTTTTTAAGATTCCTCTACCGAAAAACGGCTCGTCGGAGATCTTTTTGCACTTTTTCTATTTTTTTTTTTTTTTTTGCAAAAACTCGTCTTCAGAAGCTGGGGGGTGGGGGGAGGGGGAGAAAATGGAGGATTTAGAAAAGAACTTTCTTCATAAGTTGTTACCAATTTGGGAATATTTTTGAATCTGGGACAAAAATGGGGGATTTAGAAAGAACTTTTTTCATAAGTTGTTATTAATTTGGGAATATTTTTGAATCTGGGGCGACGAGTAACATTTGTGGTGGATGAGAGGTGGTGAAAACAGTTGTATTGTAGTTGGATTTTGGGTTAAAATAGGGAAGAGGTAATAATTTGAAGAAGGGAGTAGGAGAGAGAAAAATGGGGAAGGGGGACGGGGGAAAAAAGTAAAGAGAAAACACTCATTGGCTTTTCTTTGTATTTAACTTTTTGTCTTTTTCTTTTTTATCATTTTAATTATTTTATGGTTTAAATAATTATACTCACGCTCCATATATGCGTGAAATACATGTATTTTGTCCAGTTCAGTTGTCAAGCTGCCACATAGACTCAGTCAACAGTCAGAGAGATTTAAAATATTAATTTTGAACAATTATAAGTGCGTGGATGAAATTTCGTTGAGTACAAGGACCGAGATGATAAACGCGAACAAGTACAAATGTAAATGAGAATGTTTTGCCTTTTTAAAATAACCCTGTAGAAGAAGATTGGTTGCCGATTTTAGAATCCTAGAAGAGAAAATTGGGTGAAATCGAATGTTTTGATTAGGTTAAAAGATGGTTGTAAAAAGAATTGGGGAGGGTGGGTAAATAAGTGGGTGGGGGAATGATAAAAAATATTTAAAGGGGGTGATTTAATGTGCCACATGCAGCTGTAGAATTTTCAAGAAAAAAAAATAGCCTTTAAAAGACCCGTTAATACTAGAGGGTAGTAATAAGCTAGTCATTTAAAGGCAAGGGGACAGATAAGCTAGTTTGCAAACGGAGTTGCGGAAGTTACCAGTGAGCCATTTCGATTACCACAAAAGTTGTATTCAGCCCTTTTCCCGAATGGACTATTTAACCGAATACCCCCACTTGAAAAAATATCTCCCGTATTATTTTGTTTTTTCTTTTTCTACTTTCAACGCAAATTTCATCTTTTTTGCAAAAGGAAAAGATCCTCCTTGGGAAGATATCAATATTCATATTCCGTGTTAAATTACCGTGGCCTGCTCCCCTTACCATTGCTGCTTTTGCTTTTTCTTCTCCTTTTCGGTTAGCTGAAGTTTGCATATCTTCAAGAAAATAAAGCTCTGATCTTTAAGGCTGTAACTTATATATCAAAAAACCTCAATGACTCTTGGTTCAGGAGGATCTAGCGTAGTTGGTGAGTTCTTGCTTGAAAGTTTTGTTTTTTATTATTATTTAATCCTCTATACATATGACCTCCACCATTTTCAAGTTGTATTAGCAATTGGGTATGTGCAATTCCATGTTGGGACTTTATGATTGTAGTTAATTTTGCTTACTGTTGGAAAGTGAAGTAGGTTCTAGCTACACCATGGTTTTAGGGTTGTGTCCCAAGTGTTTAATTTGACTGTGCTTTCAGCTAATTCCTTTTTTTTTTATTTTAAAAAAAGCTATTTAAATTTTCTTATGTGCTTTGGAGTGAAATGCGTCCAAATAGTGGGAATGGATATAGAGTATTCATATTATCACACCAACTAGTTTGGAATCGAGGAGTAGTTTCTGTTTTTATTATTTGATATGCTTTTATAGTTTAGTTTATGTTTTGAGTGTTTATGGGTGTACGGTGGGTGCTGCTGCAGGAATTTTACTGTTCTTCCCGTCTTTGTAGTCCTAACTGTTTTATGTGATAACCTGGATCAAATTGACAGTTTTTTCATTAATATTTGCTTGTCTCCGGTCTCATTTCGTTAGTTGTATGGGCACTGCACTGCAGAATCCAAATTGTCCTACTAATATAAAGTGTGGTGTTTGATACTGAAAGCCGACAGTTTTCGGAAGTTTCTTTGCCAAAATTATCCCTCTTCTTATCTTCTCTATTCTGACCTTGCTTTGATGTGATACTCTCTGCATGTGTGCTGTTTTGAGCTGAAAAATGTGTATTTAAATTGATGGACAAAATAGTGACTGGGGGTTTTATTTGGGGCTTCAATGTGGGAATGATTCAGGTGAATGAAGGGCTATATTTCACTTGCTATTAGCAGACGACACTTTGATTTTTTGTGGGTCTTGTCCTAGACTGCTTCATACTGGTCAGGACACTCTTATGGTCTGAAAATATCAAGATCATGCATTAACATGGCTAAGTCTTAACTAATACCAGTTAGGGATATGCAGGACAATCATAACTTAGTGCTGATTTGCAGCTGTAAAGTGGTTACGTTTCCGAGGTACATTTGAAGTAGCAACTTGGAAGAAATTTCACCGTTATGACTAGATCTTAGATAAATTGACTCACTACATAGATGGACTCTGTAACAGTCAGTGACTGAATAATTTGATCGGAGATTAAGTGGGTGAAAGAGATAGTATTTATTAAAAGGTGAAACTTAACATTGTTGAAATTTTCACTGTCTAGCATATCCACATACTTTATTATTGAATTTTATCCTTATGGCTATAGGAAAAGAAGTTGGATAAAATGTTAAGGAACTTTTTGTGGGTAGTCAGAAGAAATTCTAGTCTACCTGGTGGAGTGGAAAAATAATAACCTAAGGGAGAGAGGATGGATAAGGAGACTGGAGTTTTTCAAAATGGCTTTCTTGGGTAATGGCTTTGGAAATTTGATGGAATGGTTCAAAAAGAAGTAAAGAACATGACCGTGCTAAATAAGGGATATTTAATAATTGATGGTTGAGATGAAGTTATAGACCCTTATGGAGGATGGAAGTGCTTGTATGAAGAGAAGATGGCATCATGAGGTTCATTGGCTTCGTTGTCGGGAGCAGCAATTGAATTACTTCTGAATCTTCCCTCACATTTTACTTCTTGCATATGCAAAACCAGCTTTTGGCAGTGGTGTTCATTTTATTCGATAAGAGATGGGTACCTCCCCAAAGACAATGCTAGAGGCTATGGCTAGTTGGAGGTTAAAAAATGTTGGGGATTGAGATGAAAACAGCAGGAGAAGTTAGCCTGTTAGGCCTTTTTTGGACAATTTGGAGGGAAGAAGTAGGAAGATGTTTCAAGTGGTAGAAAAGAGTTTAAGAAATACAAAGAGTTTCTTTTTGGTTTCACTTATACTTATGACTACAGAAAGCAAACCTCTTACACAAATAGTTGGGTAAGCTTTGTAGGATATCAAGAATAGCGCAGTTGCTTAAATTGTATATGTACTTTTCACACCATCCGTGTTTTTCAAGACATTTGATGTATAAAACTATAATTTATGAAGTCATTGTGCAGAGTTTGATTTTCCGTTGACGTATTGTAGTGGAGTCAGTTTAGATTGTTATCCCATGTTTCAGCAATTCACATGGATGACTGTCACCAAAATGAATGTTTTGCTCATTTTTCGACTGTACTGCTCTGTTCATAATCACTTCCCTATCCCCCCCAACCCCTTCTTTCTCTTATGAATTTATCAGTGCATCAGATTTTGGACTTAAATGTCTGTCCACTTATCTTACTTGACGTTTGAAATTTCTCTGTACTTCTTTTCCATATATGAAAATCAGGACAATGAATCATGCATAGTAATGTCTTCTTTTTCATTAGTCCCACGGAACTTTAGGTTGCTTGAGGAACTTGAACGTGGTGAAAAAGGTATTGGAGATGGTTCTGTTAGCTACGGGATGGATGATGCAGATGATGTTTTTATGCGTTCTTGGACTGGAACAATAATTGGTCCTCATAATGTAAGGTCTTCTCAAACCTGTGTTTTCCTGTCTCCGGATGGTAAAAGTTTTCATTAGTGATCTCTGTTTTATTGTTTTCTCTTAAGCTGTAGAAGTTTTGGGTTGTTAATTCATTTCGTAATGTCAACCTTTTTTCAACTGCTTTGAAAGAGATTTATCATATAAGAAGTTCATGTATGGACTAGTTGGCTAATATTTCTCCAAAATCAATTGAATCAAGTTGGTAAAGTATGATTGCTTGATCAAGTAGCGTATTGAACATTGTATATCTTCTGCCCTAAGGCAATATATATTTCTTATTTTGCGGTACTTGTATATTAGAACAAGTGAAACTGTGTATCTTGAGACCGTAACTGGTGAACTAAACTTCTTTTGGATGTTAAAGGTTAATTATAATATCTGCAACTATGGGACTCCTGCACATTTGAGAAAAAGTCAAGAACAGATTATAGATATATCTAAAATTCTTCTATTTACTTCCTGCAATTTTTTTTTTTTGAGAAGGTAACATATTTATATTAATAAAAAGTGGACTACACAAAAGCTGTGTAGCCATCCATAATTACATGAAGGAGTACTAGAAGAGAGTTTAGTCCTCTGTGCACTCATAAATAATCTAAGACATCAAAAATAGATTCACATTCTTCTAAATACTCCTGTTTACACCAAAAATAATAGAGCACTAACAGCTCATCTTCAACTTATGTATAGGACTGTGGTTGTCTTCAAAACGCCTTTGATTCCTTTCTTAACAAATTGTCCACCATATGCAAGCGGGGACAATCTTCCATCTCTCTTTTTGACTGTATTGCTCACCATCTCTTTTCCAACCTGCTAGAACTTCCCGAATTCTCTCAAGCATGACCCACCTAATCCCCCTATTTACTTCCTGCAATTGGGGCAATAAAAAGAAATACAAGGCCTGTCACACATCGTTCAAGAGAGAGACCAGGTCAATTTTTGTCAAGTTCAGTGGTGTGATAATCCTTGTGTGGTCTATTTTACGAAAAAATAGTAGTAAGATTAGTACTTCGGCAGTTATACTAATCGAAAATGCCCAAGGAAAGTTGTGGCAGAACCGAGCAAGGAGATGTGCGCCAGGATAGGAAAGTACATGGCTTTCTTTCCATAAGTTTTCTGTTTTGAGTACTTCATATAAGTGATTGATTTTCTTCCACCTAATAATATATTTATGTGCAAAAATAAAATCCTTATGATTTGTCTGGGACCTAATAATGCATGGCAATCTTGATCAAGAACGACCGAAGAGCGCTTGAACCACTTTGTGGCAAATTAGTATACTGTTATTGCTCTAGCCTGTCCAGATTACAAGTATTGTATTTATGATTAGGAGCAGCGTGCATAGTCTATCCTCATATTATATAGTTTTTTGGTAAAAGTACTTGCAACTTCGGGTGAAGCGCAGAACATTCTCGAAAGAACATGCTGAGAGAAACACTTCATTGGTCCATCACGATGCTTGTAATTGACCATTTCCCCCCGTTTTCTCAATTGTCAGGACATACATCAGGGACGTATTTATCAGTTGAAGTTGTTCTGTGACAAAGACTATCCAGACAAACCTCCAAGTGTTCGTTTCCATTCACGTATCAACATGACGTGTGTGAACCCCGAGAATGGAGTGGTAATGTTCCCTTTTTGTTGCAATATTGTTCACTAAGTTCTATCTTTCAGGATTGGTTGGTAAGTTCTATTTCTGAATAGCTTAATTGATTAGTATCTCTTATTGGAGGGAAAGGTTTCCTGTGGAGCTATCACTTGACTCCAATTTATATACTTCGATACACGAGTTCATATTTCCTGGTTTTGTTGGAAGCGGCAGAAAGTCACTTTAATATTATGGTGATAGGTTGAAGCAAAGAAGTTCCATATGCTGGAAAATTGGCAGAGAGAATACACCATGGAAGATATACTGACTAAGTTGAGAAAAGAAATGGTTGCACCACACAACCGAAAGCTTGTTCAACCCCGAGAAGGTACCTTTTTCTGAATGGAGTAGCCACAAGAAGTGTATTTAAGATGGAAATGTATAGACTCAATTTCTCATGTACCCTTAAATTGTTGCAATTATGTGTCCAAGTTAAACGTCAAGGGATTAATTTATTGGATCATGCAACTGCTTTGACAACTTTCTTGACATTCCTTGCCTATGTTCTATGGATTAGTATTCAAGAACTGATTAGCAACTGTCTAATTAATAACTCAATTGCATATCACTTGTTACATTAAGTTGGAGGGAGGAGTCCCTTTTGTCTGCTAAGCTTAGGTATTGTGATCACTACATGCTTTGAACTAGGCGCTTGGATAATATTTGGTGGAACTGTGGAAGTCGAAAAAAGGGTATTCAGAGTTGCCCAGTGATACTTTTCAAACAAGTTTTTAATAATTCACAAATATTCAAATACTGAGATGGTCAAACTGGTATCGGGTAGGGGTGTCAATGGTTCGGTTCGGCCGGTTATTTTATAAAATTTGTACCATACTAATTTTTCGGTTATTCTATTATGTATAACCAAACTTAGACTTTTAGAAACCGTACCAATCATGTCGGTTTCTCTTCGGTATCGGTACGGTTTGGTAAATTTTTGGTATTTTTTAAATATCATTTAAAAGTCACTAGTAGAATCAAAATGCAATAACATACGTACTTTTATAGGACTTAGTAAAACTCTTTAGATATTTTTACTATTTAAAGGGTGATGAATTAAGAAAACATGAAAAATGACTAGAGTATAGATCCATTAAGCGTAAAAGAAACTAAGCAAAGACAAAAAATATAAATCACATGAGTGGAAAGATATTAAGCAAGTTGGGACTCAAAAATAAAGTCTATAGAAGATTAAATATTCGAAAATATAAATTTAAATCATACAAAAGGAAACATATTCAATACATCGTAGTTTGTTACTCATAATCGCTAGAATACCTTGTGTCTTACTAGTGAATATGTTGGAAATAGTTTAGTTCAATATGAGTAGTATAATAGGTTTGGGAATTAGGATTTTGAGTTTAATTAGTTATTGTCTTGTAACCGTTTTCGTAATTCCAATGCGCAAGGAAAAACTTATATTAATACTTTATTATTTTTAAACTTAATATATAAATATATTTTTTCTATGTAAATTTATTCGGTACGGTTCGGTAATTTTTCGGTTTATTTTTATAAAATAAAAACATACCCTAATTATCGGTACAGTTATAGATTTATATAAAAACCTACGGTTTTATTAAAAGAAACTTAAAAACCGGTTAGGTCGGTTTAATCGATTTTTAAATATCCATTTATACTAGGGGTGGGCATCGGTCGGTTCGGTCCGGTTGTGAATGTTATCGGTTCGGCATATCGGTTGTCGGTTTATAAATATGCAAAATCGATAACCGAACCGATAAGATATCGGTTGTCAGGTATCGGTTTGTCGGTTATCGATCCTTATCGGTTCAGTTATCGATTTACCCGATAAGAATAAAAAATATCCAAAACAAATCATATTTTTATTATAGAAAATCGTGATCATACTTCTAAGAGAAAGGAACTGAATTTTAGCTTATAAGAAAAGAAGGATTAAATTTCAACTTTAAAAAAGAAAACTTTCTTTAATTTACATTTGAAAATCTCAATATGATCTCAATTTCTAGAGTTATAAGTTAGTATGAATAAGGAATAAGACATTCAACAATCTAATCTTACTAACTATCTCACTTGCGGGTGGGCATAATAAAATGGAAAATAATAAAATTCTAATCTTGTAAATACTAAAGAATCAGTGCAACAAAAGAAACAAATAGAAAAACTATAAATCTAAACAAAAAGTATAAAACTAAAAATCTTAACTGAAGAATTAAGATGAGAAATTCAGAAAAGTTTAAAACTTACTCTAAGGATTAAAGTTTGAAAATGAAGAGTAACTGCCGAGAGAATTGAGAGAATGAAACCATAATTTGACTTTATATACTTAGTGAGTAAAATAATAATTTTGTTAAAACTTATTGGGCTATCGGTTAAACCGTTAATAAAATTGGACAACCCGAGACCCGAACCAATTACCCAATAGTCAAATAACATAAAACCTTTATCGAAACATTTACTCAATAACCCGATATCGATAACCCAATAGCATTTTATCGGTTCGGGCTATCAATTATACCCTATATATTTCCAACCCTAATTTACACCCCTAGTATCGGGGATACTACTGATGATGGTCAAACTGGTATCGGGGTTATCCCTCTTTATACCTAGTAACTAGTAATTGCTTTAAAACATTAATTTCTTCGGTTTCTTTACCGATTAAAGTTAACCAAATGTCACAGTCTCACAACTAAGTCGTTGTAGTATAGTGGTGAGTATTCCCGCCTGTCACGCGGGTGACCCGGGTTCGATCCCCGGCAACGGCGTTCAATTTTGTTTTTTTGTCTCTTGAAGTTTTTGGGATTTCTTGACCACATGAAAAGGAATGTTTATTTTTGTACCACAGCACTGTCTTTACACTTCAGGAGTGGACATGATTAGAGTCAAGTCAACATACAGAAGTAGGGTCTAATGAGGAGGATTATCTAGTTGTACTAGAAAACACTAAACTAAGTACTACATACCTGAGTACTAAATTCCAATTACGGAAAGGCCATAGAATGAGTCTTCTGAAAAGGCAACAATGTCAACGTTGACTGGCACCAAAAGGCTGACTCCCCTCCTTTATCACGTTTCTAAATAAGAACATATTAAAAAGTAAATCAATGATTAAAGCCTTTTATCTTACTAATTTAATTGATACAGTACATACAATAGTATTAAGATTCGTAAAACTCCACGCCTGTGGAAATGAGAAAGAAATATCCACAACTCTTTTTAGAGTTTTACTTTTTCTTTCCTGTGGTATCTTATCACTAAAAAAATGTTTCTTTGTTTTTAATCCTGTTTATCAAAATATACTTCTTGCATTAAAAGTTAAAGGTTCAAAATCACGTTGCTCTAAATAATTTCTATTGCAATTTATTTTTGTTTCGCTAAATTTGTACCTTATCCTACTGCAATTTTTGGTTTAGCATCTAATTATGTGATGGGAGTACATTATTTTTCAAAACCTATTTCTTTTCGAAGAAAAGGAAACCGATAAAGCTCTCATTAGTTTGTCTCGAGCAGAAAGAAACATACTTCTCCTGTGATGAAAATAGCCTCATCAGTCTACTCTTTAAATCTACTCCTTTTGTTAATTTCTCAATCATTTGATGACTCAATTCCAATAGTTTCCTCGTGCCTCACTCAAACAAGAACACTAAAACCAGATTTTCCTAAAATATTATATTAGTAATTTTGTACGTGCACCGCCATGCAAGTGTCTCATTTCTCAAACTATCAAAACAATCCACAGTTTCACAAAAAAACAAAATCGGTACTTGCTTAACTCACTTCCAGTCTGCAGAGCGAAATCCATTCCCTCTTTAAAGAAGTTGCCCATACTACACTGTGAAAACATTCATACTTTATGTTCATTGCACTTCGTGTTTACTATGGGTACATGGATCGGGTTGGTTCGGTTTTTATCAAAACCAAATCAATTATTTCGGTTTGGATTGGTTTGGTTTTGTCGATTTTTTCGGGTTTTTTTGTTATATGAATATTGTTTCAATCTTTCTTTATTAAATTTTTAATAAGTAAATATATGATCTATTAAATATTCTTATGGAAGAATTTTCTTAGTAACACATGATAGTTATTTTTTAATCGTCTGACAATAATTTTACGTTGATGTAAACTTTCAAGATTAATCGAATTTAATTAATAATTAAACATAAAAATAAATATGAACCTATGCAATGATATGTTCTATTTAATTTTAAATTATCGAAATACCATTTTAAATTCGACAAGATATAAGAATTTAACAGATCTTGACATATAAATATAGGAGAACAAAGAGATTGGTATATTTCACTAACACTTGATAAGAAAGTGACCACACAACCCATTATTTAAAGTTAATAAATATGGAGCACTTCATATTTAACTAAATATTACATCCTATAAGAGAATCGCAAATATTTCTAAATATGTTTTAAAGAAAATTCTATAAAAAGTTTTAAAAGTATATATAAAAATTATATATTTATATATCGGTTTGGTTCAGGTTTTTTTTTACTTAATACCAAACCAAATCTAATCGGGTTTTTAAATCGGTTTGGTTTGGCTTTTCGATTTGGTTTGTACACCCCTAGTGTTTACACTAAGGTAAATAATTTATTTAAAGAATCACAAAAAAAATTAAAATATATTAAAATTATAATTAGATGATACAAATTTATTCAAATATACTTAAGGAATCATTTATTCACATTGAGTGCTAAATATGCAGAAAGTATAATGCCAATTTATGTGCTGATTAATAATGAAAATATTATTATGTATTCATTAATAATAAAAAAAACTTATTATACTATATGAATTACTTAATTAAAAGGTCATTTTCTTCTTAAAATATTATCTCATGGCTAATACACATAATTTTATTCGATGTTTAATCTAACATAAAATAATATAGTATGAATCTTGCATAACTTAATGCGTGTATTATTGATATTATAAACCAAAATTTTATATTACTGTACTAGCAGCCTTTTACTTCATCAGTCAAACCACTCAAACGCGTTGAACATAGACCAAAAACCTCCCCATTTCATTTTGCCATCCCATCTCTTTCCTTTCTCCTTCTGCAAACCACTCAACTCTCCACTTGCCTCCTTTTCTGTTTCTTAATTTATTACATCCCCACCTCTTCTTCTCCCTGTCCTATGCAATAACATATTCTTTATCTTTATTCACTTCACCCTTCTTCCTATAAAAACCACTCTCCACCAAATCGAACAACATCCTCTTTCATTCAAAACCCATATCTTTTTTCAATTTTAGAGATTACCCGTTTAAGGATTTTGGAGATTAAACGTCATGGCTATCAAAATTCGAGAAGTATGGGCTGATAATCTTGAATCAGAATTTGAACTCATTTCTACGGTGATTGATCAGTATCCTTTTATATCTATGGATACGGAGTTTCCCGGTGTTGTTTTCAAGCCTGCTGAGGTTTCTTACGGTCGCCGCCGGCGAACAAACTTGCCATCCGATCAGTATAAGTTATTGAAGTCAAACGTTGACGTATTGAATCTTATTCAGCTCGGTCTTACGTTATCTGACGCTGAGGGAAACTTACCTCATTTGGGCTCCGGCGAAGGTCACCGGTACATATGGCAGTTCAACTTCTCTGATTTTGATGTGACACGTGATCTGTACTCGCCGGACTCTATCGAGTTGCTCCGGCGACAGGGGATTGATTTCGAGATGAACCGGGAATGTGGGATTGACTCGGCCCGGTTTGCAGAGTTTATGATGTCGTCCGGTCTGGTATGTAATGATTCAGTAAGTTGGGTCACGTTTCACAGCGCGTATGATTTTGGGTACCTTGTGAAAATTCTCACGCGCCGGGAGCTGCCTGGTGGTTTAGAGGACTTTTTGGAAATTCTTAGGGCGTTTTTTGGAAACAAAGTTTATGATGTGAAGCATATGATGAGGTTCTGTAATAGCCTCTATGGTGGGTTAGACCGGGTTGCGAGTACATTGGCTGTGGACCGGGCGGTCGGTAAATGCCACCAGGCCGGTTCAGATAGCTTGTTGACGTGGCATGCATTTCAGAAAATGAGGGATATTTATTTCGTAAAAGACGGGCCAGAAAAACACGCTGGAGTCTTGTATGGATTAGAAGCTTACTAGGAGAAGGGGATCACTAATTGTGTAATTGTTAGTAAATAAAAGCTATTTAATTCATTCTTTTTAATTGAAACTTTGGTCCTGTGAATTTAGTTTAAGTGTTATTTGTTAGTCCCGCCAATATTGCTGTATTTGTAAATAATAATTCTGTAAAATATAAGTTAGCGTAATGAAACAGTAATTAATTCGAGCCCATTGAATTCACAGTGTTTCCTTAAGGAATTTAATCCCCTCCTAGTACCCAAGGTTATGGATTATTTCCTCACAGGATAGAACGAATAACACATTGGTGTAGTGGTACTTCAAACCCCAGTGTTTCAGCGAACACAAAGTTCGGTAGCAAATCACACTTACAGTTGCTTTGTTTGAAGTTAAAACAATGCAGAACGAAGGAGTAGAAACTCAGAAAATCGTATAAAAATGCTGAGAGGAATGAGTGCAATGTATAGCCAAATCTGTTGAGCAATTTCAGTTTTGTGTCTTGTGTATTGTGTGTTTCTTTCTTCAACAGCTGCTGCACATATATATATAGCAGCCAGTGTTGAAGAAGAACAATCGTCCACCCTCCATGGTGGAGCAAGCATTAGCTTGTTTGTGGAGCAAGCACATTCATGGTGGAAAGAGCATTAGGCGGCTGCCAAATGGTCAATACACGGATTGGAAAATATCCGTTATAAATACGGATAATCTTACGTTAATATTTACTATTAACAAATAAATTTGGTCCAAAAAATTAATCAATCAATCGATCATTTGACCGAATCCGAATCTGAAGCCGAAGCCGAAGCCGAAGCCGAAGCCGTAGCCGTAGCCGAGCGAGCGACGACGACGATGGCGCGAGGCTTGCTTTCTTCTTAACTCTTTAAGAGCTACAAGAAGAGTAATTATATATATACCCACCAAAAATCTTTTCCTCTTCCAATATGGGACAATGTCTCATTGTCAAGAGGGGGAAACTTAAAATTTTACTCAAAATTTTTTATTTTCCCTCCATTTCCCATTCACCCTCATTTTAAGACTATTTCATCTTAAATGACAAAAACCTCAACAATCTCCCACATGAATGGGGAATGGCTATATCACGGAAGTATGCATGGAAAACTGTGTGATTTGCAAGCAAGGATTAATCGCATCTGGATAAGTAGGTTTCCCTTTGAACTTTCCATAGTGAACTTATGTCGGATATACTCGGTCAATCGCTAGATTTGATATCTTTGAACCGTCGAACTTTGGTGTATACCTAGACAACCATAAGTCACACAATCAACCCTTAACCGTCTTTGGTTCTCATTGTTGTGTTCGTTTCAGCCATGAACACCGCCTGGTTTCATAAGTGCGTAGAGAACTGGCCTTACAAAGTTCTTCTTGAAGCGGCTAACACTTCACACTTACATAGGTGATTCCTAAATGTGTCATCCTGTAGATACACTATTTGATATACCCCGTATCAAAATTGGAAATCATTAAAAAGCCTTAATGCTTTATCCTTGGTACTGAACATTGTCTCATCACGAGAACGGACTAAAATTTTATTTAACGTCATTAATGACTTTGTTTGATCTCCTTGAACCTAGATCTTGGGATCTCCAGTCTTCTAGGTAGAGTTACCGCCACAATGACTTGTTCTCGGCCATAGCCCCATTCCCCTTGATGATTTATCAACTACCTCTCTAGTTAGGCCTTTTGTAAGTGGATCCGACACATTATCACTTGACTTTACATAGTCAATCGTGATAATTCTTCTAGAGAGTAATTGCCTAACGATTTTATGTCTTCGTCGTATATGACGAGATTTACCGTTATACATAACGCTCCCAGCCCTTCCAATTGCCGCTTGACTATCACAATGTATGCATATTGGTGCCAACGGTTTGGGCCAAAATGGAATGTCTTCCAAGAAATTCCGGAGCCATTCAGCTTCTTCACCGGCTTTATCTAAGGCTATGAATTCAGCCTCCATTGTAGAGCGGGCAATACATGTTTGTTTGGACGACTTCCAAGATACCGCTCCTCCACCAATAGTGAATACATATCCACTTGTGGACTTAGAATCAGTTGAACCGGTGATCCAATTTGCATCACAGTATCCCTCAATCACCGCAGGGAATTTACTATAGTGCAAGTCAAAGTTCTGGGTATGTTCTAAATATCCCAAAACTCGTTTCATTGCCATCCAATGAGATTGGCCTGGATTGCTCGTATATCGACTCAGTTTACTTATAGCACAAGCTATATCTGGTCGTGTAAAATTCATGATATACATTAAGCATCCCAACACACGAGCATAATCCAATTGTGATATGCTTTGGCCTTTATTCTTTGCTAATGCAAGATTCACGTCAATTGGAGTCTTTGCAACTTTAAAGTCCAAGTGCTTGAATTTTTCAAGTACTGTCTTAATATAATGAGATTGTGACAATGCCAGACCTTGAGGAATCTTATGGATCTTAATTCCCAGAAATAAATCAGCAACTCCCAAGTATTTCATATCAAACTTGCTATTGAGCATACGCTTAGTAGCATTTATGTTGGCAATGTCATTACTCATTATCAGCATATCATCCACATATAGGCAAACAATGACTATGTAATTTGGAACATTTTTAATGTACACACATTTATCACATTCATTTATCTTAAAACCATTTGACAATATTGTTTGGTCAAATTTTGCATGTCATTGTTTGGGTGCTTGTTTTAGTCCGTAAAGAGACTTAACAAGTCTACATACCTTCTCTTCTTTACCTGGAACCACAAATCCTTCAAGTTGTTCCATGTAAATTTCTTCCTCCAACTCTCCATTTAAGAAGGTCGTCTTAACATCGATTTGATAAATTTCAAGACCATACACTGCAGCTAATGCTACTAACATCTGTATGGACGTAATTCTTGTAACTGGAGAGTATGTATCAAAGTAGTCTAGACCTTCTCGTTGTCTATACCCTTTGACTACGAGTCTTGCCTTGAATTTATCAATAGTGCCATCATCTTTGATTTTTCTCTTAAAAATCCATTTAGAACCCAAAGGTTTATTTCCAAGAGGAAGATCAACCAATTCCCATGTATGGTTGTTTAATATGGATTCTATTTTACTATTGACTGCCTCTTTCCAAAACAATGATTCCGAAGAAGTCATAGCTTCTTTAAATGTTTGAGGCTCATTTTTCAATAAGAAAGTCACAAAATCTGGTCCAAATGAAGTAGACGTTCTTTGACGTTTACTACGTCTTGGATCCTCCTGATTACATGTACTTTCTTTTGTTTCTTCCCGAGGTCGTTTAGATCCTTCACCAAACGACTCACATTCCCTTTTATACGGATATATATTTTTAAAGAACTCAGCATTATCTGATTCTATAACCGTATTATTATGAATGTCGGGATTTTCTAATTTATGAACCAGAAATCGATATGCTTTACTAATTGTCGCATATCCTATGAAAACACAATCAACGCTTTTCGGTCCTATCTTTACCCTTTTGGGTTTAGGAACTTGCACTTTTGCCAAACACCTCCCACACTTTAAAATAATTCAAGTTGGGCTTCCTTCCTTTCCATTTTTCATATGGAATGGATTGTGTTTTGCTATGGGGCACTCGATTTAATATTCGATTAGCCGTAAGAATGGCTTCTCCCCACAAGTTCTGTGGCAAACCAGAACTTATCAATAATGCGTTCATCATCTCCTTTAATGTGCGATTCTTTCTTTCCGCAATCCCATTAGATTGGGGCGTGTAAGGGGCTGTGGTTTGATGAATAATTCCATATTCTAAACATATTTCTTCAAAAGGAGATTCATATTCACCACCCCTATCACTTCTTATCATTTTTACTTTCTTGTTAAGTTGCATTTCAACTTCATTTTTGTATTGCATGAATGCGTCTATTGCTTCATCTTTACTATTCAGTAAGTAAACATAGCAATATCGAGTACCATCGTCAATAAAAGTTATGAAATACTTCTTTCCACCGCGAGATGGTATTGACTTCATGTCACAAATATCTGTGTGAATTAAGTCTAAAGGATTTGAATTCCTTTCAACTGACTTATAAGGATGTTTAACATACTTAGATTCCACACATGTTTGACATTTTGATTTTTCGCATTCAAACTTAGGCAGTACTTCCAAGTTAATCATTTTCCGCAAGGTTTTATAATTGACATGACCCAAACGTACATGCCAAAAATCATTTGACTCAAGTAAGTAAGAAAAAACTGAAATATTATTATTATTTTCCACAACCATTACATTTAGATTGAAAAGGCCCTCGGTGAGGTAACCTTTTCCTACAAATATTTCATTCTTACTTATGACAACCTAGTTGGACACAAAAATGCACTTAAAACCGTGCTTAACAAGAAGTCCAGTAGAGACTAAATTCTTTCTCATTTCGGGAACATGAAGGACATTGTTCAAAGTCATGACCTTGCCAGAAGTCATTTTCAGAAATATCTTCCCATATCCTTCAACTTTTGCTGTTGAAGCATTTCCCATATAAACTGTCTCTCCGGGTCCAGCAGGAGCATAAGTAGCAAAAGCTTCTCTAACTGCACAAACATGGCGAGTGGCTCCTGAATCAAACCACCACAGTTTAGGATTTCCCACCAAGTTACATTCAGAAAGCATGGCACACAAGTTATCAACATCATCATGGTTTACTACCATGTTTGCTTGACCCCTTTTCTTGTCTTTCTTCGGAGCACGACACTCCGTAGATTTGTGTCCGGTTTTCCCACAGTTGTAGCAGTTTCCACTGAACCGCTTCTTGCTTGGGTTGTATTTCGTACCAGAAGCCTTCTTCCTCTTTTTGTTATCTTCAACAATATTTGCTCCCATTATTGTTGAATTTCCACGGCCTCTCCTTTCAGCAGCTTTATTGTCCTCTTCGATTCTCAACCGAACAATGAGATCTTCAAGGGACATTTTCTTTCGTTTGTGTTTCAAATAATTTTTGAAGTCCTTCCACAACGGAGGCAACTTCTCAATCATTGCTGCTACTTGGAATGCTTCATTGATGACAAAACCTTCAGCAAGTAGATCATGAATAATCGCTTGCAATTCCTGGACTTGGGTAATAACAGACTTGCTATCTACCATTTTGTAGTCCAAAAATTTTACGGCAACGAATTTCTTCATCCCGGCATCTTCAGTTTTATATTTCTTTTCAAACGCATTCCACAATTCTTTTGACGTCTCCATGCTACTGTATACATTATACAGATTATCATCCAGTCTGCTAAGAATATAATTCTTGCATAAAAAATCAGGATGCTTCCATGCTTCAATCACGATAAAGCGTTCATTCTCTGGAGTTTTATCTGGCAGATCAGAAACATCTTCCTTGATGAACTTTTGTAGACATAACATAGTTAAGTAGAAGAACATATTCTGCTGCCAGCGCTTGAAATCAATCCCAGAAAATTTTTCGGGTTTTTCTGCCGGTGCCAACGCCGGTGTTCGGCTTGTCGATGCGTTGGCAGTCACCGTCGGAACAGCTTGGTTTTCACTATCAGTCATCATTTTTTCTGTAAAACGAAATGACACAAACAAACGTTTAATACACATTTTCAAACTGGAGTAAAAATCACGTAGATTTTAATCTCCAACAAAATGTCACGAAGGCTTTACTCTCCAAAACGGGAGTACACAAAACCACAAAGGTTTTAGTTTGCAGAATAATAAGAATAACACAAATGCAGAAATAAATATTAAATTTCTTAAGATTGTTAGTCCCGCCAATATTGCTGTATTTGTAAATAATAATTCTGCAAAATATAAGTTATCATAATGAAACAGTAATTAATTCGAGCCCACTGAATTCACAGTGCTTCCTTAAGGAATTTAATCCCCTCCTAGTACCCAAGGTTATGGATTATTTTCTCCCACGATAGAACGAATAACACACTGGTGTAGTGGTACTTCAAACCCCAGTGTTTCAGCGAACACAAAGTTCGGTAGCAAATCACACTTACAATTGTTTTGTTTGAAGTTAAAACAATGCAGAACGAAGGAGTAAAAACTCAGAAAATCGTACGGAAATGCTGAGAGGAAGGAGTGCAATGTATAGCCAAATTTGTTGAGTGATTTCAGTTTTGTGTCTTGTGTATTGTGCGTTTCTTTCTTCAACAGCTGCTGCACATATATATAGCCGCCAGTGTTGAAGAAGAACAATCGTCCACCCTCCATGGTGGAGCAAGCATTAGCTTATTTGTGGAGCAAGCACATTCATGGTGGTAAGAGCATTAGGCGGCTGCCAAATGGTCAATACACGGATTGAAATATATCCTTTATAAATGTGGTCCAAAAAATTAATCAATCAATAGATCATTTGACCAAATCCAAATCCGAAGCCGAAGCCGAAGCCAAATCCGAAGCTGAAGCCGAAGCCGAAGCCGTAGCCGAAGCCGAGCCGAGCGAGCGACGACGACGACGGCGCGAGACTTGCTTTCTTCTTAACTCTTTAAGAGCTACAAGAAGAGCAATTATATATATACCCACCAAAAATCTTCTCCTCTTCCAATATGGGACAATGTCTCATTGTCAAGAGGGGGAAATTTAAAATTTTACTCAAAAAATTTATTTTCCCTCCATTTACCATTCACCCTCATTTTAAGACTATTTCATCTTAAATAACAAAAACCTCAACAATCTCCCACATGAATGGGGAATGGCTATATCACGAAAGTATGCATGGAAAACTGTGTGATTTGCAAGCAAGGATTAATCGCATCTGGATAAGTAGGTTTCCCTTTGAACTTTCCGTAGTGAACTTATGTCGGATATACTCGGTCAATCGGTAGATTTGATTTATTTGAACCGTCGAACTTTGGTGTATACCTAGACAACCATAAGTCACACAATCAATCCTTAACCGTCTTTGGTTCTCATTGTTGTGTTCGTTTTAGCCATGAACACCGCCTGGTTTCATAAGTGCGTAGAGAACTGGCCTTACAAAGTTCTTCTTGAAGCGACTAACACTTCACACTTACATAGGTGATTCCTAAACGTGCCATCCTGTAGATACATTATTTGATATATCCCGTATCAAATTTAGAAATATGGTTTGAAGTGTGACAAATCACCCACAATTTTGTATGAAGACAATGCAGCATGCATATCCCAGTTGAAGGGAGGATTCATAAAAGGGGATAGGACAAAGCACATTTCACCAAAATTATTTTTGACACATGATCTTCAAAAGAATGGTGATATCAATGTGTAACAGATCCGTTCAAGTGATAATATGGCTGATTTGTAACCAAATCTCTACCGACGTCAACCTTTAAGAAACTAGTGTACAAGATTGGGATGCGAAGGCTCAAGGATGTGAATTGATGCTCTCATCAGGGGGAGTTAATACGCGTTGTACTCTTTTTTCCTTACAAGATTTTGTCCCACTGGGTTTTCCTTGCAAGGTTTTTAACGAGGCAACCAAAAGGCGTATTTCTAAATATGTGTACTCTTTTTCCCTCACTAAGATTTTTTTCCCATAGAATTATTTTCTAATAAGGTTTTAACGAGGTACATTATCTATGGACATCCAAGGGGGAGTGTTATAAGAAAAATCAAATTATGGTGGATGTCTACTCTTCCTCTTTTATTTCATTACAACATGTCTTGTTCATGTTTTACTAAGTTGATTTTATTTTATAACACGTTATCAACACGAATTGCTCATTTCATGATCTTCTACGTCAAGACTATATAAATTATAAGCAGGCAATAAGATCAAGTACAATGAAAAATGTCTTGGATGATAATACAAAGATAAGTTTTACATCCATCTAAACTCATTCATACTTTCATATCTTTGCATTAACTTTATGTGTAGTGTTTAGTAAAAATATTTCTTTTCAATTGTATCTAGTGAAATAAAGAACTCGAAAGGTATGTCTTTATTTTCCACATCTCTTATAAAACAAAGATAATATTCCAACGTATATATATGTTCTGACCTTTAATATACTATGATAGATAATTATTAAGGTAATTTAGTAATAATATTTTTACCATAACATGATGTATTTCATTGAAAGCAAAATTGACATATATCCTAACTAGCATTTTTGTTGCAGAGGTGTTGTTTCAAGATTGAAATAGTTATATGTCTTCTTGAAAGTTAATTTATGTATGCCTATAATTATGAAGTAATAATATTTAAAGGCTCAAGTGCGACTCCTAGTGAATTTTGGCCTATTGTGCCAAATATTGAGGGTAAGACGATGGGTTCAAGTCCCAACGCACTATGTTGATGAAAAGACGTTGGATTCCTGTTCCAATGCATTATGGCCTAGCATGCCTTTATATGGGTAAGGCATTGGGTTTGAGTCCTAATGCATCATATTGATAATAATAATAACTAAAGAAAAAATAATATAATTTTAATGAAAAAGCATGAAGCTTGTCCCACTTGATTTGCTCCATATTTGAAGTAAATGTGATAGCAGTGCATGATAAATCTAAATAAAGACAAGTGGTTGACCAATGAATGTGGGCGTGCGAAAGGCCAAAAGAATAATAATTATCACTATGGTAATTATAAAAAGGGAGAAGTTCTTTGAAGAGAATGTGACTTGTGATAAACATTGAGATTGCATACTCATTCCTGAAAGTGAATGTGAAAATATATATATGATATAGATTATGCATAATAATGTACTTGTGCATAGTTGGATAAATACTACAACTCACCTCTAAGGGAGGTTTGAGATAAAGAAAGATAATGAATATTATTGTGTAGTTACATGAATATATCAATGGTCGCATGCATATGATACGCCAAAATATATTTTGTCATGCCTTATGAAAGTTATTAAAAGCAAAATTAAAGCAAGAAATTATTTTGCTTTTGATGATTTTGAACATTACAATTATTATGATATGAATCTCTTTGTGAATGAGACATTCATTATATGGATGGTGTGACAAAAGATCTTGTAGTACAAAAACAGTTAAGAGCTCTGAAAGAACTAATTTGTTACTATCCGGATGAATGAAATTGTTCATAATATTAATATTATAGTAAGTCTCAAAAGAAATATTTTGATTTACAAATATATTAGCCAAAGTGGTTGGCATATTGAGGCTATAAATGAAAAGAAGAGTGAATATCTTTATATTACTATAATCATACCGGGTAAATATGAAAGGTTACCTGACTTTTCTTTTATTTGTACTACACAAGTATAAGCATGATGATGCAATCACAAGCCACAAGTAAACTAGAGGTTTACTGAAATAAATATTAGTTGGCATGACCGGTTGACCATCTCGGTTCAATTATGATGAGAAAAAATTAATTAAAAATTACATTGGCATATATTGAAGAAATATAAGATTCTTCAAGAATTCTCTTGTGGTGCTTATTCTCATGATATATCAGTTAAGGTTAGGGATTGAATCCCTTGATTTCTGGAACGAATAAAAGGTGATAAATATATGGGTCCAATCACCTTCCATGTGGACCGTTTACTATTATATGATTTTAATAGATGCATCTATTTTATGGTCACATGTGCATTTGTTATCAACTTGTAGTTTGGCTTTTGCAAGATTGATTGCTCAAATTATTAGAGCACAGTTCCAGAATATAAATTATAATGATTTATCTTGATAATACTGGTTTAAATCCAAGTTGGTTTAGTAGAAATTGTATGCCTCCAATTATATCTAAACCATTGGTTATGAGAACAAAATTGCCAAAATAAAATTTGGTATTTGATGTATTATTTAATATACAATAGCACTTGTAAGCATCTAGCCAAGTTATGATAAGTTCTCCCTATCACAATCGGTTCAGGGTCAGGAACCAAATAATTTCCATCTAGAAATATGAATGTGTTATATGATTTAATTGTTCCACCACAGTGCACAAAGATGGATCCCCAAATAAGGCTAGGGATATGTGTTGGTGATCCCAACAATAGGGGGTGAAAATGGACAGCTGAAAAAGTAATGCATGTAATGAATTATTATAAGTACATCGAGATCCTCGCACGAGAAAATGTTAACTTGAAGTTCAAGTGATAATTCATTTGCAAAGTATTGTCGGGCGTATTTGCTGACCCAAAGCTAAATGTCATATTCAGCTGCTAATGCTCCAAATAAAATAAAGTCCATAATGAATAGATTCCATGGCATGCATAAAGCATAATAGACTAATCGGTTCCAAAGATAAAACTCCTTGAAGAAGGAGAGGAGCAAATGTTCAAGATGGTCATAATAAGGAGGCAAGTGCTCTAGAAGAACACCACGACACAACACTTCATAAGACCTCATGGGAGAGGCTCAGGTACCTGAAAATAATAAGATAAAGAGATCTCAATAAGTTATGTCTTTATTGAATAATAGTAAAACCGATATAAAATGATCGTCGACGATATTGTTAATATAATGTAGCGCTCAATATTATTAATATTGACGAGGATCTTGAGCTCAAATATGTCATGAAATTTGGACAGATAAATGATTGGCCAAATGAAAAATACGCAATGAAAATTGATTTCACATGAAAAATATGAAGTTGGACGGATAGTCCCAACACTTGAAAGTATAAAGCCAGTTGAGGTATAAATGTGTTCTTGTGCGGAAAAAAAAAGGTCAAGTCGATAGACATAAAGACGACTTGTGTCACAAGAAGATTTGCAAATATCCTGACATTGATTATATAGAGACATGTTCTCCTGTGGTGGATGTCGCCATTTCAGGTTTTAATCTGGCAATACAAGAAAAACGTGATATGCGTATAATGGAAATCATTGAAGGATTTAAATTGTTCTGAAGCATATTAATGTTTCCAAGTAATTTATTAAATAAAGCTTCAAAAATTCTTATATGGATTGAAACAATTAGGGCACATGTGGTATAATCGCCTGAGTGAGTACCTGTTAAAAGAAGGGTACAAGAATGATTCAATTTGTCCTTGTGTCTTTATAAAAATATCTGGATCTAAATTTGTTATAATCACCGTGTATGTTGATGATTTAAATATCATTGGAACCCCTAGGGAGCTTCCTAAAGCAGTAGAGCTTCCTAAAGTAGTAGACTATCTAAAAAATGAATTTGTAATGAAATATCTTGGAAAGACAAAATTTTGTCTTGGTCTACAAATTGAGTATATGAAAGATGGAATTTTTGTCCATCAATCAACATACACTAAAATGATTTTAAAGCGATTTTATATGGATAAAGCACATCCATTCCGACCTTATAAAAATAATGAAGAGCTTCTTGGTCACGACGTACCATATCTTAGTGCAATTGGTGCACTAATGTATTTTTCTAACATTACAAGGTCTGACATAACTTTTTCAGTTAATGTCTTAACAAGATATAGCTCTGCTCCTACAAGGAGACATTGGAATGGAATCAAACACATATTGCGGTATCTAAAGGGACTACTGGTATGGGATTATTTTATGAAAATGATTGCAGTCCCGATCTTGTTGGTTATGCCGATGCTGAGTATTTATATGACCCACAAAAGGTTCGGTCTCAAACAGGCTATGTGTTTACATATGGAGGCACTGTCATATCTTGTAGATCGACTAAGCAATCAATCGTGACTACTTCATCTTATCATGCTGAGATAATTGCTATTCATGAAGTAAGTCGAGAATGTGTATGGTTGAGGTCTATAATACACCTTATTCGAGACAAATATGGTTTGATATGTGACAAACCACCCATAATTTTGTATGAAGACAATGCAGCATGCATATCCCAGTTGAATGGAGGATTCATAAAAGGGGATAGGACAAAGCACATTTCACCAAAGTTATTTTTTACACATGATTTTCAAAAGAATGGTGATATCAATGTGCAGCAGATCCGTTCAAGTGATAATATGGCTGATTTGTTCACCAAATCTCTACCGACGTCAACCTTCAAGAAACTAGTGTACAAGATTGGGATGCGAAGGCTCAAGGATGTGAATTGATACTCTCATCAGGGGGAGTTAATACACGTTGTACTTCAATTTTTGTTATTATTTAATAATCAATGTCTCATTCACAAAGAGAATCATAACATAATAATTTTCATGTTCAAAATAATCAGAAGCAAAATAATTTCTTACTTTAATTTTGCATTTAGTAACTTTCATAAGGCTTGACAAAATATTTTTGGCGTAACACATGTATGCGACCAATGATATATTCATGTAACTACACAGTAATATTCATTATCTTTCTTTGTCTCAAACCTCCTTTAGAGGTGAGTTGTAGTATTTATCCAACCATGCACATGTATATTATTATGCATAATCTTTATCACATATATATTTTCACATTCACTTTCAGGAATGAGTATGCAATCTCATTGTTTATCACAAGTAACATTCTCTTCAAAGAATTTTTCCCTTTTTATAATTACCATAGTGATAACTATTATTATTTTGGCCTTTCGCTCGCTCACATTCATTGGTCAACGACTTGTCTTTATTTAGACTTATCATGCACTGCTATCACACTCACTTCAAAAATGGAGCAAATCAAGTGGGACAAGCTTCATGCTTTTTCATGAAAAATACATTATTTTTCTTTAGTTGTTATTATTATTATTATTATTATTATTATTATTATTATTATTATTATTATTATTATTATTATCAATATGGTGCATTAGGACTCAAACCCAATGACTTACCCATATAAAGGCATGCTATGCTATAATGCGTTGGAACTTGAATCCAACGTCTTTTCATCAACATAGTGCGTTGGAACTTGAACACATCGTCTTACCCTCAATCTTTGGTATAATAGGCCAAAATTCACTAGGACTTGCACTCGGGCCTTTAAAATATTATTACTTCATAATTATAGGCATAGGTAAATTAACTTTCAAGAAGACTTATATAACTATTTCAATCTTGAAACAGTTCCCCTGCAACAAAAATGTTAGTTAGGATATGTGCCGGTTTATTTTTAAATACATTTTAATAAATTAATTAGGAGAAAGGTGCAGATAACCTATAACTACTTATATTTCAAAGACTATAAGAACTTCACCAAAAAAATTCAATACGGAGGAATGAGCCTTATGTTTTCAGCAAAAATATTAAGGCTTAATGCATAACCGTGACTATTATAAATTATAACTATAATGAGTTTATATTGTTTGTATATTCGAATGCCAAATTTGCAAGGTAGTGTAAAATTACCTACATATTTGATAATTTTCCTTTCAATGAAATACATCATGTGATGGTAAAAATATTATTATTAAATTATCTTAATAATGATCTATCATAGTATGTAAACGGTCAGAACATATATATACGCTGGAATATTATCTTTGTCGTATAAGAGATGTAGCAAATAAAGACATACCTTTCTAGTTCTTTATTTCACTAGATACAATTGAAAAAAATATTTTAAATAAACACTACACATAAAGTTAATGCAAAGATATGAAAGTATGAATGGGTTTAGATGGATGTAAAACTTATCTTTGTATTATCATCCAAGATATTTTTCATTGTACTTGATCTCATTGTCTGCTTATAATTTACATAGTCTTGACGTAAAAGATCATGAAATGAAATGAGCAATTTGTGCTGATAACGTGTTATAAAATAAAATCAACTTAGTAAAACATGAACAAGACATGTTGTAATGAAATAAAAGCAATTTAGTAAAACATGAACAAGAAATGAAGATAGAGAGAAGGAAGAGATTTTCTTCTTCAATTGTGTGTATTTTCATATCTATTACAAGGCCTTTATATAGGCATAAAAAGTGAAGAAAAATATGTCATTGAATATGTCATTAAGCATAGAAATATGTCATTGAATATGTCATTAAGCATTTGAGAAGATCATGGAGGAAGAGTAGACATCCACCATAATTTGATTTTTCTTATAACACTCCCCCTTGGATATCCATAGATAATGTACCTTGTTAAAACTTTATTAGAAAAAAACCCTATGGGAAAAAAATTTTAGTGAGGGAAAAAGAGTACACATATTTAGAAATACGCCTTTTGGTTGCCTCGTTAAAAACCTTGCAAGGAAAATCCAGTGAGACAAACATATGGAGGCACTGCCATATCTTGGCGATCGACTAAGCAATCAATCGTGACTACTTCATCTAATCATGCTGAGATAATTGCTATTCATGAAGCAAGTCGAGAATGTGTATGGTTGAGGTCTATAATACACCTTATTCGAGACAAATATGGTTTGAAGTGTGACAAACCACCCACAATTTTGTATGAAGACAATGCAGCATGTATATCCCAGTTGAAGGAAGGATTCATAAAAGGGGATAGGACAAAGCACATTTCACCTACCCATGTAACTTCCCCATTTCCCAATTCACACCTCATCCTATTTACATCCTAGTTACAATCCCAGGAGAAATTGTTATGATAAAACGAATTTTGCTTTGATATCACCTACCCATGTTTATCCAATTGTTCTGGTCGAAAGATGAAATATTATATATTATGCATCAAAACAAAGTATTTAGGATCAATTTGGACAAAAAGAGTTTGTAGCCAGGTAGCCAAATATGTATAAAAGGAGTAGTATTTCTCAAAACTTTTCTAGCAAAAGTAGTTCCTAATGTCAATAAGCTTCATAAGCAAACAGAGGAGAAAGTTGATTACCTATCTATTTATGTTCAATTGTTTATCCAATTTCAATTAATATGAGGAAACATGGAGCCAAATTAAAAGGCAAAAAATATAGTTGATATATATCCATCAGCCTCAACATAACTCTCTATTCGTAGCAGCGTAGCAAGGTCATTGAATGTCATGCATAAATAGGATTTATAAAGTTCAAATCAAAGAACGTAGTCGTAGTACATTTATTACACTTTAAATCCATATTGACCTGTTTTTAAAAGTTATTGCACTTTCTTAAGAAAATATTCAATTGTTTAATTATTATAAAAGTATTTGTCAAAAATGATCATCTCCTTTAAATGTTTATACTCTATGCTTAATAAATCCTCCTCTAGTTGAAGCAATAATTGTCTATTTGGCGAAAACTAAAAATAAATGAAATCTTACTTTTCTAAAATTACAAATATGTATTTAAAAATTAATTTAGTTTGTTAAAACGACTAATATTTGAAATTGGAAGGAATATTACATGTCAAATTCAATTGAGGCTGTAGTTCTAGTCAACATGGATCGATTTTTATTTTTTTGTGTGGGTAAAATAAAAAAATTATTTACCAAGTGAGACAATTACATAGCAGAAAAAAAACTTGCAAGATTTAGACATGCTGCTATTTATGCTAAGGATATATATACACATGTCTAACCACTTATCGAACACTAAATGGTAATCGAAGACAAGGTTATAAATAGTTTCTTTATGAGATTGTATATGTTATACTAATCGTTTTCTGAAATAGGCATATAGAATAGGCCGGGTCCAGATCCAAATTACTCCCACGTGCACTCTTTGCTTGAGGAATCTTTTAGGTGTATTATCAAAATAAAAGTTTAAATATTGTATAAACGTAATTTATGCTTCATAAATATTGGAGTAAGTAATTTTTATTGAACAAGGTGAGCGCTGCCTGGTATAAATTTGGCTCTTTATTATGGTACAGTAGCGATAAAAAAATTGAAGACTTTAGTTTTAGTAATTTAAATTCATGTAGTTTTAAAAGTAAAAGGACATACGTTTTCATGAAATGAAATGTATGCTTATTTATCTATAAATTAATGTCTTTCTTAAGAAGCGATTAAGTTAATTTAAAATATACAGTGATGTTATTCTAATCAAGAGATTTGTCCATAATTTCATAATTAAGAGTAACTGCTTCTCTATCAGCAAAACACTAGAGATGTTGGGTATATAAGCAAGGGTGCACACAAAAATTTTTGTAAGCGGTGTCGTTATTTAAAAAAGTTGTGTATGCACTCTTTGAAATGTATTCATAAAGCCTCATATAGTACATATTTATATAAGGCATCACACAACCACTCAAATTTAAATAAGAACATAAATCGATTCTTTCCCGATGGAGACGTGATTTCGCCTCATTAATTATTTCTTCCAAGTTAGATAAACTTTCAGATATTAAACTTGATTTTGAAAGCTTAACTGTTGCTTTACGGGGATATCTCCCCATTGAAACTAAAGTTGAATTTCAAAGTAAAATATTAATTAGAATAACTCCTAAATAGTTCCACGAATCCAACTCACAAAGAATAACGTCTTCAAGAAACTCCACTAAAAGGAAAAGGAAAGAAAGTGAGGTAGCAAAACCAATGTGCATATTTCTATTGAGATTAATCAAACCCCTTAACTCCCACTCAAATTTAGCAGCTTAACCATTGAACAAGGACACGCCTCTTGGCAAGCACTGTCATTTCGTCCTTTATAACGACTTATTTAGAATATTATAAATTTAATAGAATATATATTTAATGAAATTTTCCGATGAAGTACACCGCTTGCACAAAGGTGCATCCGCCCCTGTATATAAGGGATCAACTTAGACACTAGTGATGCATTTTAAAGTCGTGCATGTCTAGACTCAAAATGAATAATATCATCAGTGGGATGTACGTGCTATAATAAATTGTACCAAAGCTGCTCAACATGTAACCTTGGACACTGATGGAGCAAACCTCAATGTTAAATTGATTGAATTTAGCAGAATCCCACATCTTTGAGATGATGGTGGACAAACTCTCATCAAGTACCTCGAGTCCCTAAGGGGAGGGGTGTATAATACACCCTAGACAATCCCACGATGGTAAAACCAAAGAGACACTAGGTATATAAGTAAGCAAACTTTGATCCTGCATTTTAAAACCGGGGGATAGGTAAAAAACCAAACAATAGTACTGTTGGGTTGGATTGTTATGGTATACAAGCAATATCTCTTTAAAATTGACTTTTTACACCTCAATTAAAACAGACTCCTTTGATGTCTTTGTCTAACAGTTGCTGTACTAAATAAATCTACCAGCAATATTATAAAGTCCTGTTTAAGTCCTTGGGTCTGAATTAACAAGAAACCTAACAAGTTGAATCTAAAGTTTCCGAGTTGAGTTTTGGGGTTTAATCTTCCTCGAAAATGAACTGGACTTTATGGAGTCTAAAACCTCCCTCATTCTTGAGAAAGAAGAAGAAAAGAAAATTACAATCTTTGCGAGACAAGGTTCCTATAATTCCAGAATCATGTGGTTGTTCAAATTCATGCCCAGAGGAGGAGGCATTATTGGAGATGGCTCGTGAAGCGTTGGCATCAAGGAGGCTATCGTTCGACGAAGATGAGTCGTGTTCAGTTTTAGCCATGGTTGGTTTCCCGTTCAAGGATTGTTTAGTCTTAGCTGTGGAAAGTGAAAATCCCAAAATGGATTTCTTGCATTCAATGGAGCAAATGACAAAAGCTTATAATGGATTGAAGCCAGGTGGGGAAATGGATTGGGAGTTTTTAGAAGATTTGCTTACTTGGTTCTTGAGGATTAATAATATGAAGAATCAAGATGTCATAGTTGCTGCATTTGTTGACTTGTGTTTGCTTCTCTCATCCTCTTCTTAAAGTTTGATCATCTTTTAACTAAATACTCAATTATTCTTGAATTTTCTGCTATTCTGCTATAATTACGTTAACATTTTTCTGCTATATTACATACACCGTTTGCAACACGGAAGGCTTTTTTCATGTTTCGTCATTAAATTGAATTTAATTTCTTCTTTATTTCCAAAGAGTATGTGAATTGCACCGACTTTTTGCCCTTCAAAATTTGAAATATTCAAAAGATGCCTGTATGCAGTAGCTTATTTGTTCCCTCATGTACAATACACTTTTCCGTTCTCCTTTTTTTTTATTGGCTCGTATTGATATATTGTTATTGTGGGGTCATTGATATAATTAAATTAGAATAAAACCAACTTGTCAGAGAAATTAATTATTGGGTACAATAAAACCAACTTGTTACTATAATGGTTTCTCGCATGGCCAACACTTGCAAATAACAAATTTACAAGTGAAGAAACAAATCAATTTGATTGGCTAAGAGATGACAATTTTACCTATAAATAGAGATGTTGTTCTCTCGGTTTCAACGCACCAAAAAAAGAGTGAATCAATATAAATTAGAGAGAGTAATTCACAGATTATAATATATGAGATGAATAGTGAGTGTAAGTAATATTGTAGTGAGGTATTTTAAATAAAGAATGTTATTTTAAAAAAAATTGTAGTAGTCTTTTTACACTACTAAGTTGTAGTATTATAGTGATAATATTGCTTTGCTCGGGTATTGTATTTGCCTCGTTAAAAGAGTTTGTGTCGTTGTTACTCTCTTGTGTTATTATTATTTACCGTGGATATTATTTCTGGGTGGGATTATTATTTTTTTCCAACAACATGGTATCAGAGCTATGTCGAATAATGGTTCGATGTCTTTTCAGTACCCCCGTCTCACAAAAGATATCTATAAAAAATGGTGTCTACGTATGAAAGCCATTCTTGGCTCTCAAGATGTGTGGAAAATCGTAGACAGGGTATGCAAAACCCGATAATGAGGAAGTTCTGCCTCAAAATGAAAAAGATGTCTTGGCAAAGACAAAAAAGAAGGATCAACAAGCCCTCACGCTCATCCACCAATGTTTGGACGATACCATGTTTGAGAAGGTGGCTGATGCTACTACCTCAAAGGAAGCTTGGGAGATTTTACAAAATTCTCTCTATGGAGTTGACAAGGTGAGGAAGGTAAAACTTCAAACTCTAAGGGCTGATTTTGAAGTTTTAAAAATGAAAGAATCCAAATGCATTTCGGATTATTATTCAAAAGTGAAGGTTGTTGTAAACCAATTGAGAAGATACATAGAGGACATAGAAAATGTCCGTGTAGTAGAAAAGATTATTCGTACTTTAACACCTAAATTCGATTTTATGGTGTGTGTAATTGAAGAGTCTAAAGATTTAGACTCTATGATGGTGGAACAATTGGAGGGTTCTTTACAGGCCCACGAAGAAAAGATCAAAAAGAGACAAGAAGTGCCATTGGGGCAACTTCTTAAAACTCATGCATCATTTAAGGATTATGGAAGTGAAAAGAGCTATCGAGGGAATGGACGAGGATGATGCTGTGGCAGTCATGGAAGAGGAAGAAGTAATGGTAACAACTTCAACTATGAAGTTAAAATCCACCAAACATTCAGAGATTGTGGTTGTGGACAAAGAGGAGGAAGAGAACGTGGCTACTACCAAGAAAATAATGGACAAAGGTATGACAAATCAAAAATTGAGTATTATATGTCATAAAATTTGCCATTACTCTTGGAAATGTCGTAGCAATGTTGAAGAGAAAGCTAACCTTGTTGACGACAAGAAAGAAGAAGATAAGTCAACATTGTTGTTGGCACTCAAAGAAGAAGATAGGGATGTTATATCTCATGGTATTTGGACAATGGAGCAAGCAATCATATATGTGGATGCAAAGAGAAGTTTGTGAAGATCAATAAAACGGTGAGAGGTAATGTGTCCTTTGGAGATACCTCAAAGATTCAAATCGAAGGGATAGGTACGGTTATGATCTCCTATAAAAATGGTGACCACAAGTTAATTCAAGATGTTTATTATGTTTCAAAATTAAAAAGTAATATTTTGAGTTTGGGCCAACTTCTTGAAAAGGAATATGGCATCCACATGAAAAATATGCATCTTTAGCTTAGAAATTCAAGTGGAATTGTAATTGATAAAGTGCATATGGCAAAGAATAGATTATTTTCTCTGAATCTTAAGACAATTGATGCAAAGTGTTTGAAGGCTAATGTGCAAGATGAATCATGGTGTTGGCACATGCGATTTGGGCACTTGAATTTTGAAGCGCTCAAAACAATGGGAGAAAAGAACATGGTGCATGGGATACCATCAATAAACCATCCCAATCAATTGTGTGAAGCTTGTCTTCTTGAAAAACATGCAAGGAGGAGTTTTCCAAAGGAGGCCATGTCAAGATCAACCAAACCGCTCCAGCTTGTTCACACTGATGTGTGTGGGCCAATCAATCCACATTCCTTTGGTAAAAGTAAATACTTTTTGCTCTTTACTGATAACTTTAGTAGAAAGACTTGGGTTTATTTCTTGAACCAAAAATTTGAAGCTTTTGCTAATTTTAAGATTTTCAAAGTACTTGTAGAGAAAGAAAATGGCTATGAAATTAAAGCTTTAAGGTCTGATAGAGGAGGCGAATTCACTTTAAAAGAATTTAATGACTTATGTCTATCTCATGGAATTCGTCACCCTCTAACGATACTTTATTCACCCCAACAAAATGGAGTTGCAGAGAGAAAGAATCGAATGATTCTTAATATGGCTAGATGTATGTTGAAAGCTAAAAGTATGCCCAAGGAATTTTGGGTCGAAGCTGTTTCTTGTGCAGTTTATTTGAATAACGGGTCTCTGACAAGAAATGTTAGAGATCAAACCCCTCAAGAAGCATGGAGTGAAAGAAAGCCAGGTGTTAAACACTTGAGAATATTTGGGAGCATAGCCTATGCTCATGTGCCATACCAAGGGAGAGCGAAGCTTGATGATCGAAGTGTCAAGCATATGTTTGCTGGCTATGATACGAGTTCAAAAGGCTACAAGTTATACAACCCAAGTAGCAGCAAGGTGGTGGTGAGTCGTGATGTTGAATTTGAAGAAAAGTTAGCATGGGATTAGGAAGAACAAGAAGAAACTTCATATGATTTTCTTCCATAATTTGGTGATGAATAAGAACTAGAGACAGTGGAACTTGTGCAAGATGCAACTCTACCTCCTTCTCCAACCAATGTCGCATTTCCTTCTTCTCAACAAATTTCAAACGAAGAATCGAAATGGACGAGGAGAATTTAAGAAATCTATGATGGCACAAAAGAAGTTACTAATTTTGATTTTTTATATTGTCTTTTTGCTGATAGTGAACCAATGAACTTTGATGAAACTATTACAGTCAAAAGGTGGAGACAAGCCATGGAGGAGGAGATTGAGTCAATAGAGAAGAACAACACTTGGGAGTTAACAACTCTTTCCAAGGGTTGATAAGTGGAGATTTTGACTAATTATTAGCGCATTTTTGCTTTCGTTTTAGTCCAAAAGCGCTTAATTGTGTTACCGAAAACTGATAAAATATGCTTAATTGCAGAAATATTAGAAGATGAGCTCCAAATATGAAATCCACTTCAAGAATGAGTAATTTGAACTTAAGTACAAAAACAACACAAAAGCTAAAAGTGTGGTCCGCAGAATACTATCTGTGATCGCAGGTCATGAAGCAATTCCATGAGAGAAGGTTGCAAGATGCGAACCGCATATGAAATTGTGCGGCCGTAGAAACTAGGTAAAAGCCAAAGTTTAGAGAACCTGCATCTCAAGTTCAACAAGAGTGCAGACCACACAGATATTGTGCTGCCGCAGAAGAGCATGATGTGGCCGCAACCACATTTGTGCGGACCGCAGAAGAGCATGGTGCGGCCGCAGACATATTTGTGTTGTCCGCAGAAAGAGAGAAGTGTGGCCGCAGGTTTTCAATCCTGTCAGGCTTAAGCAAAGTGCGGACCACACATGGAATTGTATGGTCGCAAAACGTCCGAAAGGGCATTTTTGTCCGAAAATTCTAGCACTGTATAAATAGAAGAGTTTCACTTTTTTTAGGTTAAGTTTTGACATCATATGCTACAGTAGACGGTTTCTTTTACTCTTTTTAGTAGTTTTTGCTATTTTGAGCTTTTTGAATATTGATTTCATCCTTTTAATTATCAATATGATTTTAATTATCACTTCTTCTTTTTCTTTCAATTTAAGCATGAGTAGCTAGATTTTCACTAGGGTTGTGACCCAACCCTAGTGTGTAAACTTAATGGGTGTTTGATTTATTGCTTGTTTATGGTTGAGTGTTGATTATCTAGCCTAGTTTTTGCTTTTATGTGAAGAATTAATGGTTGCAAATATTATTTCATGCTTATTTTACTTGGTCTCTACTTGAGAAAGAGAGACTTAGTCTAGAAAAACTAGGCTAGCAAGAAATTGGGTCAATCGAGAGATTGATAAGCCCAATTAAAGGGTTGAACCTAGAGATAGTAAAACTTAACTTGAGCTTATTATCAATTGTTTTGTTCAATACCCATTTGGACTTGAGAAAGCCAAAATGGGCAAAACCACTCTTTGACCGAGAGGTAGTGAGTGGGTACTCGAGTGTTGATAGCTATAATATACCCCGACCAATAAAATAAGCTTTAAAGTTTATAACCCATTAGACAAACACCTAGTGAAGGTCATAGCCCTAGGCCTTTTATATCATTTGAAAAATAACCAAGAACAATATCCTAGTTTCATTGTTTAAATCGCAATCGTAGTTTAATTCAGATTTTCAAACAAACCCAATTATTGTGGAAGTGCAAATTTAGATATACAAACTCATGCGCTAAGATATATACTACTAACACCTATTCACATAGCTCCCTGCGGAATTCGACCCCGACTCTTGTTGGGTATTACTATTGCATTTTTCATATCCTCAAATAGAGGAGTGAAATTGGACGAGATCAAGGGTCATCGAACAATTGGAGTAAAATGGGTATCCAAGACAAAGAAGAATGTTGATGGAAATATGGAGAGATACAAGGCACGACTTGTGGCTAAAGGCTACAAACAAAAGCAAGGCATTGACTATGAAGAAGTCTATGCACCTGTTGCCCGCATGGAGATGATTCGTTTGCTGATATCTTTGGCGGCGCAAATGAAGTGGAAGATCCATTAATTAGATGTCAAGTCTGCCTTCTTGAGTGGCTATCTTGAAGAAGAAGTCTATGTTGAACACCCGCTGGGATTTGTGGTCAAAACCCATGAAGATAAAGTATTGCGGTTGAAGAAAGCTTTATATGGATTAAAGCAAGTCCCGCAAGTATGAAATAGTTGCATCGACAAGTATTTTCAAGACAATGGGTTTACTCGTTATCTCCATGAATATACTCATTACTTAAAAGTTCATACTAATTGAGATATCTTGCTTCTTTGTCTATATGTTGATGATCTTATTTTCACGGGTAATAACCCAAATTTGTTTGAAGCTTTTAAGAAAGATATGTCCCGTGAGTTCGAGATGGCGGATGTAGGACTCATGTCATACTACTTGGGCCTAGAAGTGAAGCAGATGGAGGATGTGATTTTTATCTCTCAAGAAACCTATACAAAAGAGATATTGAAGAAGTTCAACATGCTCAATTGCAACCTCGTGAACACGCCAATGGAGAGTGGGACAAAATTGTCCAAGTTTGATGAAGGAGAAAAAGTGGATTCCGCATTTTTCAAAAGTTTTGTGAGAAGTTTGAGATACTTGACTTGTACCAGGCCAGATATACTCTTTGTAGTTGGAGTAGTAAGTCACTTCATGGAAGCTCCCAACTCCACTTACTTGAAAGTCGCTAGAAGAATTCTTCGTTACATAAAAGGTACGATTGATTTAGGGCTATTTTTTTTTTCTTCTAGAGATTTCAACCTTATGGTATTTTGTGATAGTGATTATGCGGGAGATATTGATGATAGAAAAAGTACAACTGGCTTTGTGTTTTTCTTGGGTGATTATATTATTTCTTGGAGTTCAAAGAAATAGTCCATTGTTACTCTCTCGACTTGTGAAGATGAATATGTAGCAGCAACATCATGTATGTGTCATGCTATTTGGTTGAGAAGATTATTGAAGGAGCTCAATTTATCACAAATTGAAGCTACAGAGATTTGTATTGATAACAAATCTGCGCAGGCACTTGCCAAGAATCCAGTATATCACGATCGAAGCAAGCATATAGATACAAGGTATCACTTCATCAGAGAATTCATTGCCAAGAAGGAAGTTGAACTCAAGTATGCGAAAATATCATTATAAAATTGCAGATATCTTTACAAAGCCCCTAAAGTTTGAAGATTTTCAGAGATTGAGATCAAGACTTGGAATGAAAAAGAAAAATTAAAATTAAGGGAGAGATTTGTGGGGTCATTGTTATAATAAAAGAATAAAACCAACTTGTCGGAGAAAGCAATTGTTGGGTGCAATAAAACCAACTTGTTATAATGATTTTTGGCGTAGCCAACACTTGCAAATAACAAATTTGCAAATTGAAGAAACTAATCAATTTGATAGGCTGAGAGGTTGGCAACTCTGCCTATAAATAGAGATGTTGTCCTCTCGGTTTAAACACACCAAAAATAGAGAGAAGCAATAGAAGTTAGAGAGAGTAATCCACAAATTATAGTCTGTGAGATAAATAGTGAGTGTGAGTAATATTTTAGTGAGGTATTTTAAATAAAGAGTGTTATTTCTTTCAAAATTGTAGTAGTCTATTGGCACTACGAAGTTGTAGAGGTGGAGCCAGGATTTTAAGTGTATGAGTTCAGAATTCTAAGACATGATCGCGACCTCAAGCTAATATACATAATTATAGCACTAAGAAATGAGTACTAATATTTAATATATATTTAAAAAGTAACGACCACTTAAGACAATATATGACTATAGACATTATCGTTATAATTGCACTTGACGACTTGTCATGTTTTGAAAAATAAAAAAATGATCACATCATTATGCAGGTCTTTAAGTTTCAACATTTTCTTCCATGTATAAAAAAAATAAACATTCATTCAAAAAGTTATCATCAATGCAAAACTTCATAAAAGTAAAAGTTCTTTCTACCATTGCAGTAGCCAAAGAAAATATCAAATCTAAGCAAATAAACAAGTTTGTTCTAAAAGTTCACTGAATAATGAATATTAGATGCATAGAAAAGCTTTTCTACTTTCCTTTTTTATTTTTGCAAATATATGAAAAAAATTATCAGATGATGCAAAGTTCCCTCACCAGCATAATGTACACATCCTTTTCTAGCTTAAACAAATATTACTATAAAAATATTTTTTTTATTTAAAAAAACTATTTTGTAGTCAACCATTACAAATTAAATATCTTACTTTAATTTGATTTTGCACAATAAAATAAATAAAAATAAAAGAGGTGAAGAATTTAAATCGCTTAGTGTTTGTCAATGAAACTTTTGAAGCCATATATAAATATTATAAAAATTTATAAGTAATGAAAAAGAATAAAATACATGGTCCACCCTCCAATTAATACACAAATCATATTCACACGGCAAAGCGAGAAAAATTAAGAGATGGGTCTAAGATTTTAGGGGAAGTAGACAAATACAAATATAAAAAGTCGAAATGAAAAATTCAGCCTTTGGAATCAAAAATTTTAAAATCAACATTTACTTAAAAAATCAAAAGATAAAAGAAAGGCAAACAAATAAAAGAAGATGGAATAGCAGGGATGGACCTTGAAGAAAAATATGACTAGTTAGTACTTTTGATTTTGATTTTAACTAATGACAAAAACTTTAAAAACCTTAACTATTTCCTTCAGTTTTCTTTTGATTTTGATTGGGGAATACCTCTCACAAAGAAGTGAAAGACAACTAGGGCTGTTTTGGAGCTTTTGTCTTTTTGTTTTTGCCTTAATAATAAGTTTGTGGGTTTTTTTCAAAAAAAGAAGAAGAAAAGGAAACGTAGTTAAAATGAGTAAAATTGCACTGCTTCTGGGCAGTATTAAACCCGCATGGTCAGTATGAGTTGCCTTCAAACCCAGAACTCTTACACTGAACCCAAAGCCTTTTTGTTACTAAGTTCGCCGTTGTATATTTATATCATTTCAATAAATTTTTCAATGCAAATGCAGGCTTCGAAAAAAAGTCATTGGGTTCGCCCGAACTCACATTCACTATGGTAGCTCCGCCCCTGCTAAGTTGTAATACTATAGTGGTAATATTACTCCTCTTGGGTATTGCATTTACCTCGTTAAAAAGGTTGATATTGTTGTTACTTTCTTGTGTTATTATTATTTTTCGTGGATATTATTTTTGGAAGTTATTATTTTTTCCCAACAGTTATGAACTAATACTATTTGCTAAATACATCCTAATGAACGTTTGTGTTAATTGTTCCTGCATTTCTGTATCTTGCATTAATGTAACTAATAAGTGGCATCACGTACAACAAGATACTAAGTTGTGTGTAAATTGGCGCCACTCTCGTACTTCCGGCCGACACTCTTACTAAAACAAAAAAGGAAAAAGGCTGAAAATTGTCTTCACGGTCTTCGAAATAGCTTATATGTACCCTCCGTTTGAAAATAAGGTCATGTATAACCTTACCGTTAAACAAGTGGTCCACTGATACCCTTCTCGACTAACGGCTCCGTTTTGGACCCTTTGTTTTTCCTCGAAAAATCCACATCACGACACGTGTCCTCCAAAACCACCCTCAATTTTTTTTTACATGCCCCCTCACTTATTTTACCCACCTTTCCCACCCCTTTTACCCCATCCACATCAGACCCCCAACAATACTTCACCATAAAAATTATCATTCATTAGTTTTTCATTTTTGTCGAAACAGAGCTATTTTCAATGGCGGAGCCACAATGAACCAAGGGGTGTAAAGCGATATCCCTTCGCCGAAAAATTATATTATATTGCTAGATAATTTTTATTTTATTTTATATATATTTACTATACATTGACTCCCTTTGATTTTTTGATATATCTAATTATTTATATTTTGACACTCTTTGATGAAAATTCGGGTTCCGGCACTGATTACTTTATCTTGATAATTAATGAGACCTAAATATTTGCCAGTAATATTGCATGTAATATAATTCAACGGGGCATAATGGACGTAAATGGGGGGTTTGGGGGGGGTTCGGGCATAGAGGGTGACCGTTGGCGGTGTTGGATTTAGCTTTTATAATCAAAGTGTACTATCACACTATTCATTGCCATCTCGAAGAACGTAAGATTGATAACAACGCAATCAACATTTACATGTCGATCGAATATTTTTTTATTGGGTTAAATTTTATACTACGTATTACTTTTTTACTTTCTAAATTCTTCTATTACTAATGAATTTAGACATGATAATAAATTTTAACAACGCAATCATCATCTACGTATTACTAATGAATGATAATTTTTGTGGTGAAATATTGTTTGGGGTCTGATGCGGATGGGGTAAAGGGGGTGGGAAATGTGAGTAAAATAAGTGAGGGAGCATGTAAAAAAAATGAGGGTGGTTTTGGAGGACATGTGTCGCGATGTAGATTTTTCGAGAAAAAACAAAGGGCCCAAAACGGAACCGTTAGTCGAGAAGGGTATCAATTAACCACTTGTTTAACGACAAGGTTACACGTAACCTCATTTTCAAACGGAGGATATAGATAAGCCATTTCGAAGACCACGAGATAATTTTGAGCCTTTTCTCTAAAAAAAAAAAAAAAAGAAGGAAAAAGTGAATTTCTTTTCTCTATCCTTCAGCCAGAAAATTCAGTTTCATTATTGAGTTTCTCCTTTCTTCTTTTCTCTATTTTACCGAATGATTGGTGGGCGCACAATATATAACTTGCAACGGAAAACAATTGGAACCATGTACGTATATTTCATTTTTATATTCCAGTTTCATTCATTTAATAGACCAAAATATATCCACTTGGATAAAGAATTCAAGCAAGGTGAAAGAGACTCTGGCTCAGTCCTTGGTAGGAGTATTTTGGCAGTGTCCGGTACGTAATTTCACTTTGCAGCCTTCTATAGTTAGTATTTTGGCAGCGCAGTTCCTAGTTATAGAATTGACATCTCAAGACAACATGTTGTTCACTATCGGTACTTTTTTTTCCTTTAACTATATACTCAAGAAATAAATTAAATTCCATAAAAGGTTGAACAAATAGTATTTGTGAACCACATGTTAGACACCATTCAGTGGAAATGTAATGGGAAAGAAGTACCAGCTTGAGATTCAAGTACACTATCATTGTGTAGAATAAATGAAGGCCAATTTTTCTCTGTATGGCATCAATGGCGCTATTTGTAGACAAGGTTTCGGGTACACACCCCGGGGAAAAAAATTATTCATAGGACGATTCACTAGTTGTATAAAAAATATGAGTTTATATATATATATATATATATATATATATATATATATTGACAGTATGATACAATTATACACTATTCTGGTCAGTGTTGCTAAATTGCTAAGAGCATTGCGAAAAGTATTTAGAGTCATGTTGTTAAACTCTTCCTAAGTTGCCCCATTCCACGGGCTTGACAGTTAAGAGCGGGTGATGAACATCAAAGTCTGTAGAGCTGCAAAATTAATTTGAACATAAATATAAAATGTAGACGGACAACTACTTCGTAATTAATTGAGAACCAGAACATGCACAGGCTTTGCAGTAAATGACTAAATGTACACCATAGTATAAATAATGAAAGGTACTTTATATAGTCACAAAATTAAGATAATAATTTTATGGATGGTCACTCAATTTTAACTTTATTGCATCGAAGGATTGACAACATTATTCAATTTTGCGTAAGAATCACACAAAGTCACTTATTTTGTAACCAACATCGTAGATAAAGTTATTGCAAAAATTAAAGATTTGTGAACAAAAAATCATTATTTCACCTGAACAGTACTCTCAAAAGCATTACTACATCAATATCTCAAATACCAAATTTAAGCAAATATTGTGTATTATTTACCCGAAAAATGGATAGAGTTAAATTTATACGCAGTTCCGAAGATATGTGGTGCAACTTAATGCAAAATGCAAGGATAAATAAAATGTGAATATAGATTGGAGGGAATGTAATCTAGACAAGGCAATCAAGAACAGTGAACCTTGAGATTGAACAAATAGAATCAATCTAAGAAACTGGAATAACCACTCTTTCTTGTAGAGGAAATAATACTTTCATTATAATGTAAATCTCAGAAAAAATATATGTCCCTTACAGAAATAATAACCAAGCCCTTTTATAGTAGAGGGATTCGGCTCCAAGCATAATAAAATAAACATTCAGTGGGAGACCCATGATAAATCAGCTTTTTCATAATTTCTGCCAAGATTTCCTCTAGTGGGATTGCAACGGCTTTTGTCTGCGAGCTCGACCTTGCTTAGAATCCTCGATTTTGGTTCGATCTTGATTTCGGCTCGAACTTGTGATCTTGGTTCGAGCCCTCGAATTGATTCCAGGTCAATGTAGGTTAGTTTTTAGATTATCAGCACGATAGATCTACCCGCGTCATGGTTCGATTCTTGTTCGAGTTTGATTATGATATCGATCTCGACACAGACCGGCCTCCCCGGGTTCGAGGTTAGTTCGTGCCCCCTTCGGGATCTTACTTCGATACACCACCCTTCGAACCATACCGGACATGCCAAGGCTGAAATCTATTTCGACCGTATACAGATAGTCCCCTCGTTTCTCAAAAAGAATATGGCGAGAAACGATATGATTTTTAACAGTTCGATCGGATTATATCTTGTCGTTTCCATCGGGTTCGACCATGACGCATATGATAGTTGTCCCGTCGGTTTAATTTTTCAAGGCATTTAATGCATATCAGGCGGTGGTCGGCTACTGCTGATACTGAACCGCCATCGTTTGAACCTATAAATAACCCTTACCTTTATGTTTTACCATTTTTACACCTTCTATCTTCTAAAATTTCCCAAATTCTTCTTTATACTCTCCAACTTACCAGAAAAGCTGTGATTTCTTTCCGAAAGAACACCTCTTCAATTCTACCAAATCTCTATCACTTTCTTCTACTCCTTACTTTTGAATTCAAAAATGGCAAAAATATCGCAAACCATTCCTCAGAAAGAGAAGGCTTCATCTTCACAGTGTGTCACCGATGAGACACCGGCAGAACCACGGCCTGAGGAGTGTGTCCCCGGGGCGTGTGTCCTTACTTCAGATTTTAAGGTTGATAAAGGTTCATCGGTCCCTGGCCGGTATGAGCCGGTATCGAGGTACATGTGTTCAATAACCGAGAAGCACCTCGATCTGTTAAAGAAGGATTACAATTGGGGTGAAAAAGAAGTAATAATACCTACCCCTGACGAAGATATCACTTCTTACGTTAAAGGGTTTTTGAACGTATATACTTACCCTTTCAATTTGGGTCCCCTCGATCCCGTCGTTATTGACTTCTGTCGACAATATCAGGTAACCTTAGGCCAGGTCCATCCTTCTTTGTGGCGGATCGTTATCCTGATCCGATATTTCGTGAGCAAAATCGAGGGGATGTCGTTCACCCTCGATCATCTTATCCGGTTGTACCGTCCTCGACTTTTTCGAGGAGGGTTAATAAAACTCCAGCGTCGGGCTACCAAGGCTCTGTTCTCGAGTATTGACGAGGATAGGGATCGGGGTTGGATGAGCAGGTTCATTCGAATAAGGACTTCAGACCTGATCCCGACTGAAAAGATGCCCTTTCCCGAGGAGTGGAATATGAAACGTAAGTGTGATCTTGCTGTTGCTTCTATTTTGTTCTTTCATTTATTCTCTTATCGACACTCCTCTTTTTGTAATGTAGCGGTTCCCTGGATGCCCGGAGCGGTTCCCGATCTCAAGAATTGGGTACGGGCTCTTATTTTGACCTCCACATACGCCGAGCGCTCATGGCGTGATTTGTCAAGGGGTCGGTGGGAGCCCAAAAATCATGGTAAGCTCATTTCTCGGACTCTGCCGATCCGAAGGAGGCGCTTCTCAAAATATTTTTTATAAGGCTTCCCATATGCAGGTTTGGGTAAAGACGCGGTCTTGAGGCCTCTATCCAATGAGGAGGATGTTTCGACCTCTGTCCCAAAGCCGGTGAAGGAAAATAAAAGGAAGAGAGCCTCGTTGCCCGAATATCCAAAACTGAAGAAGAAATATAGCCCGTGGGCGTGATGGTCGAGCGAGTGTTTGCTCGCACTTGAATTAATGTAGCCCGTAGGCTTTAACGGTCGAGCGAGTGTTTGCTCGAATTCAAAAATAAAAAATAGCCCGTAGGCTTGGTCGAGTAAATGATTCGAACTCGAATTAATGTAGCCTGTAGGCTTAATGGTCGAGTGAGTGTTTGCTCGAACTCAAAATAAAAAAAATAGCCCGTGGGCTTCGTCGAGTGAATGATTCGAACTTGAATAAATGTAGCCCGTAGGCTTAATGGTCAAGTGAGTGTTTGCTCGAACTCAAAATAAAAAATAGCTCGTAGGCTTGGTCGAGTGAAGGACTCGAACTCGAATTAATGTATCCCGTAGGCTTAATGGTCGAGTGAGTGTTTTCTCGAACTCGAAATAAAAAATAGCCCGTAGGCTTGGTCGAGTGAATGATTCGAACTCGAATTAATGTAGCCCGTAGGCTTAATGGTCGAGTGAGTGTTTGCTCGAACTCGAAAATAAAAAGTAGCCCATAGGCTTGGTCGAGTGAATGATTCGAACTCGAATTAATATAGCCCGTAGGCTTAATGGTCGGGTGAGTGTTTGCTCGAACTCAAAATAAAAAATAGCCCGTAGGCTTAATGGTCGAGTGAATGATTCGAACTCGAATTAATGTAGCCCGTAGGCTTAATGGTCGAATTGTATCTTAATTCTTCGCACGGTATTACACGCCTGGGTTCGGGCCAATCTATATAAGCATGGCTCGCTTCGACCATTTGGCTCTTTACAGTTTTCCTATTGGGACCCTGTTGCTGTGAAATAACTCTCTTGCGGGACCTCGGATATTATTATAAATGCTGCACGACCAATGGTTGCCTCATTAAAAACCTTGCCGAAAAACCCATTTGGGATTAAAATCGGTCTAAGAAAAAAAGAGTGCAACGCGTGCTTTCTGGCGAGAGATCCGTCCCTTGTTCGGACTTCTGCAGGGGTCAGTTTCGAGATATAAACGAATATGGAAAGGTTATACCTTAACAGTAGTACCGTTTTAGATGTGATACATTCCAGTTGCTTGATAACTGTTTGCCGTTTATAACGCCGATCTTGTACGACCCCTTTCCCGTGTCCTCGAGTACCTGATATGGTCCTTCCCAATTCGGTCCTAGCTTCCCTTCATTCAGATTTCGGGTATTGATGGTAATTTTTCTCAACACTAAGTCCCCAGGCTTGAAATGGCGGAGCTTGGTTCTTCAATTATAATACCTTTTGATTCGTTGCTTTTGGGCAGCCATTCGGACGAGGGCAACTTCTCGCCTTTCGTCCGATAGTTCGAGGCTTGTATTCATAGCCTTGTTATTTGATTCTTCCATCGAGAATCGAAATATGGCACTGGGTTCACCAACCTCGACGGGTATCAATGCTTCGGATCCATATACTAAGGAAAATGGGGTCGCCCCCGTACTGGATTTTTACATTGTCCGATATGCCCAAAGGACTTCGGGCAGGATTTCTCTCCATCTCCCTTTAGCGTCGTTCAACCTCTTCTTTAAGTTTTGAATGATAGTTTTATTTGTTGATTCGGCCTGCCCATTCCCACTGGGGTGGTATGGCGTCGACAGTATCCTTCTTATCTTGTGGTCTTCGAGGAATCTTGTTACTTTGCCGCCAACGAATTATTTTCCATTGTCACATACTATTTAAGCGGGTATCCCGAACCGGCATATGATATGATCCCAAATAAAGTCTATAACTTCTTTCTCTCTTATTTTCTCGAACGCCTGCGCTTCAATCCATTTAGAAAAATAGTCAGCCATAAACAAAATGAATTTGGCTTTACCTGGGGTCGATGGCAGAGGGCCGGCGATATCCATTCCCTATTTCATGAATGGCCATGGGGATAGGACCGAGTGGAGTTGTTCTCCGGGCTGGTGGATCATCGGTGCGAACCTTTGACATTTATCACATTTACGAACAAATTCCTTTGTATCTTTGCCCATATCGATCCAATAATACCCTGCTCTAATTATTTTTTGGACTAATATGTCGGCTCCAGAGTGATTCCCGCAAGTACCCTCATGCACTTCCCGTAGGATGTAATCGATATCCCCCGGACCCAAGCATATCGCCAACGGTCCATCGAGCGTTCTTCGGTACAGTGTTCCGTCTGAAGCCAGAGTGAATCGAGCAGCTTTGATCCGTAGGGTTCTGGAATCTTTAGGGTCCAATGGGAGTTTTCCGTTTTTCAAATATTCGATATACTTGTTTCTCCAATCCCAGGTTAAGATTGTAGAATTTATTTTGGCGTGACCTTCTTCGATTACCGATCTCGAAAGTTGAACAACATTCCCCGAGCCCGTATCATCTACCTCGACTGACGACCCCAAATTCGCCAGCGCATCGACCTCATTATTCTTTTCCCGTGGTACATGCCGTAAAGTCCATTGTTTGAAATAGCGCAAAGTGATAAGCAGTTTATCTAAATACCTCTGCATTCTACCTTCTCGAACTTCGAAAGTTTTGTTTACTTGACTCACCACCAGCAAGGAGTCGCAGTTGGCTTCAATGATTTCTGCTCCCAAATTTCTAGCTAGCTCGAGACCTGCAATCATGGCTTCATACTCGGCCTCGTTGTTAGTCAACCTGATAGTTTTAATAGATTGCCTAATAATGTCACCCGTGGGTGGTTTCAAAACTATGCCCAGCCTGGACCCCTTTACGTTCGAAGCCCCGTCCATAAAAAGGATCCATACCCCCGATGATGGACCTGATTTCAACAGTTCTTTTTCGACTTCGGGTACGAAGGCTGGTGTGAAATCGGCCACGAAGTCTGCTAAAACTTGAGACTTGATGGCCGTGCGGGGTTGATATTCGACATCGTACCCACTGAGTTCGACGGCCCATTTGGCCAGTCGGCCTGATAATTTGGTTTGTGCAAAATATTACGAAGCGGGTAAGTAGACAATACACATATGGGATGACATTGGAAGTATGGCCTTAACTTCCTCGAGACGCTTATCAATGCAAGCACCAACCTTTCTAGGAGCGGATATCTAGTTTTCGCCTCTCCTAAGGTTCGACTCGTATAATAAACGGGGAATTGCGTACCTTGCTCCTCTCGAACTAGGACACCGCTTACGGCGACTTCCGATACTGCCAAGTACAAACAAAGTTTCTCGTCCATTTTTGGAGTGTGAAGTAGTGGTGCGCTTGATAGATATCGCTTTAGTTCTTCTAATGCTTGTTGGCACTCCGGGGTCCAAGAAAAATCGTTCTTCTTTTTGAGTAGAGAGAAAAATTTATGACTTCGATCAGATGATCTAGAGATGAACCGGCTTAAGGCGGCGATCCGACCTGTTAGTCTTTGTACGACCTTCACGCTGTCTACGACGATGATGTCTTCAACGACCTTGATTTTATCGGGGTTAATCTTTATTCCCCGATGTGATACCATGAAGCCGATGAACTTGCCCGAATCGACCTCGAAGGCACATTTTTCGGGGTTGAGCTTCATTTTGTATTTCCTCAGAATCTCGAACGTTTCCTGCAAATGAATTAGATGGTCCTCTGCGCGCAGGGACTTGACTAACATATCATCAATATAAACTTCCATTTATTTTCCTATTTGTTCTTCGAACATTTTATTCACTAGGCGTTGGTAAGTGGCCCTTGCGTTTTTTAGCCCGAAGGGCATCACATTATAACAATACGTTCCATATTTGGTGACAAATGAGGTTTTTTTCCTGGTCCTCCGGGTTCATCTGTATTTGATTATACCCGGAATAGACATCGAGAAAAGTGAGGATCTCGTGGCCGGCCGTGGCATAGATCATGCGATCTATATTGGGCAACGGAAAGGAATCTTTGGGGCATGCTTTGTTCAAATCCTTATAGTCCACGCACATTCTAAGTTTGTCCCCTTTTTTATGGACTACAACTACGTTGGCTAACCATTCGGGATATTTTACCTCCCGAATAGACCCTACTTTGAGAAGTTTGGTTACCTCGTCCTTTATGAACGCGTTCTTTCTATCGGACTGGGGTCTTCTTTTTTGCTTCACTGGTTTGAACCCGGGGTCCAAACTTAGCTGATGCGTCGTTATGTCCGGCGGGATCCCTGCTATATCTTTCGCTCGGGCCGGTGTTCGATTAATATGACTTGCTCTAGCTCCTCGATCGTCGATTTTGTGGCATCGGAGTCATCGGGAATCACGAAAGATCGAGGGACCCTTTGGTCTCCATCCTCTTCGATTTTCTGGTTGTCTGGATGGGTTGAAGCCGATGTCTGTGATTGCTATTTGGTGTCCCATTCTCCTTTCGGGCCCGATCCTTTTATAGGCGAAAGTGAGGACACCGGTTTAGCTTCGTCGACGGAGAACATTTCTTTTGCGGCTGGCTGTTCTCTATACACCGTTTCGACACCTCCCGACATCGAAAATTTGAGGACCTGGTGTAGGGTCGAAGGCACAGCTCTCATGTTGTGGATCCATGGCCTTCCAAAAAGGGCGTTATACCTCATATCGCCTTCGATCACGTGAAACTTTGTTTCCTGGACGGTTTCGGCCACGTTTATTGGTAAGACTATTTCCCCTTTGGTGGTTTCGCATGCCATATTGAACCCGTTTAGGACCAGAGTTACAGGTACGATCTGATCCTGCAGGCCGAGCTGCTCCACTACCTTCAATCGGATAATGTTGGCCGAGCTACCTGGATCGATCAACACACGCTTAATTTTAGTTTTATTTACGAGTACGGATATTACCAGCGCGTCGTTGTGAGGTTGGATGACCCCCTCTGCATCTTCATCACCAAAGGACAGAGTCCCCATGGGTGCGTAATCTTGAGTCCGAGATCGCTTTTCCCTCACCATCGATGTTTTAGTGCGTTTAAGCATTGGTCCCCGGGGGGTATCGATGCCGCCGATGATCATGTGGATAGCGTGTTGTGGTTCTTCTTGCTCGTTTTGCTTGCTGAAATCCTTACTTCTAAAATGGCTCTTTGCCCTATCACTCAGAAACTCCCGAAGGTGCCCTTTGTTAAATAGGCGAGCTATTTCCTCTCTTAGTTGCTTGCAATCTTCCGTTCTGTGGCCATGGGTACCATGATATTCGCACGTTTGATTGTGATTTCTTTGGGCAGGATCGGTCTGCATTGGTCGAGGCCATTTAGTGTCTTTGATGCGTCTGATGGCCGATACGAGAGCGGATGCACCAACGCTGAAGTTATATTCTGATAATCGAGGTGCTTCTATAGGCTCGGTATATTTATCGAAGCCGTTCTTACTCATAAGCCCTCGAGAATTTTATCCCCTATCAATTCTTTGATTGTTCCGAACTGCGTTGCATGCTGAACCGTTGTTCACCCGATCTGCGATATACGGTCGATATCGGTCTCTGTTCGACCTTTGTTCTCTGTCAATCTGCTTTTGATTAATAACTGTCTTGTTCTGATGAACATGTCCGTACGGGGCCCCCGACTGATCATCCTCGACCCTAATTTTTGATTGAGATCGGTTGTGCACATCTGCCTAAGTTACCGCTGGATACTCGATCAAATTTTGTTTCAGCCGATGTGATGCTGTCAAACTTAGCTCGTTCAAACCTTGGGTGAAAGCTTGTACGGCCCAGTCGTCTGTGACCGGGGGTAATTCCATGCGTTCCATTTGAAATCGGGATACGAATTCCCTCAGCATTTCTCCCTGCCTTTGCTTTACTTTGAAGAGGTCTGATTTTCTCGTTGCAACCTTTATGGCACCAGCATGTGCTTTTATGAATGAATCTGCTAACATAGCAAAAGAATCGATGGAATTCGGCGGTAAATTGTGGTACCAGATCATAGCTCATTTCGAGAGGGTCTCCCCGAACTTTTTCAACATCACGGGTTCGATCTCATCGTCTTCCAAATCGTTGCCTTTTATGGCACATGTGTAAGAGGTGACATGTTCGTTAGGATCAGTCGTACCGTTATATTTGGGAATTTCGGGCATACGGAATTTTTTGGGGATTGGCTTCGGTGCCGCACTCGACGGAAAAGGCTTTTGTATGAATTGTTTTGAATCAAGCCCTTTTATCATTGGTGGAGCCCCTGGGATTTGGTCGACCCTGGCATTGTACGTTTCCACCCTCTTGTCGTTGGCTTTGACTCATTTTGTGAGTTCTTCGAGCAATTTAGTAATTCCGGGAGTAGTCCCCGATTCTTGCTCGTTAGATTTCACTATGGCAGGCTCTGTTCTAGGGGTGATTTCTCGAAGTAGATTGGAAACCGGCCTGCTTTGTGCACGAGTTTGGCTCTGTAGCTGAGCTATCGCTACTTGCTGGGCTTGCAACATCTCGAAGATCATGCGTAAGCTTGCCCCGATTTCCCCTGGGCTTTGGGTATCTTGGGCTACAGATCGAGCACCGCCCTGAATGCTTCTTTTCGGTTCGGAACACTGGTTCACTTCCAAAGCAATTTGTGAATTGACATCCAGTGGTACTTCGGTTCGAATCTCGGGTACTTCGATTCGAGCCTCGGGTGGTGCTAAGTTGTTGGTTTTATCTTGAAGGCCGGCTTCGTAATCGGTCGGTGAAGCCATTCGATCGGTGGCCATTTGTATCTGACCCTGAATTGAAGATTTTTTCGGAAATAAGTGACCACTGTTATCCTCGGCCCCACGGTGGGCGCCAAACTGTTTACCCGAAAAATGGATAAAGTTGAATTTATACGCAGTTCCGAAGATATATGGTGCAACTTAATACAAAATGCAAGGATAAATAAAATGTGAATATAGATTGGAGGGAATGTAATCTAGACAAGGCAATCAAGAACAGTGAACCTTGGGATTGAACAAATAGAATCAATCTAAAAAACTGGAATAGCCACTCTTTCTTGTAGAGGAAATAATACTTTCATTATAATGTAAATCTCAGAAAAAATATATGTCCCTTATAGAAATGATAACCAAGCCCTTTTATAGTGGAGGGATTCGGCTCCAAGCATAATAAAATAAACATTCAGTGGGAGACTCATGATAAATCAGCTTTTCCATAATTTCTGCCAAGATTTCTTCTAGTGGGATTGCAGCGGCTTTTGTCTGCGAGCTCGACCTTGCTTAGAATCCTCGATTTTGGTTCGATCTTGATTTCGGCTCGAACTTGTGATCTTGGTTCGAGCCCGATCCTGGTTCGAGCCCTCGAATTGATTCCAGGTCAATGTAGGTTGGTTTTTGGATTATCAGCACGATAGATCTACCTGCGTCATGGTTTGATTATTGTTCGAGTTTGATTATGATATCGATCTCGACACGGACCGGTCTCCCCGGGTTCGAGGTTAGTTCGTGCCCCCTTCGGGATCTTACTTCGATACACCACCCTTCGAACCATACCGGACATGCCAAGGCTGAAATCTATTTCGACCGTATACATGTATCAAACTAGAATTTATAATGATTTTAAGATGGTGGTCAATGAAGCCCAAAAATTTTATTCATCAGGAGATTCTAAGGATTACTCCTATAGTTATTTGTTGGGAGATATGGAAGGCGAGACGTGTAGTCAGATATGGGTCTTCTAGAGTTTATGTGGCTAGAATATTCCATCAAATACTCTCACATCTTAGATGGTCTATTGCAAAGAATCCGAAGAAGGATTGAGGCAACCAATGGGATGTCATTTGCTATCAAATTTGTGCGCTTGTTCCTACTGTTGAAACTACTATTATTAGATGGATTAAACCAGTTGCAAACTGGTTTAAGCTTAACACAGATGGTAGTAGGGATGGAGAAAGGAATATTGGATCAGGGGGCATCATTAGAAACTCTAATGGTGTTTTGATTATGGCATTTGCACAACCACTGAGAAGGGGTAGTAGTAACTTAGCTGAGGCTAAAGCAATATTGATTGGAGTTAAATGGTGCATCGACCAGGGATATCACAATTTAATTTTAGAATGTGACTCTTTGATCTTGGTTAATATGTTAAAAGGCATATACGGTCCATCTTGGCAAATGCAGGATGCAATTAAGGATATTCTACAACTCTTGCAATTTTGCGAGTTTTCCATCCAGCATTGCTATCGTGAAGCTAATCAAGTAGCAGATGCATTGGCTAAATGGAGCATCATTCATGGGAATTCTATCTTTTATAATTGGAAGGATCTTCCCAATCAAGCTACATGCCCATATCTAATGGATAAGATACAAATGCCTACATTTAGACACAAGGAAAGAAGGAAATTTGTTACTGAACCTATGTCATTTTTTGTATAGCACTTTCTGAGAGCTCCTTTCATACATACATAGGTAGACTTTCTTACGTACTTTTTGTAGGATTGCATACCGGTGTTCATAACACGCAGCGAAAGACAATAACAATCCTAGGCAAAACGTTTTGTGTTTAAAATTTATTTACATGTCAAAAATCGGATCTAAGACGTACCTGGTGAAGAGAGTCTCATTTTAAATTTCTTCGATAGTGCGAAGACTCTATATGTATCCACACCGAAACTGATCCTTGCTATCAACTCTTTGATCAATGAAATCTCGCGAACAAATTGAATGAAAATATTGTGTTGAAATTTTTCTCAATACATCTCAACTCAAAGTTAGAAGAACAAGAAATAATTTTCTTGTACTAGTATTTTCTATCTTGGTTTTGTATTGCACTATTACTTTCTCAAGACAATTTTCTTCTCAAGAATAACTCTCTTGGTTTTTACATGACTTTACAATATGTATAAGATCTATATATCCCTAATTCTTAATTAGAACTCACACACATATATATACATAATTTCTATTGGAAAATACAAATCACATGTCTTATGATAAATATAAAAAACACATGTAATTCATTTATGGAATTCAATTCTAAATTGAATTCTACAACTTAGTCAATATTTTAAAATAAAAACATGTAACTCATTTATGGAATTCAATTCTAAATTGAATTCTATAAATTAGTCAACATTTTAAAATAAAAATATGTAACTCATTCATGGAATTCAATTCTAAATTGAATTCTACAAATTAGTCAACATTTATATTCATATACACAAATATTAATTATAATTACCAAGTACACACACACACACACACATACACACACACACACACATACACACACACACACACATACACACACACATATATATATATATATATATATATATATATATATATATATATATATATATATATATATACCAAGAGATATAATTTAATTTTCTTATTTAAAATAGAAAACTCTTTAACTTATCCACAAAATTAATTATATCCTTTGCGCTAGCAAAGAATATAATAATATTTTATTTGGACTAATAACTAAATTTATTTGACTAACTAAATTCTTTAATTTAATTATCAAATAATAAAGTAATTAATCCTTTAGCAAAGATCAGAACACTCGTTAGTGTGCAGCCCCATAGGTTCAATACTAAGTCGGTAGTAAATTGATCACATCAATATACTAATCAAGGGTGGCGTCTAGCAACACTCCTTAACGACCTGATAGCATGAAGTATACAATTTACTCTCAAGAACCTATAGAAGAATAATGTATTAATTCCTTCTGTCCTTATAGCTCTGGGTCACCCTAGGATATGGTTCAACTATCAAATCCTAATAGGCGACCGACTATGTATTCGTGTTAAAAATAATCGACCATTGAATGACCTAAGAAACTCTTTTATCCTTTCATTCAATCGCCCTGGCTAAGGTCTTAATTTGGTCGGTTATAATTTATGACAACATGGAGCTTAAACTCATTATCAAGAGTTGACAGATTCCATCTTAATCAATTACTAATTCTACAAGTATTTAATCGTACCCAATATCCTTTCTACTTTCGCCCTAGGACCATATGTGTCTAGTATCAAAGCACAATAAATAACTTGTCAATTACTATGATGATATCAGGTCAAAGGAAACTCTTACATCACATTCTTTAAGAGAATATTCTATTGATAGTTTATGATAATTCTAACAATTAGGAATTATTCAATTAATCGGTTCAATGATCATATCTCTATATGCATCATCTATTTATGTTATTTAGTTAATGAGATCAACTAATCTTTATCCCATAAAGACGATCAAATAAATATTGATCTAACCGGATTACTAATGTCCAAATTAATAATCCTACGATCAAGAACAAAATTTAGGTTAAATTGTAAGAGACTTTACTCTCATTTTCATGATTCTGTCTCAAAATTTAATCAAGGACCTTATTAAATTAATCAAACAATTAATAATAATTATGATAAATGAATATCAAATGCCATATATATTTTATATCAAATAACATTCACAAAAATATGTTCAAATCATCAAATGTGAGATTGGATCTAGGGCATATCTAATATATTCCTAACACTTTTGATACGTGCTTTTTGTATATTGGTAAGAAAGCTACTCTATCTTTGTACTTGTTCTATTAACGGTTATAATAAGTAAAAATAGCATGGGCTAGCCAGTTTTCGGATTGGTCATTCAAAAATAGCCAGCGTTTGCCAAGTCATTGAAAAATAGCCACTATTTTGCTGCAACAGAGACCGGTCCAGCATAATATACTGGAGTTCGGTGCACCTGTGTATGAACTTCCAGCATATTATGCTGGAACTCCAACATGCGGAAAGTTCCAACATAATATACTAGAGATTCGAGCACCTGTGTATGAACTTCCAGCATAATATACTGGACCGGTATACTACTGGAGTTCCAGTATACTTATGCTCGAACTCCAGTATATTATGCTGGAGTTCCAGTATATTATGCTGGAATTCCAGTATATTATGCTGGAGTATTTTCCGGATTTTAAATAGTATTTTCGTTCAGATTTATCTTTACATGAAAAGTGACTAAATTTTGATTATTTTTGAAATTATAACTATTTTTGAATGACCACTTATAAATCTGATGATCTTTTGGATCTAACGAAGAGAGGTCAGGTGAAATGTCCCCTCTGTTGTGTGATGCTAGGATTATATAAAAGGAAGGCGCCACTTGAAGGCTAAAAATGTTTTTTAAAAAAACTAGAATTTATAAACACGAGGACATACTAAAATAATAGTTGATCCCAAGAGGAAAGGATTCTTTTTTTAATTGTCCTTTCTTTGGAGATCTTCTTTTCGCGGGGATGGAGGGTGCGGGAGGGGGGAGAATAATAAAATATACAAGGTGGAAATAGAGGTATTTTTCAAGATCAGATCACAAATCTGCCGTAGAGGGTAAGGAAGTGTATTGTGTATACATGTGGTTGACTCTTTAAACCTAGAATGTGAAGATAACATCGTAAAGGGCATGTGAGTTTGGGAGGAGGAGTCCGACTTGGTAATTTTCAGTTCTGGGGTTAAGCATATCTAAACTGTGAAATTCTGAGCTCTAATTTCTTTTTCCTTTTTTTTTTTTTGAAAAAAGCCAAAATTTGTGTTCTAAATCATCATAAATGATACTCCAAAAGAGAGATAACTATCATAAAATTAAGAAGTCACCTATGTACACAATAAGTAGCAGCAAACTCGTAATGTAACCTTGATAGCAACACACCACAATCTTTGCTTGCTGTTGGAGTGTTAGTGTTTCTCGGCCTTGATCTAAACCCTAAAACCTAGTTAGCTACTTGTAAAGTTTCTAAACACCTAGTAAAATCTAACCAACAAAACAAAAGCCATAGTTTAACAACGTAATCATTTTTCCTAATTGTAGCGTCTAACGCCAGCTGCTGCAAAGAGTCCAATAATTTGGTTGACAAACTTGATTGGACGCTTCAATTCGTGGGACAATCTCTCCCACAGCAACAAAAAGAAGCACTTCTGAGATGGGGTTTTGATTGCTGGCATGGCAGGCTGCAAATAGGACCATGCAGCCTTTTGAACGAGGCGATTTCGAATGGGTATATCATCAGTTCCACAACTACATGTGATTAAGGGACCTTTAGGAGAAGATGGTGAGCCTAATATCTCTTTCAATGATTCATACTTGTATTCTGAAGGAGTAGTAGAAGAAGAAGAAGAAGAAGAAGAGCCAGCGTTTGGAAAACTGTGGCAATATCGCACAGGTTTGATGCCATTGAAATTAGGGTTTGGTAACGATTTTGTGCGGGGAAAGTATAAAGAAGAGGAAGAGGACTCCATTCTTTTACACGTTAATCTATAGAAGTTAGTCTCTAGCTTTGATAAAATTAAAGGTATCCTTTTGTGGTTTAATTGGAGTAGAAGAATGAGGAATACGAGGTGTGTAGATGTCTGCTTGAACTAGAATTTGTTTCTGCATCATTTTCTGATAAGTATTACTTATAGATATGAAAGATATATCAATCTGATTCGGAATCTAAATCTGATATGAGTATCTATTTAGATGAACTTCAATATGTCTTTTAATATTTGATCTACTAATTCAATTACGGCTAGGTCTCAAGATTATAGACTAGACTAGCTAGAAGCCCAATCAATAAATATATCCTTGCACAAAGATTGACAATATACAAGGAGAGAAATTAGGAGGTGTAAATATATACATATAGTACAAACTGTTCCTCGTGAATTTAGGTATATGTGCGTTACGCTACATTCGTATGATTAAATAAGGGCCAGAAATAGTGTAACTTGCCACTCTGTCCATGTAGAAATTTTAGTCCTCTCTCCTCAAGAAGAGAATCTTTTTCTGAAAATGCCCAAATTCATGTTCAAGTTACCAAGGTTAATTTGGGATTCATGTTTTAAACATCACTTAGAATCAAAAACAACAAGTGAAATATGACATTCGATTTAAATGTGAAGATACATAAATTTCAGAATTCCCTTAAGAAAAATCATATTGTTCGCAGGTGGGAATTTGCAGAAATGTGATAAAGATGTCACCAGTCGGATTGGAATGAAAGTTGATAAAGAGATCCAAACATAGATTTTGGACGACTTAATGTGATAGGGCAGGATTTCTGTTGAAGACGCAAACACTAGCCCAATATTAACCCAAAGCATACATTTCTGGACTTTTTTTCTTGTACCATCTCATTTTCTCAAGTAGCCTGACCAAGCTGAGGTGAACATTACCATAGCATGCTCAAATTACTCCACACTTAACAGCAAAGCTTCCAGTAATTGCAGTTTCAGAACCTGGAAAATGGCAACTTGACACTAACTTATGTTACAAGAAGCTCCGAAATGCAGCATAATAAATCAAATTTGTCCAAGTTGATCAACATCAATATATGACAATAAACCATCTAGCTAAGAAAAATTAGATAATACACAGTGAAATTTAGACAGCAGTTTAACCATCTGATTATTGCCATTACCAGTACAATTCAAGTATATATTAACTGTACAATGAAGCCTATTTCCTGGGCCTCAAATGCCAACTTCCTGATCAAGCATTTAGGGAAAAGCTCCCTGTTGCACTGGCTGTTTCCTTTAGGTCATTCAGAATCTATACAGAGGATTTTAATCAAATGTAAAACTTTTATTATACCGAGAACAAGCATCGCCTGAGCATCTACAGCAATGCCAAGAAAATACTACTCAGCTCCTAGTAGTATTTGCAGAAGGCAGTTCAGTGGTACCGGATGGAGGAGTTTGGGCACGTGGAGTACTGACATTATCAATTGAATAATCCTCATGAATTGCATTCAACTCGTTCCAGTCAAGAACAGCTATTTTTGAGTCAAGGATTCTATATTCACAGGATAAATTTCTTTGATAGCAAGAAATAAAAATAAAAAAACAAACGAAACAGGGAACAAGTAGGATACAGTCTGCCCTCCAAATGTCAGTGATGCTAACATCAGCATCTGACAAAAGCCAGTAATCTTCTTCATTCTGCAGGACCGTATAAAAAGTCAGTGACGGAAAAAACAAAGTTATCCAGTCGCTCATTTACAATAACTGCATTGGATTGTTTCTCCAACAATCCTACTTATCACGTAAAAGACAAAGTGATGCGCTATATATGTTGAGTTTCCTAATTTTCTTGCTTCTAAAACACTCAACTACCAACTTTTTAAGGCTTGTAAACTAAAACTTACATCAACATCTGAAACAATCTTCATGATTCCACTCGCAAAGTCCTGCGATGTACCAACATCTGCACACACACTTTGATTTTCTTTTTCGTCCATTCTGCCATCAACTCCTCCACTCTCCTCAGTAGGCAATGTTGCAGTTTCATTCTCATTGAAACCTGATGTTGAAGGCATGGCTGATGGTGCCTCAACAGCATTTATCTCTTCGATCTTTTCCTCGAATTGGCTAAATACAATTTTCAAAATAAAGAAAGAATTACAGACAAATCATCTATACTCCCCCTATTAAGTTATATTGCCCTTAAAAAATAAACACTCCACTCTCTTTCTAGCAACATATTAATCGTTTCGATATCATAGATTAGTTGCAGTAAAAAGCAGAAAAAGTACCTGACAAGGTAAACGTCAATTGGTCCCATGGTGCTGCGAAGCACAATTCTGTATCTCCTTTGTGGATAATCAACAGCCTATTGGAGATAAGGAAGACATACTAATATATGTAGACTGCTACTTAAATTTTGCCGAGGTAACCAGTTAAATAACTGGCAGACTTGCTACGATATTGAAAGGAAACGTTTCTGTACTAAAGAGAAAGCAGTTACCTCATCAGGATCCGGGACTTCTAAAGTGGTGCCATGTGGAGCTTTAATAGCTATCAGTGTTTCATTCTGATGAGGGCAATAAATGTGAGCGCTGGTCATTTGATGAAAATTACATTACAAAAGAATGAAAGGAAAAAAGCATCTGTTCTGAAGTTACCTGAAGACAAGGTAAGCTCTTTATATCATCTTCAGTAACAAGAAGCCATCTTTTGGAGGAGATGAGTGGCAAGAATAAAGAGGGAAAAGTGAGCAGATAGATCGGCTGATAACCAAGAGTAACAAAAAGAACTAAATAAACCAAAGAATGTGGTACCTTTGATTGTTTTCATCTTCACACAGGTCTGTCAACCTTTCTTGCATTTCTCTGAAACAAGCCAATATAACACAGTATTAGCATAATGGTGAAGCAAAATAAAACCTTGAATATTGTATTAGAGGCATCAGAAGATAACCTTGTCTGTTCATCTAATCTACGTTCTTCAATAGTCAGATTTTCTACTTCTGCCTGAAAAGGAAGCACAAGCCTACGATTAATCCTTTGGCTTAGGCACTTGGTAGATTATGATAGCGCTAAATGACAATCAACAAAATAAGAAAGAAGGCAGGCATTGAGATATTTCTTCGTACCTGTAAACTTGTAACACTATCATCAACATCCCCTGGTCTTGAGACATCTAAACCCCTATGTAACAATAGAACTGAATCACAACTTTTTGTTTATTGAATGATCTTGAATAATGTAGAACTTCAAATGATAAACAACTTCAATAAAGTATATTTATTGGATAAGCATTTCCATACTTCCACTGGATCCTGTTTTTGAGTTTCTTTTCAATCAGACCAATGCCTTCCAGGACATTTGTGATGTCATATATACGCCTTTTCTGCACCTGTTAAAAGGAGAAGATCTGTAAGCTGGTAAGAACTTCATCACACATGCTTATGTAGTATCAACAGCGAAGTGAAGGTTACCTCTAATGTATCAGCAGCTTTGTTTAGATCTAGAACGCCATCTTCTGCATGTTTGATCAGGTTAATGAACTTCTTCGTTAAGAGACCTGAATGAGAATCAAGAGAGGTAAGTCATGAGTTACTTAGTCTGGTATATGTTTATCCAGTACAACAAGTAATTTTTTTAGAGAGATGTTCTATAAATAAATGCAAAAACATAGGAAATAAAACTCACACCTAAATTAACACACACCTAGGGACGTAGCGAAGACAGACTAAAAGATACAAATTGATAACCATAAGTCATAAAAGTTATAATTTACCTAAGGAGCTGTCATAGCGGCAAGGACCAACTGGAGTAGCATTATTTCCTGAAGGGGATCCTGTGATTTGAAATATTTAAGAAGTTATATATTTCATAATTTTATGTGTTCTAAAAATTGGTGGGTGCCTCAAAGAAAATGAAAAACAAAGATAAGATGGAGTGATGCAACAAAAAAAATATTACTAATTATGAAACTGTTTATCTGCCAAATTGTATAAGATTACAATGGTGAATCTTATATTTATGATATAACAACCTAGTAAAATCCCACTAATGGGGTCTGGGGAGGGTAGTGTGTACGCAAACCTTACCCCTACTCCGAAGGAGAGAGGTTGTTTCCGAAAGACCCTCGGCTCAAGAAAACAGAAAGACAAAAGGACAAACGGAGACAATATTAGTATCACCACAGCAATCATAGGAAAAATAAGAACACCATGAAATCCAGAAGAAAGATGCAAAGCAAAAGCGATAGCTAGTAAAAAGGTCTTGCACTGAAAAGCGAAATAGTAAGACACAACATTGCCACTAGCTATCTTAGACAAAACCCTTACCTGGCTAGTCCCACAATGGTACGAAGTAAGGCAAGACTCAATTACCTCCTAACCTACAACCCTAATAATCGACCTCCACATCTTCCAATCAAGTGTCATGTCCTCGGAAATCTGGAGCCTCGCCATATCCTGCCTGATCACCTCTCCCCAATATTTCTTAGGCCGCCCTCTACCTCTTCTCGTGCCCTCCACAACCAGCCGCTCACACCTCCGTACCGGAGCATCTGGGCTTCTCCGTTGAACATGTCCGAACCATCTAAGCCTCGCTTCCCGCATCTTGTCATCAATGGGAGCCACGTGCACCTTCTCCCGAATATCATCATTCCTAATCTTATCTATCCTAACGTGCCCGCACATCCACCTCAACATCTTTATTTCTGCTACTTTCATCTTCTGGATATGTGAGTTCTTAACGGGCCAACACTCAGCCCCATACATCATGGCCGGTCTAACCACCGCTTTATAGAACTTACCTTTGAGTATCGGTGGTACTCTCTTATATTGATGATATGAGATACATAAATTAATGCTGACAAAAACTTCTTCATAGGAATCCATACCTATATTTGAGGTAGCAGCTTGAGAAGCAGATCTGGCCTTTGATGTCCTAGGCACTTTCTGTGCCTTTCCAACTTTCCCTGAGACTGGTGTCTGCGTTGGACTACTCACATCGGCATATCCAGAATCTGTTATCACACCAACTCCCTGTTTGTAATTTGCTGTTTCACTCTTCCGTTTCAGTGGCTAATCAAGACAATGGAATATCCCCAAGTTCCCATCAGCAATAAAATTTAAAAGCTTTAACCAAAAATTGTGTCTGAATTGAAGTTGACATATAGATACTATAAACTACTCAACTAAATTGTCGCACTTAAATCAACAAACTCAAATTGTATCACTAAGAAAATTTAAATGAAGATTTTGCAAATAGAACATAATAAACACTTAATATTAGCAGCATGACAATAATATTATTTGATGCTTGTCTGATTGATCTCATTGATTGTTTCAGTAGTTACCTAAAATTTTATGCAGTTTGGTATTTTACCAGTTATTGGTAGAGTAGACCTCATTCATCATGACAATGGTTGCTTAGTCCATCGGGTTATCCTTTTCTATCTATCATATGACTTGACTTCAGCCTAAAAGCTACAGCTTTAACTTCTCTAGGCATGTGAGACAGCGTAGGACTAGTATGCGCAACTCTCTACATAGTGGTCGACATTTTAGAGGCTTCACCAGAAGCAACCAGGTGCTAGTCTTATAGTCAGGAGGACTAGATGCCTTCTTTTAACAGTTCAAGGGGGGGGGGGAAAGAGATGCATAATGTATCAGAACATTGCAGCTCCTTAATTAGGCATTTATTTCCTCTAATGATTCCTCTATTTTCTTTCTCAATTTGCAATTCACAAGAAATTGCATGTAACTAACACCGATCCACAAGCTGAATCATAGGACCAATCAGTACCGTGCAAATCTAATCAGATTTCAACTTTACCCTCAATCATATACAGTTCTTACTCCAACCAAGAAACTTATGCTCTGAAAACCATATCAACCTTCATTTTTACTATTCAATCAATTTGATTTCGTTTTGTCAAACCATAGCCAAACTCAATCAACATATAAAACCCTAGGCAAATCCCACATCGGCAATACACGGGAGAAATGTTAGGTATATAATGAAGTAAGCCTCATGACGCGTTTTAAGGACGTACTAACCTAGACCCAAAGTGTTAACCAAGAATTTAGTCTAGACTATAGCAACTCTCTCGACTAAGACTCATTCCTTCTTACACATCAAGCAAAAGGCTTCTTCTTTTTTTTTGCCGCAAATGATGGCTATCCTGAAAGTTTAAACTGATTCATCGGAGCACAATGAAAAGGGGAGGAATTAGTACTGGACATTTTTTGGACTTTGTAAGTAATCTTGTCCTAGATTGACACTTTGTATAGGGCCTAACTTCTCTCTTTTGTTTTTGCCTTTTGTAACTAGGCCTCCTGTAACTATGCATCTTCTTGATGCTTTTTATAATGAAACACCTTACTTCATCAAAGAAAAAACACCCTTCCTAATGCATACAAAGACATTTGACAATCTTCTGCATTTCAAAATTCGACACACTTCTTACATTGTAATTTAGATCTTGACCAACCTAAACGAATGACCTTGTCCCCTCTACTTTCTCCTTCTAATTAAATTGGGCAGATATAGTCTCCTTATCTATTGAAAGAAGTAATGATGGCACAAAAAAAATGAAACCTAACAATTTAGGTAGGTTAGTAGCTGAAAATACAAGAGCTGCTACAACTTTCACTTTATCTCCAACTTATGGAAATTAAGACATCCATAAAGCCAAAAGACCAATCAATCTTGAACTCAAAATGACACAAAGTTCAGATCGTTACGGGTAAATTAATAAATCAACAATCCAAATCAAGAAAGATCACATACTAGAAATGGGGACGTCCACACATATGAACTAATGAAAATTTCCACACTGGTAAAATCAAAATTCAAGTCAAACCCAATTGAAGAGATCACCTACAGGACACAACCACATATATTTTACCTTTACTGATGCAAATTAAACGGCAAAATTTCCTAGAATTAGTTCAATTCACTCACTCTCAATAAAGGGACAAAACTCTGCGTAACAAAAAAAGACCATTTATATGTATATGAAAATTGGAAGACTCACAGTAGACTTAACAAGGATGGCTTCAGGTTGTTGAAGTGGGTCAGTAGAGAAGCGGTGGTAGTCTCCAAGCGGCGGTTTACTCGACGTGAATGGGAGCTCACGCTGTTGACGATGTGGCTGCTGCATGATCTGTTACTTTTCTTTTTTAAGCAAAACCCAGCTGACAAAATTCCCAAAGTTTTAAATCTTTTGATTTTCAATTCAACATTAATCAAATTGAATTGGAAGCCCTTGTGGCTATGGTTTTGGGGGGTTTTCAGAGGAAATTGAAGGAGAGGAATTTAGAGAGAAAGGAAATGGAAGGAATTGAGAAGAAGGGGAATTGGGGAGAGGAGAGGAAGAAGATGAGATCTGAGAATAGAAAAAGCGGGAAGAGAGAGAAAGGGGAGAAAACGAGGGAAAGGAAAGGAAGAAAGAAACAAAAGAGGTTCGGATATGTATATGGAGGGAAGCACAAGCACTTGATTTGTAAATTTAATTTAAAGAAGAATAATGGAATCAAACAGGGTCAACTCATCTAATCTTTCTTTAATATTTCTGGATTGAATAATACTATTTTTTTTTCTAATCATTATTTTTAAAATAAAAAATAATTAAGATCTACTTGAAACTTTTATGGTAATTTCTTTTTTTAACTCCTGAGATTGGGGAAATTTTTGAATTTTAAACAATAATTAAATTAAAAATATATTTTAAAATTCATTTGGTTCAAATATCGTAATGTTATATAGCTGATAAATGATATAGTTCAATGGTGCTATAAGAGTTTTGGCTACACTCCACGTTTAGTTCTTCACATGGCATGACAAATGCTAAACGGCGTTGAGCTAATTGTTGACAAATATAACAATGGCAAAGAATTAAGTAATTAACGTACCATTTTAGGAGGGGGAGGAAATTACATGTATATATAGTGTTGAATTTGCATGTTGAAAACACTTTTTATTATGTGGCGATCTTGTATTCCAACAATTAATTTTTTATTTATCGAACAACAAATAACGTACATATAATGAAGAATTTGGGTAGTTGAACTTTACCGTTACTTATGTATTAAGAGAATTAGCAATCACGTGATATATTTTAAACATTATACAACTAATCTAGCTGCGATAGTTTTACGTAATTATAACTTGATAACTAATTAAAATATACTTTTTATTATAAGACTCGATATAAGAATATAGCTTAACTCTATAATTGCCAATCACCAAATCTATTATGATACTATTATTTCTAAGAATTTAAAGAATACACTATCACCTTAGCAAATTTTACATTATCGGGTGACTTTACATGTTGTAACAACTAAGCTGTCTTATTTTCAAGATTACAAATCTCATCTTTTAAGATTGTTCAGAAGATTTTACTAATAAATATTGTTTAAATGACATGATAGTATGAAAATATTCTTTATCGTAACGATGTATATAAAGTAAATTTTTTTCTTAGTACTCAAGATAGCAAAGGTAATGCTCATAGTCATATGCCATTAATTAAGTAATAAAGGATTTTACTAATTTGTTTGTTTCTTTTTTTTTGGTGGGTTTTCCTTCTCTCTAGGAACTTTAAGAAACTAATAGTATCAAAAGAAAGAAATTAAATCGGCGGTTGGCGCCTAATAGAGAGCACCGTTGAAGTGGGGCTACGTTTTGGCGCGTGGAAACTCCACGTTTACACCTCTATAACTCACTCGAATACGGCTCAAACGCTAACCAACACTCACTACTAGTGTGGCGCCAAACGGACTCTGACACAACAAAACCCAATTTTGTCTACTAATGGGCTGCACCTGTTAAAGTAGCGCGATTTAACCATTAACTTCTTTCTTTTTTGGGCGTTTATTGCATTTTTAACTTGCTTTAGAAACTATTATATTTGGTAGCCGAAAAACTGTATAAAATTTATATATAGCATACAGAATATATATATATATATATATATATATATATATATATATATATATATCGGTTATTATTTTAAGAGTGACTATACAATGTCAATTTCCCTACTTTTTTCGAAAAATTTGTAAAGACCTCTCTCCAAATTCAAGGGAGGGGGGGGGGCCATACTTTGAACAAATTGAAATTAACAAACTATAAATAATCTCAACAAGTACCCTCTCATGTTTTAGCAAAAACTATGAATGAAAGAACCAAAATTCAATTGGTAGAAATGTTTATATATAATTTTTAAGTAAATAGAGTTTAATTAGAAAAAAGATTGAATTGGAGCAAAGAAAAAAAATTATAAAGAGAAATAGGAAAAACAAAATAGAGGACATTCAAGGTCGTAATTTTACAACTTATTAGCATAACACATAACTATGACTAACAAATCTTATTACATTAATAAGCTTCTTTATTTGTGCTTGTTTGTATCGGCAAGTATCACCAACATGGGCTGATTTATAGGGTAGTTTATGGGGCACATGTTCTCATAACCTTTCCGTCAAATTAAGTATTTTATGTGTATATTTTTTAGAATATGCCGGCACCCATGCTCCGCAAAAGTTGAATGCTGTACATGATTGAATATTGAGTTATTTTCCCTAAGAAATAAGGATCAATCCTTACTTAATATTTTTCTCCTTCTTTCTTTGGTGGTACGCCCATATTCTAAAAATCGTAGATCTTCCTTTATCAACCTACAATATATCTATGTTTCATGAAAAATATGGAAAGTCTTTGGTGAAAGTTGGATTAAAGTCCACTCCATTTCCTCTTTCTCCATTTCCCCCAAGTTTTTATCTCGATAAGAGACACATGTTCCATTTTAAAATTAATGATTTCAATTGATTAATCAAACGAAACGAAGCTCTTAATCATTGTTAGAATAATAGATATTCCATATATTGCTCTCTAAAACTTTTAGAATCCTACAATCCTAGCTACACTTTTTCTCATTCATAAATAAAGTTTTTTTTTCATCTCTCTTCCCGGTAAGTTTCTCATTTTTCTAAGTTCTAACCCCTCTATTGACGATATAGTCCACTCTATCCCCTCTCTTGACTATATATTTAATATTTCACCTCTTAGGAAAAACTTAAGTATCAACAATGCACGGGATCAGATTTGCTAAAATTTAAATTAATATGATTGATTCAATATTTAAAATATGGGGGTTTTGTCGCGGGTAAGAACCAAATACAAAAAAGCTATTCTCAAATTTCATAATTTATACCACTTTCAATTTTTTTGTTATTGCCATCACCAATTAATAGTCAATATTGATCAAGTTCCATGAGAAACGGAGGAAAAAAACACAATGTGATGTCAATCGTTTACTATTTAGTATCAAATATCTATGTTTACCCTCAAAATCAGATAACAATTGAATTTGTAAGTGATTTTAAGGATAGGTGAATTAACTTAACACAAAATTATAAATTAGATTGCAATTGAAATAAATAACGATAAAGTAAATGCAAACCACACGAATTGGACAATTTCAGCCTTGGAAGGTTAACCACCCTCGAGCCGAATGCACTTCGATCGGTATCAAGACACAGAAGAATAAGAGGTTAAAGAAAAAAATAATAATGTATTGCTTTGGAATGCGTGTTACAATGTTTCCAATGAATTATCAGACCCCCTTTTATATAGTAGAGGAGTCCTACGTTAGGTACAATTCTATAAAAGGTAAAAATTCCTTGATTTGTTCATTGCCGGTTCCTTACTGATACGCGCCGAGATTCCCACCATAATATCCGACCGATCACGGACGTTTCGGTCTTCTGTTGCTTATGCTAACAATATTTCTTCGAGCTCGTTCGGGGCTAGGGTCGATTCTGGGATCACGGACTCAATGTTCTCGAAGGCAGGCGTTCTGACCCCGAGTTCTAGCTCGGTGGGACTTGGGGTCGATCTTCAGCCCTTAATTGCATGTTCCGAGCCTAATCTACCATGTCGTAGGCGAGCTCGATTTCGACCGTATACAGATAGTCCCCTCATTTTTCGGAGAGTAGACGACGAGAAACGACATGAGATTTTGATTCTTACTTTGATACCCTACGACAGAAACGACAAAACACGTGAAACGTCTCGTCAGTCAAGTCTTAATGGCATTAAATACTTGTCAGTTGCCGGTCGGCCACTTCTGGATGCGAACCGTTGCTGAAAAACTATAAATACCCCTTAATTTGTTCATTCAAACTTTACATCCAAACCTTTTATCCTCGTACTTTAGAAATCTTAATACTTTATGGCACTTACATCCTGGTTATTTGAGATTTTTTATAGAAACTTTTGTTCGTCTTCATCCCAAACCATCAAGTGCACTCCTTTAACTTCCTCTTTTTCCTCATTTTGCCTTCATTTTCAAAGACATGGCGAAGACTTCAAAAACCGTTTCCCAGAAAGAAACTCCTTCTACCTCGCGGCTGGTTACCGAGGAGACCGTTTCGCGTACTGCTATCTAGGAACCAGTATCGGAACCCCCATTGAAGATGTTTGTCCCTTGAGGATGCTCAGTAACCACCGATTTCAAGGTCGAAAACCCTTCCCCAGTACAAGGCCGTTGTGAGGAAGTCTCGAGATATATATGCTCGATCACTTAAGAGGTCCTCCCTACGGTCAAAAAGGATTGCAATTGGGTCAACAAGCACGTGGTGGTTCCCGGGCCCGATGAATACATCACCACCCACGTCAAGGGATATTTAAGTGTTTACATTTATCCTTCTACATTGGGCCCATTGGATCCGGTAATCATCGACTTTTACAAACGATACGAGGTATGCCTCGGTCAAATTCACCCTTAATTCTGGAGGATTGTGATCCTTCTTTGATTCTTCGTGAACAAGATCGATGGATGCTAGTTCACCGTCGACCATCTCATGTTCCTATACAGTCCCGAATCTTTCGGGGGGGGGGGGACTAATCAAGCTTGCGCGTCGGGCTAGTAAAGCCCCGCTCTCAAGCATTGATGAAGATCGGGATTGAGGTTGGCTAGGCCGTTTTATCCGAGTGAGGACCTCAAACTTGATCCTAGTTGATCGCATGTCGTTCCCCGAGAAGTGGAATATATCATGTAAGTAAAATTTTGCTTACAAAATTTTATTTTATGCTTTTTTCCTTCTTTCTCATCGGTGTTTTGTGGCGGTGCAGCTGCCGCTCGGGTCCCGAATGCAATCCCTCGACTCAAGGGGTGGGTATAGGTATTGTGTTACAAAGTCCGTATTCTGAGTGTTCATGGCGCGAACTTTCAAAGGGTCGATGGGAGGCCCGTTCTCATGGTGAGATTCCTTTCCCATGTAAGTAACATTTGAGTTCCTCTCGTGTCGTTAAGTTTTCACTTGTTTCATTTCCTTTTGCAGGTTTATCCAAGGACGTCGCACTGAGGCCTCCATCCGGCGGCAAGAACTTCCCCGCCGAGTCCCCTGTTCCGAGACATGGTGGTGAGATGAAAAGAAAGAGGGCCCCGATTTCTCCGAGATCGGAGAAAAAGAAACCAAGGCGAAGGCTGATGCGTAAATCCAAAGAAAGCACGAGCGCTCGAGCACCATATTTGGATTCACTCTATTTGTTGAGGAACGAATCCGAAGAAGAACAAGAAGAAGAAGCCTTCAATCTGGTGGCCCGAGTGTCGTTACGACTCGAAGGGCAAGGGGCCTCTGAACCGAAGAGAGATGAGGTCGATCTGCCTCAAGTTTGAGAGGCTAACGAGGAGACCGCGACCGAAGCTTCTCGGGATGTGGGAAATGCCCCGAAGGAGGAACTTGGTGTGATAGACATCATCGAGTCGCCTTCGTTCACTGAGTCCATGTACAACGAGGCTCAGACGGGGAAAGAACATCCCATTGAGGGGCCCCACAGAGCGGACGATCCCTTCCGCGGCTTTTTTAATGGCGTGGAATCTACCGCCATGGAGGATGTCACCGGGTTGGGTGACTTGGAGGTGCTAAAAAGAGTCCATCTTCGGGAATAAGAAGGCCTTCCTCAAACCCGAAACCGTTCAACCAGTTTCCAACTCCGAGTGTGGATCCCGATCGGAAGAGGTCGATCGTCATCTCCGTTCCGTAGGATGCCCAGGTGCTTTCTGCCCCCGTAGAGGTGGCCAGCTACCTTCGGTGTTTGGTGACCTAGGAAGACCAAGCTAAGATTAACGAGGTGGATGCACCTTGCCTGTTCAATGAAGCACAATAGGCGCTAAATCAGGTAACATTAAATATCTCTTGATGACTTCAATTCATACTTAGACTAATTTGTAGATAATCCTAACATGTTTCTTTGTGTATGCATGCCTTGGTTCTTCATCATGAGACCTTTCTCCGATATTGGGATGAGCTAAACCAGCTTCCGGCCGAGGTCCGAGTGTGAGGGCTCACTAAGAAAAGAAATACGTACAAACTTCTCAGCAAGCAGCGCGAAAGAGAGGCTAAGAGCCTCTGAGCTGAGCTGGAGGTGGCTCGGAAGGAGCATGCCAACCTGGTCGAGCAGGTAAAAATATTTGAGGTTAGTGACAAAGAGCTAAACTCGGTGACTAATGGTCGAAATCCGCAGGTCCAACAGAAAATTGACCGGATCACACAACGCCGAGCTGGCATGGATGTTGTCAAGGCCGAGACCGATAAATGAAGAGGCAGGATAGACCGTCTGGCCTCGAAAAAAGAGAGAGCTCGGGCGTAACTGACTTTGGATGAGACCCATCTTCGAGTGGCAAAGGTAAAGGCCGAGGTGTAGGCCAAAAAGATTGAGTAGCTCCAGTCTCAGCTAAGTGTGGTCGTCTCTGATCGAGAAAATCTTGCCAAGGAGCTCAAAACGGCCAAGTCGGTAGTCGTTGTGGTTAAAGCCTATACAGATGAGATGGTGGCTCAGTATAAGGCCGATACCGAGGTGTCCCAGGATCGGACGAAGGATATCGTCGAGCATGCAAAGCGGCAATCCCGTAGGGAGGCCCTCGAAGAGATTCATGCTCGAGGTTTTGACTTGTTGGCCGAAATCGAGAGTTCTAAGGGGCTCGAAGCCGAGCCCAAGAAGTTGGCTTATCTTGAGGAAGATGAAATCTACGAGGGTTCGAGCGGATCCGAGGGTGGAGGAGACTCTGAAGACTTTGGCGACGAGGCTGGCTCCGGTGAAGACCAGGCCATTTAAGTGCCTTGTACATTTTTCTTTATTTTTTTGTATATTTGTACTTTTGTATTTTTGTACTTTTTTTGTCACGGTCGTTTGGCCTTTGTAAAGACTTCATGTATATATATATATATATATATAATAAAAGGCTTCCTTTTCCCTTCGACAATTTCTGATTTTTGTTTTTTCTTTGCTTTATTCATTATGTTCGCAAAGATCGAAATGCCTTAGCATGAACTAGTTAGGTCATGTTTGGTGGTTCGAACAGGCTTTGCCTTTGACATTATTTTGTTTAAGGTATCGTAGGGGTTCGGTATGACCAGAACTTTTCCCTAAAGTACTTATAATATTTTTTTAGATTATAGTTTGCCGAGGGTAGCCTTTAGATCCGGTTTAGAAATTTTTCAAGGCCTTATTTTTTGTTACGGGTTTCGGACGTCCTCGAGCCATTTTAATATGACCATAGCCTTTAGTTCGGGTGTTGCCCAGTGGGCTCGTCACCTCGAGTTATCCGGACTTGCCTAAGATAACAGTCCCCGAATGGGGATGGCCGTAGCCTTTTAGTTCGGGTGTTGCCCAGCGGGCTCGTCACCTCGAGTTATCCGGACTTGCCTAAGATAACAGTCCCCGAATGGGGATGGCCATAGCCTTTTAGTTCGTGCACTACCTAAAAGGTCTTGTTCCCCCGGGCTCTGATAGCCCGGGCCATCTAAGTTTGTTTCTAGACGGCAGTCCCCTAGTGGGAGTGATCATTTTAAACCGGATAAAGGCGGCCTTTGGGGTCGATACCTTTATGGTATTGAATTTAGGAAATTCATAAATAAAAAGAAAATATTTAAGGGATAAGATGTTTATCTACAAGGTAGAGGCTTCCTTTTTTTTTGTGCGTAATATATACGATTACACATGTGTACAAGCTTTATGTCAGGTCTCGAGCAGTCTATGTGGCATGGTTTATTCGACCGTTTGGACCTTACAGTAAATCCTATCGATCGAGCCAAGACCATTCAATCAAAAAGTTTCTTTCCTTGCTAAAGTCGTTATCCGAGGGTGATGCCCTCCCAGTGTTCGGGGCCGATCGTAGAGAGGCCTCGAATACTGTTGTCGTTGTCCCCGAGACCGGTTCGTAACCGGCCTTCAATTCTAAGTTAGCACGATTTACTGTTGCCTCGTTAAAAACCTTCCCAGAAAACCCATTTGGGACAAAACCGATTCAAGGGAAAAAGAGTGCAACGCGTGCTTTCAGGCCTAAAAATTGTGTCGTTCTTTGACGTTCGCCTTAGTTCAAAATGCAAATAAGTAAAAGGAATGAATGGAGTCATACCTTAGCAGTATATCGCTTCAAGTGAGTTATGTTCCAGTTGTTCGGTAGTTGCTCACCGTTCATTGTTTCGAGTTTGTACGATCCCTTACCTCTAATATCGATAATTTGACAAGGGCATTCACAATTCAGCCCTAACTTTCCTTCGTTCGGGTTCCGGGTACTTAGTGTGACCTTCCTTAACACCAAGTCCCTGACATTAAAATGTCGAAGGTTAGCTCTTCGATTGTAATACCTCTCGATCCGCTGCTTTTGGGCGGCAAACCGAACATGGGCGGCCAACCGAACAAGGGCGGATTCGCGTCTTTCATCTAATAGCTCCAGGCTTGTATTCATGGCCTCGTCGTTCGATTTCTTAGTTGCATATCGGAACTTGAGACTTGGTTCTCCGACTTCAATTGATATTAGAGCTTTGGTGCCGTTAACCAGCGAGAGCAAGGTGGCCCCGGTACTAGACTTCGAGGTCGTACGGTATGCCCATAGTACTTCAGGCAGGATTTTCTTCCATTTTCCTTTGGCGTCGGCTAACCTCTTTTTGAGGTATTGCAATATGATTTTGTTGATTGATTATTCTTGTCCGTTCCCACTAGGGTGGTAGGGTATTGATAGGATCCTTTTGATCTTATGGTCTTCGAGAAACTTGTTCACTTTGCTGCCGATATATTTCTTCCCGTTGTCGCAAACGATCTCAGCCAGCATTCTGAACCGACATATAATGTGATCCCAAATGAAATCGATGACTTCTCTTTCTCTGACCTTCTCATATGCCTGGTCTTCCACCCACTTAGAAAAATATTCAATCATAAATAATATTAATTGAGCCTTATCGGGTGCCCATGGAAGGGGTCGACGATGTCCATTCCCCACTTTATGAAAGGCCATGGTGACAAAACCGAATGCAGTAGCTCCCCGGGTTGGTGAATCATCGGAGCATGTCTTTGACATTCATCACATTTTTGTACGAACTCCTTCGCGTCCTTTTCTATATCGATCTAGTAGTAACCGACTCTGATTACTTTTTGAACCAATGACTCGGCGCTCGAATGATTTCCACATGTGCCTTCTTACATTTCCCTTAGAACGTACTCGGTATCACCTTGTCCTAGACATATCGCGAGTGGGCCATCGAATGTTCTTCTGAACAGGGTTCCGTCTTCGGACAAACTAAACCAAGTTGCCTTCTTATGCAGGGCCCTCGATTCTTTTGGATCTGAAGGCAGTTTTCCGGCCTTTAGATATTTTATATATTTGTGTCTCTAGTCCCAAGTTAGGCTCGTTGAGTTAATCTTGACATGGCCTTCTTCCACCACCAATCTTATGAGTTATACGACTGCCCCCGAGTTGAACTTGTCGTCCTCGATCGGTGATCCTAAGTTAGCAAGGGCATCGGCCTTTGCCGTTTTAATCCCGAGGTACGTGTTGCAAAGTCCACTACTTGAACCGATGTAATGTTACCTGCAACGTATCTAGGTAGCTTTGCATTCGTTCTTCTCTAAACTCGAACGTCCCATTAACTTGGCTCACCACGAGGAGAGAGTCGCACTTAGCTTCGATCACCTCCGCTCTCAAGCTTTTGGCTAGTTCGAGACTTGCAATCATGGCCTCATATTCGGCCTCGTTGTTAGTCAATTTCACAGTCCTAATAGATTGTCTAACTACATTTCCTATCGGTGGCTTCAATACGATGCCAAGTCCGGACCCTTTTGCATTTGAGGCACTGTCCCTAAAGAGGGTCCAGATCCCCGAGGACGTCCCTGAGTTCACCGACAACTCTCTTTTGACCTCGGGTATTAGGGCCGGCGTAAAGTCATCCACGAAGTCCGCCAATATTTGAGATTTAGTGGCGGCCCGGGGTCGATATTCAATATCGTACCCGCTGATCTCCACGACCCATTTGGCTAATCGTCCCGAGAGCTCGGGTTTATGCATTATATTTCGCAATGGGTAAGTAGTCACAACACATATAGGATGACATTGAAAATATGGTTTCATCTTCTTAAAGGTGCTTAGCAAAGCAAGCGCCAATTTTTCTAGGTGAGGGTACCTAGTTTCGGCCTCACGTAAGTCCTGCTAACATAGTAAATTGAAAATTGCGTACCTTGCTCTTCCCGGACCAGGACTCCACTTACCGCTATCTCCGATACTCCCAAGTACATGCATAGTTGTTCGTCTATCTTCGACATGTGAAGCAGCGGTGGGCTCGATGGATACCGTTTGAGTTCCTCCAAGGCATGTTGGCACTCCGGGGGTCTAAGAGAAGTTATTCTTCTTCATCAATAGTGAGAAGAATCGATGGCTCTTATCGGAGGACCTCGAGATGAATCGCCCTAGGGAGGCTATGCGTCCGGTTAATCTTTGCACTTCCTTCACGTTGTCCATAAATGTGATATCTTTGATGGCTTTGATATTGTCGGGGTTGATCTTGATTCCCGAGTTGGATACCATTAATCCGAGGAATTTACATGATCCAACTCCAAACGCACATTTCTCTGGGTTCAACTTCATATTGTATTTCTTCAATATGCTGAAGGTTTGTTGCAAATATTTTAAATGGTCCTCTTCTCGGAAAGACTTAACCAGCATATTATCAATGTAAACCTCCATTGATTTTCCTATTTGTTCCTCAAACATCCGATTTACTAGGCGTTGGTAAGTGGCACCGGCATTTTAAAATCGAATGGCATCACGTTATAGTAGTATGTGCCGTATTTAGTGATGAAAGAGGTTTTTTCTTGATCACCCGGGTTCATCCGTATTTGATTGTACCCGGAGTAGGCATCGAGAAAATTGACGATCTCGTAGACGGCCGTGACATCGATCATGCGATAAATGTTGGGCAAAATAAAGGAGTCCTTGGGACATACCTTATTCAGATCCTTATAGTCTACACACATTCTTAATTTATTCCCTTTTTTAGGGACTACCACTACGTTTGCTAACCAATCCAGGTATTTAACCTCCCGAATGGACCTTATTTTAAGGAGTTTAGATACCTCGTCCTTGATGAAAGAATGTTTGACCTCAGACTGAGGCCTCCTCTTCTGCTTGACTGGGTAGAACTTCGGGTCCAGGCTTAGCTTGTGAGTGGTTATCTCCGGCGGGATCCCTGTCATATCAAGGTGGGACCAAGCAAAACAATCTTCGTTAGCTATAAGAAATTGAATGAGTTTTCTTCCTAAGCTCGGGGCTTAACCCCGTGCCCAAGTATACCTTTCGATAGGGCAAATGTTTGATTAGTACAACTTGCTCCAGTTCCTCGACTGTTGATTTTGTAGCGTCGGAATCATCGGGGGTTATGAAAGATCTGGGGACTCCGTAGTCATCGTCCTCGTCTACTCTTCGTTCCTCCGATTCCGTCGAGGTTGGTATCAGTGATTGCTATTTGGCCCCGTCTTTGACCATCCGATTCAGATCTTTCGATGTCGAGAGCATGGATCACGAGATCACCTCAACGATTGCAAACATCTCTTTGGCGGTCGGTTGTTCCCCATAAACTGTTTGGACTCCTCCGGTTGTTGGGAATTTCAGCACCTGGTGATGTCAATATTGATCAGGTTCCATTAGAAACAGAGGGGAAAAAACATAATGTGATGTCAATCGTTTACTATTTAGTATCAAATACCTATGTTTATCCTCTAAATCGGATAACAATTGAATTTGTAAGTAATTTTAAGAATACGTGAATTAACTTGACACAAAATGATAAATTAGATTGAAATTGAAATAAATAACGATAAAGTAAATGCAAACCACACGAATTGGACAATTTCAGCCATGGAAGGTTAGCCATTGTAACGACCCGACTTGTCATTATGAACATTTACACTTCTTTCAACTATTTGAAATCTTGAATAGCTTCATATGATGTATTATGATGTGTGTGAATCGTCGGTTTTGATTTTTAGGTGTTCGGGATTAGTTCGGATGAATGAAATTCATGTTGGAAGCTTAAATGAAAAGGGTTGATCGGAGTTTGACTTTTTGTGCAAACGACTCCGGAATTCAGTTTTGATGATTCCAATAGCTCAGTATGGCGATTTTGGACTTATGGGTGTGTCCGAAAAATTATTTGGAAGTCAATAGTTTCATTAAGCTTGAATTGGGGTATGATTCGTGATTTTAGTGTTGTTTGATGTGATTTGAGTCAGTAACTAAGTTCGTATGACGTTTTAGGACTTGTTGGTATATATTGGTTGAGGTCCTGAGGGCCTCGAGTGGATTTCGGATGGTTAACAGAATTTAATTTGGATATTTCTAGAATGTTTTGACGTCGATACTTCAAGAATACGTGGTATCACATTAAGAAAATGAGCTTTAAATTCAGTTTTGATTGAAGCATTTGATCCATATTGAAATTACGGAGCCATAGCAAAAAGAATCGTCGAATTCAGACATCGTATGAGAAATTTATGCCCATTTCCGTGTCAAAAAAAAATCCCATCACCAACGCCCAGGGTAGCGTGGGGCACTAGCCCTGGTGCTGGGATGTTTAGAGGTTCTGGAAACAGCTCCACAGGCAGCTCCCCACGCCACATGTGGTGCTCGAACATTAAAATCTCTATAAACGGGAGGTTTTGCCATTTTTGACAAAAACAGAGTTTGGGAGCTCGGTTTGGGCGATTGTTAGAGGAACATTTCACCACACAACTTGGGGTAAGTGTTCTTGACTCCCTTTTGATTATAATCCATGAATTAATCTTTGTTTTCGGTGTTAGATTATTGATTGTTCAAGAGAAATCAGAGGAAGTTTCTACAATTCCATAAAATGAATTTTCGAGATTTGAACATCGATTCGGAGTCGAATTTGAGTAAAATTAATATGGTTGGACTCGTAATTGAATGGGTTATCAGATTTTGTGAGTTTCGTCAGATTCTGAGATGTGCGCCCCACTGTCAACTTTCGAGCGGAGATGGAAATATTTGTAAATTGTTAAATTATACGCATTAGAGTAAATTGTGATTAATTTGCACAATATTTGAATATATACGAATCCTTTGGCTTGAATTGAGGAGATAGGAAGGCGTATGGAGGTTGATATGCGTGGAATGGAATTTTTGGAGTATTGTTTATCTTGCTCGTCATTGGATACAGCTTGATCGAGGTAAGTAATACTTCTAAACTTGGTGTTGAGGTTATGAACCCTGAATATACGTGTTATGTGTTTGGTGTTGAGGTGACGCACATTCTAGGTAACGGGCCTGTGGGTGTGCACCGTGTGAATTGTAACTCTTCTACTTTTGTGGTAGTGTGTAATTACCTGATCTTATCTGTAACCATGAAATCTTTACGTACTAGAGCTATTGAGCTGCGATCCATATTGGAAACCATGTCTAGGCTACATGTTTATTCTGTTGAAACCCACTGAGGTCATTTCTGATGTTGAGTTATCTGCTTACATTGCATTTACATACTCAGTCATACGCATTCATATGCATATCATATCTCAGTCTCTGTTACCATTTATTGATACATCACATCATTTTAGGCTGATTCATTTCATGACACTGAGAGCCCGAGAGACTGGAGAGATTGATGACTGAGTGAGGCTGAGGGCCTGATGGTGAAGATGTTTATGGGATCGGACTGCACGTCGCAGCAGGCCATATTGGATTTATATATATTTATTTATAATGGGATCGGGTTGCACGTCGCAACATATTTAATTGATTTATGCTATGATTGGATTGATATAGCGCTTGGGCTGAAGGAGACCCTCCGGAGTCTGTACATACCCCTAGTGAGTGCAGTTACCTATTGAGTGCGAGTATCGAGTGTCGATTACGAGTGCCAAGCGAATTGGAGGATTGAGTGACTGGGAGGACTGAGTGACTAGGAGGACTGAGTGACTTAGAGGACCGAGTAACTGGGAGGATTGAGTGAAATGATATTCTAAGAGTATGCATATGATTTTATCACTGACTTGCATCGCATTGACATGCACACTTGACATACAGGCATATAGATGCACTTTTCCTCATGCTATACGATATTTCGCCATTCATGACTTCTCCTACATATTGACATGTAGGCATAGAGATGTATTTTCTTCGTGCCATTTAAAAATAAAACATTTACCTGTTGAAAGTTTTTGGGAAAAATCACAGTTTCAAACTTAATCATAAATTGGTGATTTCGGTAAAGGATTTGGGTTTTCACTGATATATTTGAAAAGCATGACTATTTTTATGGAACTGTGCACGAGCTGAGCATTTTATCTCTGAGCTACTTCTTTTATTACTTCCATTATGTTATTATGAACTGTTGTTGGCTATTGGTGTTAGACCTCGATCTGTGTTCCAACTCTTCACTACTTTCAACCTAATTTTAGGTTTGTTACTTATTGAGTACATGGGGTCGGTTGAACTCATACTACACTTCTGCACTTTGCGTGCAGATATTGGATGTTGATGTTGCTGTGACCGACAGGAGCTGAATTTGGATATGTACTTGTGTTCCGGTCATAGTTGCCTCTTGTTCATGGTAGCCTTAGATTTATAAAGAAAATCTGTTTATGTACATTTCTAACAGATGATGTATTTATTACATACCAGCTTTGTAAATTCTAATCTTAGAAGCTCATGATTTGTACTATATTTCCTTGGGGAATGGATAAGATTTAGATATTTTATTTCACTTGATTGTCTTATTAAATTTCATTGGGATTTGATAGTTGTTATTTGGATTACTTGACGGGTTGGGTTAGGTGCCTTCACGACTAGTTGGATTTTGGACCGTGACAAGTTGGTATCAGAGCATTAGGTTCATAGGTTTTATAAGTCATGAGCAAGTGTCTAGTAGAGTCTTGCGGATCTGTATGATGACGGCCATACTTATCTTCGAGAGGCTACATGGCATTTAGGATAATTTCCATATTTCTTTCCTTATCGTGCTAAATTGATTAAGCTTGAAACATAACTCTTTGAATTCCTTCCACACATTCGTGTGCGCGTGTGAGCGTTCAGTATCAGATATGCATCGCCGGTTTGTGATTCCATGAACGAGGTTCGAGATGTGTATTCTGTGTTTTGGTGATGGGCCAGTTTGGAGGACTTGAGGCCAAGTTTAGACCGCAGCTTAGGCTCGGTAGCTTCAGTTGTGTGAACTTGTACATTTGGACTCATATGTCCGGTAGTGTCCCTATGAGTGGAATTTGTGGCTCGATGAGCGGTTGAATAGCTATATGATGAGCATGATGTGACTACAGAATGTATTAAGATGGTTTGATGGTGAGGAGAATAGTTTGCTTGAGATGTAAAAAGGACTATTGGGTGCTAGATTACTTCCTTGATGTTACGTATAGTCTCGAGTTAATAGTGTGTTGAAAGATTTTTCATGCTGATTAATTGTGGAGTGAAGTAGATTTTCATGTCTCGTTGTGATTTCAGACTCAGGAAGATTAAGTGATGGCATAGTAATCGTGGTTGCAAAAGGGTATAGCAAGATGCTAATTTGAGGCTAAGGAGGTGGGTTATCTCCTATAGAGTAATCTACGTAGGTGTGTCCCTTATAATATTGAGCGGAGAGTTTCTTTTCCACCAGCGGGGTGTATGTGTTGAGATCCGAATTTGAATGTGGTTGAGAAAGTTGACTTGACTGTCAAGAGAATAAATGTGGGCTTAACGACTGATTGGGGTATTTTATGGTTGGTGTTGCATGAGCTTAAGAAGAATTTTTGTTGAACTGACTGTGGTATTATGACAGTAATAGAGTATGGATATTGTGAGTTATAGAATGTTTTGTTTTATGGCTTTGAGCCAAGTGGGGGAGTCTTTTATCACCAATTTGATTGCACAGTTATGTGTTGTATTGGTTTTGGTCTGAGGCATACTTGTGGATTAGTTATGACTTGCATAGGTTGAGATGGAGGATGAGTCCAGTAAGGAAATTCATGGATACAGGTTATATTGCACTTTATGAGTATATGAAAATCACAGAATGAGTTGAGTTGTTATTCGTGACGGATGTAGTGTGCACGGTGTATGAATTTGCTCGGTTGCATTAAGGCATAGTTACTTTTTTGGGGTATTGTTGTGCTAATTGAGCATAGGCAGTTCGGCCCGTTTGGGCAGTGCAATTGAGATTTGAGCAGAGTGGATGACTCTCGAGAAAGTTTTAATGGATTCAAGATTAATATGTAGCAACTGAGAATTTTTGGGGAATTTGTATGTGGCTAGAATTTGAGATTTAAGTTGGATGGTGTCGAGACTTGTGGCATTTTTTTTATCATTATGGATTTTATATTTCAGTATCAGGAAGGTGAAGGAAACGACTTTAGACTCAAATAAGGTATTTTCAGAGTGGGTGTTTCGGTTGTGGTATTTATGGGGGTAATTATGATGTGGTGAAACTTTACAGATGTTTTGGTGGCAATATTCTTGGGTTTGGTGACCTGCATGGCTTGGTAGAGTTAGGAAGATTCAACTATAATATCTTGGTTAGGTGCAAATCGATTTCAAAGTGTTCTTGATGGTTTCTACGATGGTTATAACCGGATATTTTCTACCGGTGTGGAGAACATGTTGTGTATTGTGATTTTCTCCTGGAAAGAAGCAAGAGAAAGGTTTCTAACTAACCGAGTATGTAATTCGCTGGTGACTTAGAGTTCATAATGAGATTCTTGTGCTTGTCATATAATGGCATGATAGATGTGGTGTGTTGTGTGGGATTAAGATTTACATGTACAAGGTGGCAGTTCAGTCTTGAAGGGAAGGTCACGAATTTGGACAGAATGGTCAGTTTTGGATATTTAGAGGAATGTTATAACTGCTCAGTAATCCCTGAGAAGGGTGCGCATTTCAGAAGGCGCATAGTGTTTTCACTTACGGATGTTCATCGGTATTGCGGTACTCACCTGGTTGATAGACTGTTGATATTCTAATTATTGCTATGTGGCACAGAAATGTTTTGGAAGAATTCCTCTTGGGATGATTGTGCATGAAATATGTGTTAGTCATTCGAGTGCTGGAGTTGGGACCGGTTACGGTGATTCATGTGTTTTATGAATTTGGAGACTAGAGTTCTTAGAAGCATATTATTTCAGGGTTGTGGCATGTTTGAGGTGAGTATTTTATTTAAACTTAGTGGAAGCACTAGTTGCGTTAATTATTTGTGATAGCTACGCACTACGAGTGCGTATATATGTGAGGTTTGAGCCCATGTGAGGGCATCTGGGCAAGTATTCATACTCGGAAGAATGCTTAGGCTATGATATGCTTAGAGTTGACTGTTAAGTGTAAAGGTATAACATTTCTCATATTCGTACCTTAGTTGAGAACTATCTGGGCTATACTTGAGGTTACAAAGAGGCAAATTCCCTGAATAAACTAGGTAGTTACTATTGCTGCCTTAACTTGCCGATTTGAGCTGTGATAGAACACTTTGCACATGCCTACTCTATTGTGTGTTAATTATACCAGTCCCGGAGCATGTGAATCTTCTTTTTTATCATATACATATGTACTTAATTGATTGCTCCTGTATGATATGCTTGGACTGGAGGCCTGTGACCATGTCAGGTGGATTATGTTATTGGCATGTGAGTTGTCCGTGCAGATCCATATACTGATATTATTGGCACGTGAGTTGTCCGTGCGGGTCAAGATATTGATATTATAGCACGTGAGTTGTCCATGCAGTTGATGTTAATGTGAGCTCTAGGAGAGCTGGTAACCATTTTAGATCCGCGTGTCTTGGTTCTACTATATGTGATGAGATCATAGCATTGCGGTTGTGGTGGTGCTTGTTGAACTTGCAATACGGTTTTCTTCTTTGAGACATTTCCCATTTTTGGGTACACAGATTGTGCAGTTGTGGCTTGAGTTATATTGGTATGGCATGTCTGTGGGATAGTTGTGTTTAATAATATAAGGTCATTGGACATAGAATGGGTACTATCAGGTTTGATTACGGTATATTCGGGAGGATAATATTGAAAGTCGGCTTTGAAAGTGATTATGGTTCTGGTTGGGGCGAGAGAGCTCCATTAATTGTTGATCTGATAAGGGGTCATGAGATTCCATATGTTTCTTTCATTATCAGCAGGGTATGAAGGTTTTTGGAATGAGGTTTTGTTTGATATGGGGTTTAATACTAGTACCGGGTTGGTTTTGAGTAGTTACTGTGATCGGAAATGGTGCTGCGATTATGCAAGTTGTGTAGTATGTTATGTGATTATATCAGAGATTATGGTTATACCTTGTTACAGCTTGTCCAGACTCATACAGTGTGTAGATGTGAGATTCGTGTCTTGTAAGAAATTCTGGATGTTGGAAATTTGGGTTCTAAGTTTTACGGATTAAGGTTAAAGTAATGATCTTCAATTATGTTGTGTTGTCAGGCTTATATGGAATAGGGTGGCATGGGATCACCCTCGGGTATGTGCGTGGTAAATTAGAACAGTGATTTAAGGGCTTAGGAACAACTCTTGCCACTTTCGCGGACGAACTTAGGTTTAAGTGGGGGGAGAATGTAACGATCCGACTTGTCGTTTTGAACATTTACGCTTCTTTCAACTATTTGAAGTTTTGAATAGTTGCATATGATGTATTATGATGTGTGTGAATCATCGGTTTTGATTTTAGGTGTTCAGGATTAGTTCGGATGAATAAAGTTCATGTTGGAAGCATAAATAAAAAGGGTTGACCGGAGTTTAACTTTTTGTGCAAACGACTCCAGAATTGAGTTTTGATGATTCCAATAGCACCGTATGGCGATTTTGGACTTAGGGGTGTGTCCGAAAAATTATTTGGAAGTCTGTAGTTTCATTAATCTTGAATTGGGATATGATTCATGGTTTAGTGTGTTTGATGTGATTTGAGGCATCAACTAAGTTCGTATGATATTTTAGTACTTGTTGATATATTTGGTTGAGGTCCTAAGGGCTTCGAGTGGATTTCAGATGGTTTAACAGAATTTAATTTGGATATTTCTAGAATGTTTCGACGCCAATTCTTCAAGAATACGTGGTATTACATTAAGAAAATGAGCTCCAAATTCAGTTTTGATTGAAGAATTATATCCCTATTGAAATTTCGGAGCCATAACAAAAAGAATCGTCGAATTCAGACATCGTATGAGAGAGTTATGCCCATTTCCATGTCGAACAAATAAATAAAATCCCGTCACCAGCGCCCAGGGTAGCGTGAGGCGCTACCCATGGCGCTGGGATGTTTAGAGGTTCTGGAAACAGTGACACAGGCAGCGCCCTACACCACTTGTGGCGCTCGAACATTAAAATTCTTATAACATGAGGTTTTTTCATTTTTGACAAAAACAGAGTTGGGGAGCTTGGTTTGGGCGATTGTCAGAGGCAAATTTTACCACACAACTTGGGGTAAGTGTTCTTGACTCCCTTGTGATTATATTCCATAAATTAATCTTCATTTTCGGCGTTAGATTATCGATTATTCAAGAGAAATCGGAGGAATTTTCTACAATTCCATAAAATAAATTTTCGATATTTGAACATCGATTCAGAGTCGAATTTGAGTAAAATTAATATGGTTGGACTCGTAATTGAATGGGTTATCAGATTTTGTGAGTTTCTTCAGATTCTGAGATGTGCGCTCCACTGTCAACTTTCGAGCGGAGTTAGAAATTTTTGTAAATTGTTAAATTGTACGCATTAGAATAAATTGTGATTAATTTTCACATTTTTTGAATAGATATGAATCGTTTGGCTTGAATTGAGGAGATAGGAAGGCGTATGAAGGGTGATACACGCGGAATAGAATTTTCGAAGTATTGTTTATCTTGCTCGGCATTGGATTCGGATTGATCGAGGTAAGTAACACTTCTAAACATGGTGCTGTGGGTATGAACCCTGAATATACGTGTTATGTGTTTGGTGTTGAGGTGACGCACATGCTAGGTAACGGGCGTGTGGGCGGGCAACGTGTGAATTGTAACTCTATTACTTCTGTCGTACTGTGTAATTACCTGATCTTATCTATAACCATGAAATCTCTACATACTAGAGCTATTGAGATGTGATCCATGTTGGAAACCATGTATAGGCTACATGCTTATTCTATTGAGACCTACTGAGGTCATTTCTGATGTTGAGTTATCTGCTTACATTGCATTTACATACTCAGTCATACGCATTCATATGCATATCATATCTCAGTCTCTGTTACCATTTATTGATACATCACATCATTATTTTTAGGCTGATTCTTTTCATGACACTGAGAGCCCGAGAGACTGGAGAGATTGATGACTGAGTGAGGCAGAGGGCCTGATGATGAGGATGTTTATGGGATCGGGCTGCACGCCGTAGCAGGACATATTAACTTTATATATATATTGATTTATGATAGGATCGGTTTGCACGCCGCATCATATTTTATTGATTTATGCCATGATTGCCTTGATATAGCGTTTGGGCTGAAGGAGCCCCCCGGAGTCTGTACATACCCCCAGTGAGTCTGGGCAGAAGTTATAAAAATCGAGGGTTTTGTTCTTTCTTCATATTTTGAGATGTGAGACTCAGATTAAGGCGATATTTGAAGCAAATTTCATCACAAGGATTGGGGTAAGTGTTCTATACTCAGCTTTTATTACATTTCATGAATCTATCTTCATTTTTGGTAATTAGTTGGGAAATGTTAAAGAGAAATTGGAGGTTTTGGCCTAAAGTTTCATAATATGAATTTTTGAGTTTTGAACATCGAATTGGAGTCGGATTTGAGTGAAACTAGTATGGTTGGACTCGTAATTGAATGGGTTGTTGTATTTTGTAAATTTTGTCAAGTTTCGAGGTGCGGGCCCAGGTTGGGCTTTTGGCTAATTTTGGGCTTTTGATTCAAGATTTGATCTTTTTCGATCGGGATTGGTTCCTTTAGCATTGTTTGATGTACTTGAGTTGTTTTTTTTAGTTTTGAGCCGTTCGGAGGTCGAAACACACGGGATGCCATTTTAGAGCATCGCTTGGCTTGCTCGGTGTTGGAATTGGCTTGTTCGAGATAAGTAACTATTCTAATCTTGGAGTTGAGGGTATGAAACTCTGAAATACGTGTTATGTGATTTGTGTTGAGGTGACACACATGATAGGTGACGGGCGTGTGAACGTGCACCATGTGAATTGGGGCTCTGTTGTTTCCATGGCACTGTATAGTGGCCTTATTTTGTTGATATCCGTATTTTCACCATGTGTTAAAGTAATTGAGCTGTCAATCATGCTAGATATCATGTTTAGGCTTTATGTCGATACTGTTGGGACCCATAGTGGCCGTTTCTTGTTGTCATCTCTATGATTTCATTGATATTTCGTACCCAGTCATATTCATGCATTCATATCATATTTCAGTCTCAGTTGTTATTTATTAATACATCATATCATTGTTGCCGGGCTAGTTTCATGACATTGTGAGCCCGTGAGTGAGACTGGAGAGATTGATGACTGAGTGAGGTCGAGAGCCTGATTATGAGTGACAGTTATGGGATCGGGCTGCACGCCGCATGATGCTATATTGATTTGTGCCTGGATCTGGCTTATGATAGCGCTTGGGCTATAGGATCCCCTCCGGAGTCTGTACACACCCAGTGAGCGCGGTTGATTATATTGAGGGATGGATATTCCTTGGACGTGGATCTTGTTCGAAGAATTTATATACCTGGAGATGGATCTTCTCCATTGGGTCGGATTGGCCTTCCTCGGTACTGAGTGACTGATGGTCAATGATGTATATATTTCGAGATGGATCTTCCCTGGGCCATATAGGCCATATACAGTATCGAGTCGGTGAGCACGATGAGTGAAAAGTGTGAGACAGTGAGATTGAGTACTTTGAGAGTATGAGTACATGATTCATCTCTGAGATACATGGTATTGGCATGCACACATGACATACAAGCATAGAGATGTATTTTTCCTCATGTTGTACGGTATCACGTCATTCTTGACTTTTTACACACATTGATATGTGGGAATATAAAGGTATTTCACACTTGCTATCTGGAAAGAAAATAAAACATCTTATTTATTATGGAAAGGATATTTGGAATTTTTTTCAAAATTACTCATTTTTTTGGCATTTTTGGTAAAAGATTTGGGTTTTCACTAAGATACTTGAAAGGCATGACTATTTTCTGGAACTGTGAACGAGCTGATCATTTTACTTCTGAGATACATCTTTTATTACTTGTATTATGCTGTTATGAGCTGTTGTGGGATATTGGTATTGCACCCGACCTTGTGTTAGCTCGTCACTACTTTCAACCTAAGATTAGGTTTGTTACTTACTCAGTACATAGGTTCGGTTGTACTGATACTACACTTCTGCACCTTGCGTGCAGATATTGGTTGTTGATGTTGTTGTGTTCGATGGGAGCTGGATTGAAAATGTACCTGCGTCCCGGCTGTAGCTGCCTCTTGTTCATGGTAGCTTTAGATATGTAAAACTTTGTTTATGTACTATTCAAAGAGACTATGTATTTATTTCATTTCCGCTTTGTAAACTCTATTCTTAGAAGCTCATGATTTGTACTACAAATTCTTGGGGAATGTATAAGATTAAGATATTTCATTACTTAATTGCTTTATAAATTATTATTGGAAATAGTTAGTGGTTAATTGGCTTACCTAGTGGGTTGGGTTAGGTGCCATCACGACTAGTAGGATTTTGGGTCGTGACAAGGTGGTATCAGAGCTCTAGGTTCATAGGTTCTACAAGTCATGAGCAAGTGTCTAGTAGAGTCTTGCGGATCGGTATGATGACGTCCATACCTATCTTCGAGAGGCTACAAGACATTTAGGATATACTTCCCATCTTTCTTTCCTTATCATGCGACATTGATTCAGCTTGAAGCGTAACTCTTTAAATTCCTTCCACGCATTCATATGCACTTGTTAGCACTCAGTATCAGCTGTGTATTCGCCGACTTATGATTCTATGAATGAGGTGCGAGATGTGATTTTGGTGTGCTGATGATGGGCCAGTCTAGAGGACTTGAGGCCGGGTTTTGACGGTGGCTTGAGCACGGAGGTTTCATTTATGTGAGCACATATTTTTGGGACTTATATGTCTGGTGGTGTTCCTGTTAGAGGAATTTGTGGTTGGATTACTATGGGGTGAGTATAACGAGACTACGAAATGTGTTCAGATTGTTCAAATGTGATGAGAAGAGTTTACTTGAGATGTAGTAAGGACTATGGGGTGTTTGATTTCTGTCTGAATTTGGCGTATGTCTCGAGTTATGGGTGTGTTGAGTGATCTCTCATGTTGTTTAGTTGTGAAGTGAAGTAGATTCTCATGTCTTATTGATGAGTTCAGAATCGGGAAGATTAAGTGATTGCGTAGTAGTCGTGACTGTGGAAGGGTATAGAGAGATGTCAATTTGAGACAAAGCAGGTGGGTTATCTCCTACGAGGGGTCCTGAGGTTGTGTGATCCCTATGATATTTTATAGAGAGTACTCTTTTACCAGTGAATGATATATGTTGCAATTTGAGTTTGGATCGCTTGTGGAAGTTGGCTTAGTTGAATTTCAGTGCGAGATTCTGGCAGTAATTAAGTATGGGTATCGAGATGTTATCGACTATTTTGTTCTATGGCTTTGAGCCAAGTGGGGGAGTATGTTACCGACGAGTCGATTGCACTGTTATGTGTCATATTGGTTTCGGTTCGGGGTATACTGGTGAATCAGTTATGACTTGCAGAGGTCGAGATCGAGGATGACTCTGGTAAAGGAATTTTTGGATACAGGTTGTATTGAACCTTATGGGTATATGGGAATCATAAAATAATTGAGTGGTTATTCGCAAAGGATGTAGTGTACATGGAGTAGGAATTTGCTCGGTTGCTTAGGAGTGTGGGTTACTCCTTATTCCCTCGGGTATTGGTGTACTAATGGGGCACCGGTCGTTTGGTTTGTTTGGTCGGTTCAATTGAGATTTTAAGTAGAGTAGATGGCTCTTGAGACTGGTTTTAATGGATTCAAAACTTATATGTAGAAATTGAGAATTTCGGATTGGTATATGGTTAGGATCTGATATTTTCATGGGATGATGTTGAGACTTGTGGCATTTTTTATATCATGGTGGATTATGCATTTCAGTATAAAGAAGGTGAAGGAAACAATTTTAGGTTCACATAAGGTCTCTTTAGAGTGGGTATCTCGGTGGTGGTGCTTTGAGGTGCTTATGAGGGAAGTCAATGCCTTATGGAACCTTAGGGCATGGTTGTTTTATACTAGGGCCTCTTGTGTGGTGAATTTTGGTTAAGGATCGTGGTGCTCCTGCAAGGAGAAGTATCAACTAGAAGGCAATTTGGAAGGGACTTGGAGAAATAGGACATCGTTGTAGTAGGTTGGGTTAGCAAGGTAATGGGTATCATCGGTTCTTTGGGTACTTATGACGTGGCTAAACTCTACAGGTGTTTTGGGGCAATGCTCTTGGGTTTTGGCAACATACGTGGTTGGGTTGAGTTAGAGAGATTCGGTTCAGATAGCTTGGTTATGTGCAAATGGGTTTCGAAAAGTTCTCAATGGCTTTTACCATGGTTCGAGTGGTATATTTTCTACCGTCGTGAGGAATATGTTGCGTGTTGAAATTTTCTCCGGGATGAGATCAATGGAAGGTTTCTGACTGATCGGGTATGTATTCTTCTTGCGACTCAGAGTTGATTATGAGATTCGTGTACTCTTCGCATGATGGCATGGTATATGCGGTTTGTTGTGTGGAATTGAGATTTGCCTAAGCGAGGTCACAGTTCAGTTTTGAAGGGAAGGTCATAAAATTCTTAGGAAACATGGACGGTTTCAGACGACTAGGTAAATGATATTACTATTTGGTATGGATTGATGAGAGTGTACATTTTAAAAGGGGCAATGTGTTTTGGATTTATGGGTACTTCACTGGTATTGCGACACTCTCCTAGTTGATCGACTGCTGATATTCAAATTTTGCCAGGTGGCACGGAAGAGCTTTAAAAGTATTTCTCGTGGGATGATCGTGTATGAGAGAGGAGTTAGGAATACGGGCAGTGGAGATGCAATCCAATATGGTGATTTATGTGTTCTATGGTTTTGGAGATTGGGAGTTTTTAGGAGCAGATTGTTTCATGGTTGTGGACGGTGAAGTTGTGGCCGGATCTAGCCATATGATAGAATGTGTTATGATTCAGTCATTGTGGACTTTCGGAGGTTATTTATCTATCTGTGGGTGACTAGAGCTGATTTGGGAGTCCATTGGTAGGCCCAATTAAGATGTGTATTCTACACCGAGCCGGATTGGTTGGCTCCATACTGCTATTGTTGAGGGATGTGACATTCGGTTAATGTGGATCTTATTCGTGTTCTGAAATGATCTGTGAGTTACTCTTCTATGCTACAAGGAGTTGTGATTCGTTAGTTACATGCACATATGGTGCGGTTCTATTGTGGCCTTATAGCGGAATTTGAGCGAAAAGAGTATTGGGTATTGCTTGGTTGATGGCGTATTGGTTATGTTCTTTCGGGTTTTGTGTGGCATGGTGTCATTTTCTTTTCCGTAGTTATGGTAATGCACTTTGAGTACTTGATGTCGAATTGCGCATGTTTATTGATTTTAGAAGGGTGGCTTGAGGTGTTTCCAGTATTTGGATAGGGTCGCGTATTGCGTCGGAGTTATGTGGAAATATGATCTTTTGTGTTAAATTCATGTGTTATGGTTCTGCGGTGTGTGATGGGTTCTTAGCATTGCGTTGGGGGTGGTACCCGTCGAGCTTGCGGGATGGTTCTCTTGTTTGAGTCATTTTCAAGATTGAGTACATTTGGAATGTTGCTATCTAGTGCACGGATTACATGGGTTGTGGCTTTAGATTGTATTGATGTGTCATGTCACTAGAGTGGTCGTGTTGGATGAGATGAGGTCATTGAACCTAGAATGGATGCTATCAGATTTGATTGTGGTATATTTGGGAGGATAATATCGGAAGTCGGCTTAGAAATTGACTACAGTTCTTGTAGAAGGAGAGGAAGCTCAATGACTTATTGGTCTAATGAATGGTTATGAATTCTGCATGTTTCTTTCATCATCGGCAGTGTACGGAGGTTTTAGAGCGAGGCTTTGATTGATATGAGGTCTATTACCGGTATTGGGTTATTTTGAGCATCTACTGTGATTTGAAATTTTCGCTATGAGTATTTGATTTATGTGGTACATCATGTGATTACATCTTGGGTTATAAATATGGCTTGATACAGCTTGTTCAGACTTATACACTATGTAGATGCAAAATTCTGATCTTATAAGAAATTCTGGATGTTGGAAATTTGTTTCGAAGGCTTGTGGGCTAGGTTGAATTGAAAAATTTCAGTTATGTTGTGTTATCAGACCTGTATGGGATAGGGTGACGTGGGATCACCCCTGAGTATGTGCATGGTAAGGTTATACGGCAGTTTGATGGCTTTGAGAACAACTCTAGACACGTTCAAGGACGAACGTATGTTTAAGTGAGGGAGGATGTAACGACCCGACCGGTCGTTTTGAGCATTTACACTTCGCTCGGTTGTTTGAGGGCATGAATAGCTCCGTATGATGTAATATGACTTATGTGAATCGCCGGTTTTGGTTTTCAGGTTATTAAGAATTGATTTGAAAGAATGATTCTCAGCTAGAAGCTTTAAATTTGAAAGAGTCGATCAAGTTTGACTTTTTAGCATTTGACCTCGGATTAGAATTTTGATGGTTCCGTTAGCTCCGTTGGGATATTTTGGACTTAGGAGTGTGTCCGGATTGTGATTTGGAGGTCCGTGGCTGAATTTGGCTCGAAATGGCGAAAGTTAAAATTTTGGAAAGTTTGATCGGGAGTGGACTTTTTGATATCGGGGTCGGATTCTGATTCCGAAAGTTGGAGTAGGTCCGTAATGTCACATGTGACTTGTGTGCAAAATTTGAGGTCAATCAAACGTGATTTGATAGGTTTCGAAATGAGGTATGATTCGTCATTCCGATGTTATTTTGTGTGTTTTGAGACCTCGAGTAGGTCCCGTGTTATGTTATGGGACTTGTTGGTATGTTTGAATGGGGTCCCGAGGGGATTGGGCGTGTTTCGTATTGATTTCGGGCTATTTTTCCTTCATTTTGCACTGCTGTGTTCTACTGGTTCTGGTATGACCGCACTTGCGGCTGATTTGCACAGGTCCGATGGTCGTAGAAGTAAGAAGAGGAGTCGTAGAAGCGAGAAGGGGCTGGGTGAGGAAGACCGCAGAAGCGGATTTTTGTAGCGCACCTACGTGCGGGATTTGGATCGCAGGTGCGTAAGTTTTACTGCAGATGCGGTGGTCGCAGATGCGACTATTTGTCTGCAAATGCGGAAAGTGCTGGGCAGAAGTTATAAAAATCGAGGCTTTTGTTCTTTCTTCATATTTTGAGATGCGGGACTCGGATTAAGGCGATTTTTGAAGCAAATTTCATCACAAGGATTGGGGTAAGTGTTCTCTACTCAGCTTTGATTAAATTTCATGAATCTATCTTCATTTTTGGCAATTGGTTAGGGAATTTTAAAGAGAAATTGGAGGTTTTGGCCTAAAGTTTCATAACATGAATTTTTGAGTTTTAAACATCGAATTGGAGTCGGATTTGAGTAAAACTAGTATGGTTGAACTCGTAATTGAATGGGTTGTTGTATTTTATAAATTTTGTTGGGTTTCGAGGTGCGGGCCCGGGTTGGGATTTTGGCTAGTTTTGGGCCTTTGATTCAAGATTTGATATTTTTCGATCAGGATTGGTTCCTTTAGCATTGTTTGATGTGCTTGAGTTGTTTTTGGTTAGTTTCGAGCCGTTCGGAGGTCGGAACGCAAGTGATGGAATTTTGGAGCATCGCTTGGCTTGCTCGGTGTTGGAATTGACTTATTCGAGGTAAGTAACTCTTCTAATCTTGGAGCTGCGGGTATGAAACCCCGAAATACGTGTTAGGTGATTTGTGTTGAGGTGACACACATGCTAGGTGACGGGCGTGTGGCCGTGAACCATATGAATTGGGACTCTGTTGTTTCCATGGCACTGTATAGTGGCCCTATTTCTTTGATATCTATGTTTTCACCATGTATTAATGTGATTGAGCTGTCAATCATGCTAGATATCATGTGTAGGCTTTATGCCGATACTGTTGGGACCCATAGTGGTTGTTTCTTGCTGTCATCTCACTAATTTTATTGATATTTCGTACTTAGTCATATTCATACATTCATATCATATCTCAGTCTCAGTTATTATTTATTGATATATCATATCATTGTTGTCAGGCTAGTTTCATGACATTGTGAGCCCGTGAGTGAGACTGGAGAGATTGATGACTGAGTGAGGCCGAGAGCCTGATTATGAGTGACAGTTATGGGATCGGATTGCACGCCGCAACATGCTCTATTGATTTATGCTTGGATCTGGCTTATGATAGTGCTTGGGTTGTAGGAGCCCCTCCAGAGTCTGTACACACCCCAGTGAGCGCGGTTGATTATATTGAGGGATGGATCTTCCCTGGACATGGATCTTGTCCGAAGCATTTAAATAAATACGTGGAGATGGATTTTCTCATGGCCTTCCTCGGTACTGAGTGACTGATGGTCAGTGATGTATATATTCTAGAATTGATCTTCCTTGGACCATATAGGCCATATACAATACCGGATAGTTGAGCATGATACGTGGAAAGTGTGAGACAGTGAGATTGAGTACTCTGAGAGTGTGAGTACATGATTCATCTATGAGATACATGGCATTTGCATGCACACATGACATACATGCATAGAGATGCATTTTTCCTCATGATGTACGGTATCACATCATTCATGACTTTTTACACACATTGATATATGGGCATAGAAAGGTATTTCACACTTGCTATCTGGAAAGAAAATGAAATATCTTATTTATCATGGAAAGGATATTTGGAAAAAGGTATTTCACACTTGCTAATGTTAGGTCTGTTACTTACTCAGTACATGGGGTCGGTTGTACTGATACTACACTTTTGCACCTTGCGTGCAGATGTTGGTTGTTGATGTTGCTGTGTTCGATGGGAGATGGATTGAAGATGTACCTGCATCCCGGTTGTAGCTGCCTCTTATTCATGGTAGCTTTAGATCTGTAAAACTCTGTTTATGTACTATTCAAACAAACTATGCATTTATTTATTTCTGCTTTGTAAACTCTATTCTTAGAAGCTCATGATTTGTACTACCAGTTCTTGGGGAATGTATAAGATTAAGATATTTCATTACTTAATTGCTTTATAAATTGTTATTGGGAATGGTTAATGGTTAATTGGCTTACCTAGTCGGATTTTGGGTCGTGAGAGTTCATAAATTTGTTATGAAAATATTTTTTAATCTAACCATGGTTAAGACTTTAATTTAATTAATTATATCTAAACAATTGATTTTAAAATAGGACAAGTGTCTCTTATATAAGTAAGTACTTGGGGAAAATAGAGAGAAAGAAAATGAAGAGGAGTTCCATCCCTGAAAGTTTGATTGTGTTAATAGTATTTCGTAGAAGTTACCTGCAGTAAATGAAGTTTAAATAAAAAAGAATTCCTTCCATTAACAGACCCCGTTGTTAGTTTCTTTGAAAATAGAGAAAGTTGGCTAGATGAAAAAATATGCAAAATAAATAACCACGAGAACACAGAGGAATTTAACCAGGAAAGAGTTAAAAAGAAGCTATGAGCGCCTTAATTGCATGCATTACTATTTTCGTTTTTATCCGAGAGTGATACCGCCTATATGGCAACAACAAATATCATGTCCTAATTATTTTCAATATAATGCAGGGATTAAGTTCGTATTTTTCTCTCTCTAGGCGCACGTTAGGTGACCTAGCTAACCTGTGCCACCGTCGGAAATGGGAGGAAGAGCGAAGAAGAACACCAGCAAAACGCCAGTGGTAGAAAGGAAATTAACGGACATTATCATGCGCGAGCAAGGGAAACGAAATGTTAGAGCAAAAGAAAAAATGCAAGAGGAAGACCAGGACCAAAACAATGATATTGACCCAAATTGGCCAGATCTGGGCAGTGCTCGAGCAAAGATGGTAACGCTGTTGAGCTCAAGCAATCAATTGACACCTGTGGTGAACTCTAGAGCGAAAGGAACTGAATATTGCCGATTATAATTGAACAGCCAAGCTCGAGCAAGGCACAGACCAATGAAACAGTACATGCAAGTCCACCAAAGGAACATAGGGGTGTAGAGATTGACAACCGGAAGAAAAATCAGGCAAAAAAGTAGAGCAGACTGTGGAGACGGGAAGATCATGGGCAGGGCTGTTTCAGGAAAACAAATTGGTAGCAAAAGGTATGAATCTAGCCTACATACCCCTCAGTGATGTAAGACGGGGAAGTAGTAGAACAATTGATGGGAGAGGACATCGAAGAAGAGAACCAGAAGTGGAATCGATCAATTATTCTCTATGTGGTGGGGAATACACCATCTATTCGGGCTATTGAGAGATTCACAACTAGTCAGTGGACTAATGTTTAAAAACCTAAGGTACTATTCCATAATGACGGGTATTTCATAATTCTGTTAAATAATAGTGAAGAGAGGGAGGATGTGTTGTTGAACGATCCTTACACAATTAATAGCAGGCCAATTATAATTAGGCCATGGTCGGAAAACTTTGATTTCAATGAAGAAGTGTTGAAAACCATTCCCCTATGGATCAAGCTCCCAAAGCTGCCACTCAACTACTGGTGCAAACAATCCCTAAAAAAAATTGGGAGTGGTTTGGGAAAGCCATTGTATGTAGATACTTGTACTACAGTGGCTGAGAGAGTCTCCTATGCAAGGTCCTGATTGAAATGGACGTTACAAGGCCACTACCAGAGAAAATCAAACTGTATTATCCTAGACGCCAAGTGATTGAACAGATAGTTCAATTTGATTGGAAACCACAATACTGCCAAACACGCTGCCAATTAGGCCATTCGTGTAGGGATCAAAAGAAGCAGAAGCAGGAAGGAGGGATACAGAAAGGCATAGAAATAAAGTAGAAGCAGGAATGGAGAGTAGTGAGAGCACTAGACCTTGTTGTAGACAAAATAGATGCTCAAGGCAGGTTCCTTGATCAATTGGATTCAGCAGGAAATGAACAGTTAAACCAACAGGGAATTGAAACATAATGGCAACTTGCTCGAGGAAAATTTGCAACCAAAAATAATATAAGAACTACAAAAGAGAATGAAGTGGACATTGTCAATGCTTTCAAAGCACTAGTTGATACAGCACAGAAGATAGTACAACTATCTGAAGCCAGGGTGTGAGAGAGCAGCATAGTAGGAATGATAGAGGAGGAGGTCCACAACAAATAATCATATCATGATGAATATTATAACATGGAATGTTAGGTGGATGAATAAAGTCTATAAGAAAAACGAACTAAAATTTTTTTGCAGAGAAAATAAAGTAATACTTATAGCCATTATAGAGCATAGAGTAAAGAGAAGGCTGATTCAATACTTAAGAAGATATTTAGTAACTGGAAATGGGCTGATAACTATGATGAAGCTCCAGGAGGTAGAATATGGGTAGTATGGGATCTGGCTCAGGTGGATTACTCAGTGATCATAACTCATGAACAATTTATAATGGGAAAGGTCACTACGATTTAGCATATAACCAATTTTAACTACTATGCAGTCTATGGTAAACACACTATTCAAGACAGGAAAAACTTATGGGAGGACTTAAAGGAGACTATGCATGGAACCAACAACCCTAGCCTAATAATGGGTGACTTTAATACTATTCTGGCTAGTGAGGATAAGATTAATGGCAACCCTGTTCAGGAGATAAGGGAAAGGGATTTTAAGAGCTTCTTAATTGATACATGACTAGATGAATTAAAAACTGTGGGAAGGCAATACACATGGGCTAACAACCATGTCCATAACAGAATTAACAGAATCCTGGAAAATGTAGAATGGATATAGAAGTGGCCTTACATGGAGGGAGACATTATGAATCCAGGCTTCTTTGATCACTGTCCTCTGAGTGTGGAGCTTGATACTATAAACTAAGAAGGCATGAGACCTTTCAAATTTCTCAACTGCTTGGCAAGCCTCAGTGAATTTGATGCAATTATAAAGCAATTCTGGAGGATTAGCAAAAGGGGACATGCCATGCTTATTGTGTGGAATAAGCTCAAAGAACTGAAAGGAGCCCTAAAATAACTGAACAAACAAGAGTTTAGTGGTATAGTGTGTAAGATACAAATGACAGGGGAAAAACTAGGAAGCATACAAGAACAAATGACTATCCCAGGTCAATATTATGAGGCAATAACCCTTAAAAAGGCTGCAAAGTTAGAATTGGAGAAATGGATGATGGTTGAGGAGAGTGTATTGAAACAAAAGTCAAGAGTTCAATGGCTTAAACTTGGGGATTCTAATACAGAATATTTTTATGCTTGCATGAAAAATAGGCAAGCAACTGCAGGGGACTGCTTGGCACTGCTGCAGCTCAACTGCAGTAGTCAACCCAGAGATCATGCAGAATGGATATACTTTAAATAGGAGGCAACAACTGCAGCTTATAAAACATGTTACCAAAGAGGAAGTGAAGTAAACTATAATGGACATTGATGACAACAAAGCACTAGGGTGTGATGGCTATAACTTATTCTTCTTTAAAAAGACATGGCACATATTGGGTGAGAAAGTTACTGCAGTAGTTATAAAATTCTTTGAAAATGCTGATATGTGTAAAGCCATCAATTGCACCACCATTACCTTGATACCAAAGGTTAAGAATCCAACAAACATCAAGGACTTCAGGCCAATTTCATGTTGCACAGTGCTTTATAAGATAATATCTAAAGTGCTTACAATGAGACTTCATGATGTGATGGTTGAATTAATTGATAATTGCCAAATAGTCTTTGTACCAGGTAGACTGATTACAAATAATATCATCATGAGCCATGAGCTGGTCAAAGGCTATGAGAGGAAGAACATCTCCCCCAGATGTATGCTCAAAATAAATATGCAGAAGGCCTACGACTCTGTGGAATGGGTGTATATTGAACAAGTGATGAAGCTATTGGGCTTCCCTGAAGTGTTTGTGAAATGAATAATGGCTTGTATCAGAACTGTGTCTTACTTTATGCTAATCAATGGTAAGCCTGATGTACTATTTGAGGCAAGAAAAGGGTTGGGGTAGGGGGATCCATTATCCCCATTCTTATTTGTACTAGCTATGGAGTACCTAAGTAGATCACTGAAGACAATGAAGGACAACAAACAGTTTAAATTCCATCCAAAGTATGCCAGAGTCAATCTAGTTCAGTTGGGATTTGCTGATGATCTACTTCTATTTTGTAGAGGAGACATGCGATCATTTAAGATACTACACCAGCACTTTCAAATGTTTTCAGCAGCCTCAAGTCTAATTGCAAATCCGAACAAAATTTGTATTTACTTTGGTAGTGTGAGCAACTTGCTTCAGCAGCAAATTATGGACATACTAGGCTACACTAAAGGTGAACTACCTTTCAGATATCTGGGTGTCCCACTGAGAACTAAGAGGTTATCTGTTATTCAATGTGAGCCCTTAATAGAGAGGATGTTAAACATGATTCAAAGTTGGACAACAAAATTTCTTTCATATGCAGGAAGAGCAGTGTTAGTTAAGAGTGTGTTATTTGCTATACAAACATTCTGGGCTCAGATATTCTTCTTGCCAAATAAAATTATCCAATTCATAGAAACAATCTGTAGGAGATTCTTATGGACATGAGCTGCTGAACCATCAAACAAGGCTTTGATTGCCTGGGACAAACTGTGTGCATCAAAGGTAGCAAGGGGCCTAAATTTTACCAATGTGGAGATGTGGAACAAAGCAGCCATATGCAATCTACTATGGAATATTTGCACAAGAAAGGAGAAATTGTGGGTGACATGGATACATACATACATACTACATAAAAGAGAACACGGTCTGGACTACAGAGCCCAAGAGTGCATCATGTGTCATCCAAAGGATATTCAAAGCTAGGAGCTACTTTGAAGATGCTGGATTTACAGAAGAGGATGTACAGAAGATGGAGAAATACTCTGTTAAACAAATATACAAAGCCATGCATGGAGAATTTTCAAAGATGACATGGAGGAAATTAGTATGCAACAATCAGGGACTGCCCAAGTGGATATTCATACTAAGGCTGACAATAGAACAAAGGCTTGCTACAAAAGAAAGATTAGCAAGATGGGGGATCATTTCTGAGCAAACATGCTCACTATGCCAAAGAGAGAATGAAACAGTGCATCATCTATTCTTTGATTGTGAGATATCAAGAGATATATGGCAGCACCTACTAAAGTGGCAAGGTATACAGAGAACAAAGAAAGCTTGGCAGGAGGAGTTGACATGGCTAGAACAGTTTGGCAAAGGAAAGAGTGGAGGTGCAGCAGTATGTAGAATGACCATAGCAGCTGCAGTCTACCATATTTGGCAAGAAAAAAATAATGTGATGTTTAAGAAGAAGAGACCAACCAATGCTATACTACGATTGATCATTCAGGAAATGCATGTCAGGGCAACCATATTCCCCCGATTAGATTGAGTAATGTCTAAATTGAATCGGTACCCTGATATAGGCTAGAGGAAATAGCAGCAGTAGAGGATTAGTAGTAAAGTCTATAGGTAACTCCTAGCTGGGACTTCATGTCTAGTAGGAGGTACGCTAGAGCTTTTAGTTGCAATTTGTAAGAATTGTAAATATCTTTACTTGGTAATAAAATACTTTAATTACCAAAAAAAATTATTTTTAATATGTTGACAGATTATCAAGAAGAATGACATCAGTGATTTATACTTTAACCTTGTAGAAAAAATGTGACCTTTGGCTTTAAGGATATGTTTTATAAAGGCAGAGAAGCGTCATGAAGATAAGGCATTTTCAGTAGAAAAGCCAGATGCTGCATTGTCCTTTTTACCGTAGAATTTAAGGCCATGACTATTACGTGGTTGATAATGGTAAAGCCAATCTCCACTAGTCTGGTGGACCAAAAGGACTAATAAAATTATTGGACTAACTCTAGAATTTATAAGTTGTGGGTGTTTTATAGTGTAAATTTACAATGATTAAACATGATCATAGTGGGTGTTCGTGGTCAATTATTTAAAATTTTAAGTATTATCTATGAATACATAACACAATTTGGCCATCGCCAATGGTTGCTACAGGCCCAGAAGCGGAACTAGGATTTGATTAGTGTGAGTTCTAAATTTTAAAATAAAGTATTGCTTTCAGAAGGAATCAAACCCCCATCTTTTCCAACGAACCCACAACCTTTACCATTGAATCAGGACCCCTTTTCTTACTAGATTCGGAAGTATATATTTATATAGATTTAGTAAATATTTCAATACAAATACAGGGTTCCGAAAAAAATTACTGGGTTCGCTCGAACCCGTACCTACTACTGTAGTTCCGTCCCTCGCTACAACACCCATACCTCAAAATGCAAATCCGCAACTGGGACTAACCCAACCTAAATTATTCTTAATAAAGCATGATATTGTCCGCAGTGGCGGAGCCACATACACTCACGGAGTGTCAACCGATACTCCTTCGTCGGAAAATTACATTATTTAGCTCGATAATTATTTTTTAATATATATATATATAAAAACTATATAATGACACATCTTTACTTCTTGGTGAGTTTATTTCTTTATATTTTAACTTTCTTTGCTAAAAAAATCCTGACTCTACTACTTATTGTCCGCTTTAGATCAAACTCAACACGGTATCCGTAGCAGTACGTTAGGAACCTAAACTATGCAATAGCAGCAAGTTGGGGAGAATCCAGCTTTGCTTGTTACTTTTTTTGCTTTCCCCAGCAGACCACACAGACACCCATGTGATATGTGCCATTCTCCAGCTAAAGTCTTGTTCTGTTATGGGCGCTGACAAGGATCGATCTCATTAGTTATTGTGTTGCGGGCCGGGCGCTGACGAGGATTGATCTCACTATATAAGTCTCAATACTAGTAGTATTATAGCCCGTTTGGCCAAACCGTAAAAATCGGCTTATTTTTAGAAGTGATTTTTCTCAAAAGTATTTTTCTCAAAAGTATTTTTTGGTAAGAATCAGTTTGTGTTTGGCTAATTAATTTGAAATATACTTCTGAGCAGCAACTAGTGTTTGACCAAATTTAAAAAAATTACTTCTAAGTGTATTTTTCTCAAAAGTGATTTTCATAAAAGTGCTTTTGGGAGAAGCTACTTTTTTCTGCTTCTCCAAAACTATTTCCGCTTCTCCTTAAAAGCACTTTTTTTCCTTTCAAAAACTTGACCAAACATATTAATTTTTAAGAAAAAATACTTTTGACAAAAAGAGAACGTTTTTGCCCAAAAGAAGTTTGGCCCAACGGGCTATTAGTTTGTATGCTAATTCCAGAAAGACAGCTCAAGTATTTGCATCCTCCCGAGGAATTAATGTTCCTTCTCTAGCAGGTTTCGGACCCCATAATCACACCGTAATTTGGGAGTCTTATGATTTGTGTAATTGAGGCTTATCAATAGATTAAGATAGTAGATAATGAAGATTTTAGTTGTTTTTTTAAAAGAGTTGTATGCTAGTGACGCGCTAGTATTCATTCATTGCTTCGTCCATTTGGCGGCAAAAACTGTTTATTTTGAAAAGTATTTTTTTTAAAAATATTTTTTCTAAAAGTACTTTTAAAAAAAAATAGTTTGTGTTTGGCCAATTCATTTAAGAAATATTTTTTGCAATATTTGGTAACAAATTGTGTTTGGCCAATCTTTTTAAAGAGTGCTTTTGAGTATCAAATTACCAAAAAAGATAGTTTCAAGATCTTATAATTATTTTAAAGAGAAAAACGAACTTAAATATTTAACATAAGAGACTTTTATTTTTTTATTTTTTTATTTAAAATATGAAACATAAAGTAAACATACATATTAAAGATTTAAATCAATATAACATACTCCCTCCGTTTCAATTTATGTGAATATATTTTCTTTTTAGTCCGTGCCAAAAAGAATGACCTCTTTCCTTATTTGGAAACAATTTACCTTTATACAATGATTTATAGCCACACAAAATATATGCGCCTCATTTTACACCACAAGTTTAAAAGTCTTCTCTCTTTTCTTAAACTCCATGCCCAGTCAGATGGGTTCACATAAATTGAAACGGATGGAGTATATAATTACGCCAAAACATATAATATTATCTAGTATAATTACTTATTGTCATCATTCAGTATGAATTGAAAGTTTATATAAATTACTATATATTGATAATACACCATGAAATAATAAGCAAAGTCATTCACACATGATCATATTTTCCATCAATTTCATCTCTAATTCTATCATACAACGCTTTCATATTAATAGAAGACTTGCCTTGCATTTCTAAAGGATTACCAGAAGGCCCATCTCCTTCCTCAATTTCTGCAGTAATGTCTTCATTAACATAATAGTTGAATTCCTTATCGGTAGAAGAATGTCGTTGGATGAAATTATTTATAGTCATGGTAGTTGTAACAAGATGATTTTGAGTGTCAAGCTTGAAAGATGGCATTGAGCATAAAATAAAAATAATTTTAAATATATAAAAGATTATTGTTTTCGTAAAAAAATAGTTAAGTATGTTTAAATTCAAATTCAAAAAGAGTAACTAATTATTAACAACACATAATGCATAATTTAATTTTTTAAAATTTAAATTAAAAAAGAAATCAATTATTACCTAACCTAACTAACTTTGTCCTAAATTGTCAAGTGACATATTGTGAGACTGTCACTTGGCTTAATGTGGATATGTTTTAAAAAAAATAATATATAGATTATGCGATACAAATATAAATTTATTACTTATTTGTAGGTATTTTTCACAAATTAGATATGATAAATATTTTAAAGATTCAAGAATTAATAGACTATAACATAAGAAATTATAAATAATTATTTGCATGAAGAGAATTAATAATCCAAAGAAGGATGTAGATAATTTGCTTTATTGTGAAAAAAAGATAAGATCATTTAAAAATTTATAAGACATTACACAAAGAAAAAATCAAAAAAAAAGTCAAAAAAGAATTTGAAAAGTTAAAATATATTCATATGTATATATCTCTAATTTTAAAAGAATGATAGAAACTAGAAACAAAAAAGAAAAGAAAAAACTTAAATTAGGAAGGGATAATTTGAAAAATATAAATATATGGTGAGGATAGTTTTGTCTTGAATCAATTAATTTTCTGCTTCTGCTTTTTGGAAGAAGCTAGAATTTTTTGCTTCTTCCCAAAAGCAGAAAAGTTGTTTCTGCTGATGGTCAAAAGTACTTCTCCGTCTTGGCCAAATAGCTTAATTTTTTTAAATTTTTTTTTTTTTTGAAAAAAAGAGAGGTACTTTTAACCTCCGAAAAGCTTGATCAAACATGCTCCTAGTCGTACAATGGTAGGGTTATTTTTATATCCCCTTCCCTCCAAACCCATATGTTTCTTTAATTACTTGTTCATACATCTCGTGAGGGTCTCAAATGAGCTCACTCACTCCAAATTTATTTGGATCAAGATGAACGAGTCAATTTGAACTAAGCAACGAGCCTTAACTCAACCCGTTTAACTCAAATTCAACTTTCTTTTGTTTGTTTGTTCTTTTAAAGTTAATTAGTTTAATTACCAAATGAAACTAACAAAAAAAAATCTTTTGTTTATCACGAGTATGAGTATATATACCTGACCAACCAAACCTAAAAAATTAGTTTCTATGTTTCATAATTTTTATTAAGTGTCAATTCGGGGTATATACATAAGCTAATCATGAAATCAGCCTAAACTTTTAAATGAACTGTAACGACCCGACTAGTCGTTTTGAGAGTTGTAGCCCCATTTCCCCATTTACTGCTCAATTTCTGCTTCACAGTTGTTATGTGACTTGCCAGGGTGATTAGTTTGGGTCCGGTAAGGTTTTAGGAATGAATTGGAACACTTAGTTCTAAGGTTTAAAGTTTAAGTTGAAATAGAGATCAAATGTCGACTTATATGTAAACGACCCCGGAATAGAGTTTTGATGATTCCAATAGCTCCGTATGGTAATTTTGGACTTAGGAGCGTGTCCGATTTTTTTTTTGGAAGTCCGAAGTGGAATTTGGCTTGAAATGGCGAAAGTTGAATTTTTGGAAAGTTTGACCGGGGAGTTGACTTTTTGATATCGGGGTAGGAATCCAGTTCTGAAAATTTTTGTTATGTAATTTATGACTTGTGCGCAAAATTTGAGGTCAATCGGACTTGATTTAATAGGTTTCGACATCAAATGTAGAAGTTGGAAATTCTTAAGTTCCTTAAGCTTGAATTGGGGTATGATTCGTGGTTTTAGCGTTGTTTTATGTGATTTGAGGTTTCAACTAAGTTCGTACTATGTTTTAGGAGTTTTTGGTGTATTTGGTTGAGGTCCTGAGGGCCTCGGGTGAGTTTCGGATGGTTAACATATCAAAATTTGGACTTAAACAGCTGCTGGAAAAATCGAGGCTCGAAATCGAGGGCAGCGCCTCGACAGAAACTTTAAGTTGTAAAATGGGGGCTTCGTCCCATATTCCATTTTTGACAAATTGGAGCTTGGGGAGAGGCGATTTTTGAGATATTTTCAAGGGAAAACATTGGAAAAAGTGATTCTAACTCGGATTTGGTAAATATACACGAATATATCATTATTTTCATCATTTAATTAGTGTTTTGATATGGAAACTTGGAAAAGATTGTAGGAATTTCATAAAATGAATTTTTCAGATTTCGATGTCGATTCGGAGTCGGATTTGAGTGAAACTAGTATGGTTGTACTCGTAATTGAATGGGTTATCGGATTTTGTGAGTTTTGTTGGATTCCGAGACGTGAGCCCCATAAGCGATTTTTGGGTTAAATTTTGGATTTTTGTTAGAAACTTTGTATTTCCTTATAGAATTTATTCCTATAATTTGTATTGATTGAATCGAATTAATTATGATTAGATTCGAGCCGATCTGAGTCGGAAAATTGAGGAAAAGGCATACTATTTGACAAATTGTGCGTGGTTTGAGGTAAGTGACTTGTTTATCCTTGTGTGCGGAAACCTTTCCTAAGGATTGGTATTGATATGAAAATGTTGAGGTGTTGAAAGTGGTGTACACGAGGTGACGAGTGTGTACATTGATTAAATGTGAAAGATTATATCTTTAAATTGTGTAGAGCATTGTTGTATATTAATTAAATTATTTTATTCTGTTATATTCATCATCATTAATATATTTTCGTATTTTTAATTTGCCTGACATGTTCCTACTAAGTATTTTACTTGTTTAGTTAAAACTCTATTTCTTTTGTTCCGCGCATTACTTGAAGGTTGGATTTTTTAATTTAAATATTATTAAAAATAAAGTATTTTACATTAAAATTTTTTGATGTTAAGTCAAGATGTTAAATTTGTGAAATATTATTTTTGCTGAATATTTTGTGAAGATTTTTGTATTCATTGTGATTGAGCCGTGAGCTCCGTATTGTGAAAATAATGGATATTATTTTGCTGAATATTTTGTGAGACTTTGCACTCATTATGATTGAACCGTGAGCTCCTTATTGTGGAAATTATTCTTGTTGTTGATTTATTTTGGCAATTTGAAATATTTGGGCACTTGAGGTTCAGATATGATATATTGTAATATTGATACGCATGCGGTGGTATAAGGGATGAGTGTTGAAACGCATGCGGTGAGATAAGGGTGTCTTGATACGCGTGGCTAGTTGGGGAACTAATAGAAGTCATGCAGTGTGATAAGGGTGGTTATAACGCGAGATGCTATTTCGGAAAAAAATATTTTCTTTAAAATTTAATGTGATGGCTCCCGCGGTGATATAAGGAAATGAGATATTGTGAATTTATTTATGATTTGGGACTACGAGGCGGTACCTCGGGAGTGCCCTTGTTGATATTTCTTTATGGCTGCATTGCCTTTGGTTATTTTGGTAAATTTCCTTAAAGTTGTAAATTTCTGTTTTTCCTTCCGCGAGGTATTGTTTGCCCTTATTCTGTGTAGTTAAATTGTGACATACAACTTACTTGATTCATCCTCATTGTCATTATTATTATTATATTGTTAAACTGTTTGCCCTGTGTTATATTATTTCCAGTAGGGCCCTGACCTGACCTTGTGACTACTCTACAGAGGTTAGGCTTGGCACTTACTGGGTACCGTTGTGGTGTACTCATATTATATTTCGGCACATCTTTTTGTTCAGATCCATGTACTTTCTATTAGACCAGGCATCCGTGAATTAGACTTTACACGGAGACTTCAATGCCAGCGTCCGTAGACCCCGGAGTCCCCTTCTATCCTTATTATATCGTTTTTCTTATTTTTTTTAGACTATGATGTATAGAGACACTGAGTATAAATTCATAGAATCTTGTGACTTATTCCTACCGGGTTTTGGGAGTTGAAATTATTAAATTGCAGTTCTTATTTATTCGACTGTTAAGGATTAAATTTCAGTTTATATTTAGTTATATTCCGCATTGATAGGCTTACCTAGTCTTAGAGACTAGGTGCCATCATGACATCCTACGGAGGGAATTTGGGGTCATGACAAGTTGGTATCAGAGCTCTAGGTTCATAGGTGTTATGAGTCACAAGTAGGTTTAGTAGAGTCTCACTGATCGGTACGGAGACGTCTGTATATATCTTTGGGAGGCTATGTAACTGTTAGGAAAATGTTCACTTCTTTGATTCTTTATCGTGCGCATTTGTTGACTTCAAAGTTCTAAACCATTGTCTTTCTATTCTCTCACAGATGGTGAGCACACGCATAACTGGATCCGATGATCAGACACTCGCGTCCCCTGTTAGAGCCGCAAGAGGCCGGGGTCGGGGCAGAGGCCGTGCCAGAAGCCGAGGAAGAATACGTGGTGCAACCAGAGCACCTGCACGAGCTGTTGCAGCAGAGCCACCAGTAGCTCAAGTTGGAGAGCAGGCACCTGAGACGCCCGTTACTACCCCTGCACTTTAGGAGACTCTTGCCCAGTTTCTGAGCATGTTTGGCACTCTAGCTCGGGCGGGGTAAATTTCACTTGCTCCTGCCACATCTCAGGCTCGAGAGGTACAAGAAGTACCACCCTTCTACTTTCATCGGTTTAGATTCAGAGGATGCTCAGGGTTTTCTTGAGGATTGTTACTGTATCCTCCATACTATGGGTATTGTGGATTCCAGTGGGGTTTCTTTCACGACATTCCAGCTTAGAGGAGCGGCCTACCAGTGGTGGCGGGCATACGAGTTGGATAGTCCTGCTGAGCCAATTTCACTCACTTGGACTCAATTCTCAAATATGTTTTTGAGGGAGTATGTTCTTCAGAGTCTTAGAGATGCATGGCGCGCAGATCTTGAGCAGCTGCACCAGGGTTCTATGACCGTGTCAGAGTATGCGGTCTAAATCAGTGATTTGGCTAGGCATGCACCAGCCTTGGTTGCTATTGTTCGAGAGCGGGTTCACCGATTTATTGAGGGGCTCCACCCTAGTATCAGATTCAGTGTGGCCCGAGAACTGGAGATGGACATCACATACCAACATGTGGTGTCAATTTCTAGTAGATTGGAGGGTAAGCAGACTCGGGAGAGAGAAGAGAGGGAAGTTAAGAGACCTCGAGATTCTGGCACATATAACAGTTCTCCTGCCCCAGCTGCAGCTAGTCATGGTAGAGGCTATGTAAGCCATCCTATTCATTCAGCACTTCCAGCTTCCAGCGGTATTTCGACTACTCCCAGACCTCAGGTTCCATATTATGCACCGCCAGTGTCTACTGTACCTCTTGTACGTGATTCTTTTAGCGGGTATTCCAGTTAATCAAGCCCGAGTCAGTCTCAGCAACCACGTCCTCTGAGGGCTTGTTTTGAGTGTGGTGAAACTCGTCATATTATGAGGGATTGCCCCAAACTTTAGAGGTGTGCACCTCCATAGATTTCTCAGGCCCCACCTATTCCACAAGTCCCTCAAGCTTATCAAGCCATGATCACTGCACCACTTGCTACTCCACCTGCTCAGCTAGCTAGAGGTGGAGGTTGGACATGAAGAGGTCGCCCTAGAGGGGGAGGCTAGGCCAGATATTATGCCCTTACTGCTAGGACGGAGGCAGTTGCATCTGATTCTGTTATCACATGTATTGTTCTGGTCTTTCATAAGGATGAATCAGTATTATTTAATCCATGATCCACTTATTCTTATGTGTTATCTTATTTTGCCCTGTATTTGGGCATATCCCGTGATTCTTTGAGTTGTTCTGTTTATGTATCTACACCCGTGGGTGAATCTATTATTGTTGACTGCCTGTATTGGCCGTGTTTGATTGTTATCAGTGGTTTTGAGACCATATCTGATCTATTCTTTCTCAGTATGGTGGATTTCGATATTATTTTGGGCATGGACTGGTTGTCGCCCTATCACGTTATCCTTGATTGTCACGTCAAGATGGTGATGTTGGCTATGCCAGGTCTACCATGGCTAGAGTGGAGAGGTATTTTGGATCATGTTCCTAGCAGGGTTGTTTCATTTCTTAAGTCTCAACGAATGGTTGATAAGGAGTGCGATGCGGATCTGGCCTATGTGAGAGATGTTAGTGTTGATACTCCTACAATGGAGTCAGTTCGTGTAGTAAGGGATTTTCCTGATGTATTTTCAGCAGATCTTCCGGGTATGCCACCCGACAGGGATATTGGCTTTGGCATTAATTTATTACCGGGCAATCAGCCAATTTCTATTCCACCATATCGTATGACCCCAGCAGAATTGAAAGAATTAAAGGAGCAGTTACAGAAGCTGCTTGATAAGGGTTTTGTTCTGGGTGATCCTGTCTTATTTGTGAAGAAGAAGGATGGTTCTATGCGGATGTGTATTGATTATCGCCATCTGAACAAAGTTACAATGAAGAACAAGTATCCATTGCCACGTATTGATAACCGATTTGATCAGCTTCAGGGTGCTAGAGTATTCTCTAAGATCGACTTGCATTCATGCTATCATCAGTTGAAGATTCGGGAACCAGATATCCCGAAGACTGCTTTTAGGACTCGATATGGTCATTACGAGTTCCTTGTGAGGTCTTTTGGATTGACCAATGCCCAACAGTATTTATGTACTTAATGAATAGCCCTATCTTGATTCTTTCGTCATTGTGTTTATTGACGACATTCTGGTGTATTCCCGAAATCGGGAGGATCATGAACAACACTTGAGGACTGTGCTTCAGACTTTGAGAGAAAAGAAATTGTATGCAAAATTTTCAAAGTGTGAATTCTGGCTTGGTTTAGTAGGAGTTTTGGGTCATGTGGTAACGTACAAGGGGATCCAAGTAGATCCGAAGAAAATTGAAGCAATGCAGAGTTGGCCCAGACTGTCATCAACTACTGAGATCCGGAGTTTTCTTGGCTTGGCGGGGTACTATCACCGATTTGTAGAGGGTTTCTCTTCTATTGCTGCACCTATGAAAAAATTTACCCAGAAGGGTGCTCCGTTCAGGTGAACCGAGGAATGTGAGGAGAGCTTTCAAAAGCTCAAGACAGCTTTAACTACAGCCCCAGTATTGGTATTGCCTATAGGTTCAAGGTCTTATGCTGTGTATTATGATGCGTCGCGCATTGGTCTCGGCGTAGTGTTGATGCAAGACGGTAAGGTGATTGCCTATGCGTCCAGATAGTTAAAGTACATGAGAATAATTATTCGGTCCACGATCTTGAGTTAGTAGCTATTGTTCATGCCTTGAAGATTTGGAGAAATTATTTGTACGGTGTCCATTGTGAGGTTTATACCGATCACCAGAGTCTACAACATCTGTTTAAACAGAAGGATCTTAATTTGCGGCAACAGAGGTGGTTGGAGTTGCTTAAGGATTATGATATCACCATTCTCTATCATATCGGAAAGGCCAATGTGGTGGCCTATGCCTTGAGTGGCAGCTTAGCATACTTACCAATAGTAGAGAGGCCTTTAGCCTTGGATGTTAAGGCCTTGGCCAACTAGTTTGTTAGATTGGATGTTTCCGAACCGAGCCGATTTTTGGCTTGTGTTATTTCTCAGTCTTCTCTGTATGATCGTATCAGGGAGCGTTAGTATGATGACCCCCATCTTCTTGTCCTTAAGGACAGAATTCAGCACAGTGACACCAAGGAAGTCACTATTGGAGATAACAGTGTATTACAGATGTAGGGCAGGCTATGCGTGCCTAATGTAAATGGTTTGCGTGAGTTGATTCTCCAGGAGGCTCACAGTTCGTGATACTCCATTCATCCAGGTGCCGCGAAGATATATCAGGACTTGAGACAACACTATTGGTGGAGGCAGATGAAGAAATACATAGTGAAATATGTAGCTCGGTCCCTAAATTGTCAGCAGGTGAAATATGAGCATCATCGACCGAGTGAGTTGCTTCAGAAGTTAGAAATTCCAGAGTGGAAATGGGAGAGTATCATTATGGATTTCATTGTTAGGCTCCCACGGACTCAGAGGAAGTTCGATGCAGTTTGGGTGATTGTGGATAGATTGACCAAGTCAGCTCATTTCATTCCTGTGGTTACTACTTACTCTTCGGAGCAGCTAGCTCAGGTTTGCATTCGCGAGATTGTTAGCCTTCATGGCATGACGATATCTATCATTTCTAACCGGGGTATGCAATTTACATCACAGTTCTGGAGAGCTGTACAATGAGAGTTGGGTACTCGGGTAGAGTTGAGTACAACATTTCACCCTCAGACGGACGGGCAGTCCGAGCGCACTATTCAGATACTGGAGGATATGCTTCGTTCTTGTGTGATAGATTTTGGGGGTGCGTGGGATCAGTTCTTGCCACTTGCGGAGTTTGTTTAAAACAACAGCTACCAGTCGAGCATTCAGATGGCTCCGTATTAGGCTTTGTATGGTAGGCGGTGCCGGTCTCCAGTGGGTTGGTTTGAGCCGGGCGAAGCTAGACTATTGGGTACAGACTAGGTTCAAGATGTTTTGGAAAAGGTTAAATTGATTCAGGATCAACTTCGTACAACTCAATCTAGACAAAAGAGTTATGCAGACCGAAAGGTTCGTGATGTTGCATTCATGGTTGGTGAGCGGGTCTTGCTCCGGGTTTCTCCTATGAAGGGTGTTATGAGATTCGGAAAGAAGGGCAAGTTGAGCCCGAGGTATATTAGACCTTTTGAGATTCTTGAGAGAGTTGGAGAGGTGGTTTACTGTCATGGCCCAAAATCTAACCCGTCGTGATGTCGCCTATCTCAATACTAGGTAAGCCAACAATCCCAATAAACCACATATATTTTAAATTTGAAAACATAATGATTAAATTCAGCGGAAGAAATCTCACAAGTACAAATATAAATACTTCCAAAACCGGTGTAACTGAGTACATGAGCATTTAATATGAATAAAAGTCTGAAAAATACGGTCTATAATAGTTTGAGACCAAATACAGTAAACAAGGAGATAGAGAAGGAGAGGCATGATCTGCGAAACACGGCAGCTACCTCTAAATCTTCGGGGAAAAAAATCACAAGCGAAAGAGTCAACACCCGCTATATCCGAGAACACCTGGATCATCATACGAAGTGCAGGGTGCAATATGAGTACAACCAACTCAACAAGTAACAATAATAAATAAGGAAGTGAAGATAGTGACGAGCTACACAGTTATAGTTCACTTTCAATAATTCCAGCAAAGAATAGATATGCTTTCAAATCCAGCAGTTTAAGTCAAATCAATTTTATACAGTTCAAGTTCATGTAATTCGGATATAAAATCTTTCAGCCCTCAGCACTCACACTCAATGGGTACTCGCGCTCACTGGGGGTGTACAGACTCCGGGGGGCTCTTACAACCCAAGCGATATAATCTGCATGGACAACTCACATGCTACACAGACAACTCACGTGCCATAGTATAAATATCTGGATCCGCACGGACAACTCACGTGTTGCACGGACAAATCACGTACTATAGTATAATACAAGGATCCGCACTGACAACTCACGTGCTGCACGGACAACTCACGTGCTATAATATCCCGCACGGACAACTCACGTACTGCACGGACAACTCACGTGCTATAATATAATATCTCACAATCACAACCTCGGCCTTACTCAGTCACAAATCTCTCCAGTCTCTCGGGCTCTCAATAATCATGAAATCATCCCAAACAACAATGATATGATGCATCAATAATGAACAATATAGAGACAAAAAACAAATAAACAAGTAAACTGTGACTGAGTACAAAACAATAATTACGCAGGTAGTTCAACATGTGCACGACCTCTGTGGATCCCAACAATACCAACATATAGCCTAAACATGGTTTATAACATAATTTGCAGTCAAATCTCTTTAACACAGGGAGAGCATATAGCTAGCAACAAGTTATTCAACTTTACAGTTTCCACGGGACGGACCAAGTCACAATTCCCTCGGTACACGCCCACACGCCCGTCACCTAGCATGTGCGTCACCTCCAAAGTAATCACATGATACCAAAATCTGGGGTTTCATACCCTTAGGACCAGATTTATAACTGTTACTTATCTCAAATCGTGAAATTCTTATTCCGCTAAGCCTTTGCCTCGTGAATTGGCCTCCAAACGCCTCGAATCTAACCACAATTAATTCGATTCGGTCAATAAAATTTATTGAAATTAATCCCATAAGAAAATACTAATTTTCTGACAAAATCCGAAATTTAGTTCAAAAATTGCCAGTGGGGCCCACGTCTCGGAACCCGACAAAAGTCGAAAGCCCATTCAACCACGAGTCTAACCATACTAATTTTACCAAAATTCGACCTCAATTCGACCTCCAAATCATCAAATCTTATTTCCAAATCCCTAAGTTCAAATTCTCGTTTTACACCTCAAAAACATGTAATCTAGTCGGATTATTTGGTGATAATTCAATATTATGGAGTAGAAATGATCACAAGTGACTTAACTCAACTTTCCCTTGGATTCTCTCTGAAAATCACCCAAATAACCATGCTTGAAGGTCCAAAAATGGCAAAACTCGCAACCCCTTCGAAATGTATACTGTCCAGGGGTTCCGCATCTGCGACTCACTTAGCCGCTTCTGCGGTCTCGCAGGTGCGAGAATTCAACCGCTTCTGCGGTTTCACCAAGAATCCATTAGAGCCGCTTCTGCGGGCTCGTATTTGCGAGGCTCGTTTCGCTTCTGCGATGGCTGGTGTGCACATGCGGCTTCGTACCTGCGATCATACCTCTGCATGTGTGAATATACCAGAAGCAAAAATTCCAGCAGTGGTTTTAAGTCCGAATTTGATCCGTTAACCCTCCGAAACTCACTCGAGACCCCCGGGACCTCAACAAATTATATCAACAAGTCCTAAAATATCATACGAACTTAGATGAGTCTTCAAATCACATCCAACAACACTAAAAACACGAATCACACATATATTCAAGCCTAATGAACTTTGAAACTTCTAATTTCTAAAAACGACGTCGGAACCTATCAAATCACGTCTGATTGATCTCAAAGTTTGCACACAAGTCATAAATGGCATAACAGAGGTATTCTAATTTTTAGAATAGGATTCCGACCCCGATATCAAAAAGTTAACCCCCTAGTCAAACTTCCCAAAAATTCAACTTTCGCCATTTCATGCCTACATCCTCTAACTCCGAAATACCTTAAAACCAAAATCGATAATTCACATAAGTCATATTACCTTGTAGGAAGTTATTCAAGACTTCAAATAGTTGAAAGGAGCGTAAATACTCAAAACGATCGGTCGGGTCGTTACATTTATAGACTTGCACTACCACCTAGTCTCTCTGCAGTTCATCTAATGTTCTATATTTCCATGCTCTGGAAGTATCATGACGATCCGTCTCATATGTTAGACTTCAGCTCAATCCAGTTGGACAAGGATCTATCTTATGTCGAGGAACCAGTGGCCATTTTGGACAGACAAGTTAGAAAGCTAAGATCGAAGAGCATTGCTTCGGTAAAAGTACAGTGGAGGGGTCATCCGGTTGAGGAGGTGACTTGTGAGACCAAGCATGATATGCGTAGCTGCAATCCTCATCTATTAACCACTCCAGGTATAATTCTAAACCTGTTCGAGGATGAACGCTTATTTAATAAGGGGAGGATGTAATGACCCGACCAATCATTTTGATAGTTATAGCCCCATTCTCTCATTTAATGCTCAATTTATACTTTACAGTTGTTATGTGACTTGCTGGGATGATTAGTTTGGGTCCGGTGAGGTTTTAGGAATGAACTGGAACACTTAGTTCCAAGGTTTAAATTTTAAGTTAAAATAGTGATTGGATGTCGACTTATATGTAAATGACCCCGGAATAGAATTTTGATGATTCCAATAGCTCCGTATGGTGAATTTAGACTTAGGAACGTGTCCGAATTTTTTTTTGAAGTCCGTAATGGAATTTGACTTGAAATGGCGAAAGTTGAATTTTTGGAAAGTTTAACCGGGGAGTTGACTTTTTGATATCGGGGTAGGAATCCAGTTTTGAAAATTTTTATAGTTCCGTTATGTCATTTATGACTTGTGTGCAAAATTTGAGGTCAATCGGACTTGATTTGATAGGTTTCGATATCGAATGTAGAAGTTGGAAATTCTTAAGTTCCTTCAACTTGAATTGGGATATGATTCGTAGTTTTAGCGCTGTTTTATGTGATTTGAGGTTTCAACTAAGTTCGTGTAATATTTTAGGACTTGTTGGTGTATTTGGTTGAGGTCCCGAGGGCCTCGGGTGAGTTTCAGATGGTTAACGAATCAAAATTTAGACTTGAACATATGCTGGAATTTTTCTGCTGGAAAAATCGAGGCTGAAAATCAAAGGCGCGAAATCAAGGTCAGGAAATCAAGGGCAGCACCTATAGAGAAACTTTAAATTATAAAACGGGGACTTCGTCCCATTTTCTATTTTTGACAAATTGGAGCTTGAAGAGAGGCGACTTTTGAGAGATTTTCAAAGAAAAATATTGGGGGTAAGTGATTCTAACTCGGATTTGGCCAATATACATGAATATATCATTGTTTTCATCATTTAATTAGTGTTTTGAGATGGAAACTTGGGGAAGATTGTTAAAATTTCATAAAATAATTTTTTGAGATTTCGATATCGATTCGGAGTCAGATTTGAGTGAAACTAGTATGGTTGGACTCGTAATTGAAGGGGTTGTCGGATTTTGTTAGTTTTGTCGGATTCCGAAATGTGGGCCCCACGAGCAATTTTTGGGTTAAATTTTGGATTTTTGTTAGAAAATTAGTATTTCCTTATGGAATTTATTCCTATAATTTGTATTGATTGAATCAAATTAATTATGATTAGATACGAGCCGATCGAAGTTGGAAAATCGAGGAAAAGGCATACTACTTGATTGATAGAGCGTGGTTTGAGGTAAGTGACTTGTCTAACCTTGTGTGGGAAAAATTTCCCTTAGGACTGGTATTGATATGAAAATGTTGAGGTGTTGAAAGTTGTACACGAGGTGACGAGTGTGTACACTGGCTAAATCTGGAAGATTATTCTTTAAATTGTGTAGAGCACTGTTGCATATTAATTAAATTATTTTATTCTTTTATATTCATCATCATTAATATATTTTCGTATTTTAAATTTGTCTGACCTGTTCCTACTAAATGTTTTGCATGTTTAGTTGAAACTCTGTTTCTTTTGTTCTGTGCATTACTTGAAGGTTGGATTTCATAATTTAAATATTATTAAAAATGAAGTATTTTATATTAAAAAAATTTGATGTTAAGTCAAGATGTTAAATTTGTGAAATATTAGTTTTGCTGAATAGTTTGTGAAGATTTTTGTATTCATTGTGATTGAGGTGTGAGATCCGTATTATGGAAATAATGGATATCATTTTGCTAAATATTTTGAGAGATTTGCATTCATTGTGATTGAGTCGTGAGCTCCTTATTGTGAAAATTATTTTTGTTGTTGATTTATTTTGGCAAGTTGAAATATTTGGGCACTTGAGGTGCAAATTGTGATATATTGTGATATTGATACGCATGCGGTGGTATAAGGTATGAGTGTTGAAATGCATGCGGTGAGATGAGGGTGGCTTGATATGCGTGGCTAGTATGAGAACTAATAGAAGCCATGCGGTGTGACAAGGGTGGCTAAAACGTGGGAAGCTATTTCGGAAAAAAAATATATTCTTTAAAATTTAATGTGAAGGCTAAGGAAATGAGATATTGTGAATTTATTTATGACTTGGGACTACGAGACGGTACTTCTAGTGTGCCCTTGTTGATATTTCTTTATGGATGCATTGCCTTTGGTTATTTTGGTGAATTTCCTCAAAGTTGTAAATTTCTATTTTTCCTTTCGCGAGGTATTGTTTGCCCTTATTCTGTGTAGTTAAATTATGGCATACTACTTACTTGATTCATCCCCATTGTCATTATTATTATTATATTATTAAACTGCTCGTCATGTCTTTTATTATTTCCAGTAGGGCCCTAACCTGACCTCGTCACTACTCTACAAAGGGTAGGCTTGACACTTATTGGGTATCGCTATGGTGTACTCTTACTTACACTTCTGCACATATTTTTGTGAAGATCCAGGTACTTCCTATCAGACCAGGCATAAGTGAATTAGATTGTACACAGAGATTTCAAGGTACATCTGCCAGCGTCCGCAGACCCCGGAGTCCCCTTCTATACTTATTATGTCATTTTTCTTTTTTTCTTTATACTCTGATGTATAGAGACACTGAGAAAAAATTCTTAAATGATAGCATCCTAGGAAGCTCAACTATATTCAAGGATAAGGATGAAGCTTTGGAATCTCAAAGATGGCCTTTAACAATATGTCATGCTAAAGAGTTGCAAACAAGGCCATTAGACTTAAAGTACAAATAAAGAAGCTTTTAATTATGGAGGACAAGCTCAAGACCAAAGGAGATAAATTATACAAGTTTTACAATTATTTGGTGGCCCAAATTGAAGTCCAAGAGGAGAAAGATTGGTTCTCGAACTCGGCCCTTGAAATCTAGCAAAAGGGCACCCAGAAGAGCCTAAAATGAGCTTAAAAGAGGTTCAAATGGGGGTGTTTGAAATGGAGCCTAATTGGAGTCCAAACCAATGGCCCAAACTAGTAGTTTTAAGGCTCACATCTTCCCCAAAGGGATTTGGCCGCCCCTACCTAATTTTGTGACTTTTCTTATTTCTTAGCAACCACCCTACCTAATTTTGATGACTTTGTTACCCCTTAGCAGCCCTTACCTAATTTGATGACTTTTGTTACTCCTTAGCAACCACCCTACCTAATTGTACTGATTTTTTATGCCTTAGTACTCCTATAAATAAGGAGTTATTCTCATTCATTGAGACACTTCATTATTGATTAAGTATATCATACTTTGAGAGTTCTTTTGAACCTTTGTTACTTGTGCTTTGAGATTTATCTTTCAACCTTTACTAGTTCATAGTTCAAGGTAGTAAGATTACTTCTCTATTGTGATATCTTTGATTCCTTTGTGGTATTCTTACAAGGCGGTTAATACTAGTTATTAATTGTTGTCTCAAGTTACTCGTAAAGCGGTCAAGATCCGAACCTATTATTTTGATTTGCTTTTAAGTAAAGGCATTTGATTTCTTCAACAAATCAAGACGTTGTTGCTTTGATCTTGTCAAGGCTATAGAACTTGCATTCTTGGAAGTTCTTGGAATTCTTTCCTTAAATTTTCCCATATCCTTATTTTCTGCCCCTTAGTTCTAGTTGTTCAATTCCTTATTGTTATTGCTTCCGCATTTACTTTTCAAACTCTTACTCTAGTTTGGGATTCCCGACCTAGTCGTTATCAAGAAGCTGGTGACTTATTCGTACCGGATTTTGGGAATTGAAATTGTTAAATTGCAATTCTTATTTATTCGACAGTTAAAGATTAAATTTCAGTTTATATTCAGTTATATTCCGCATTGGTAGGCTTACCTAATCTTAGAGACTATGTGTCATCACGACATCCTACCGAGAGAATTTGAGTTCGTGACACGAACGAACTTGAATTATGTCCAAATTGACATGCCAATTAATATGTGCAAGTTTAACCACCCGTACTTAGAAATGTTGGTCAAGTTATACTTTCATGAGTTAAATTTAACACCCCTAGAATCTCGATGGTTGTAGTTGCACGAGCTAATAAGAAACAAAGGTTTCTCTTATCATCCAGCAAATCATTCTGTAGCTTCGGGACGGTAAAAATTTACTCGAATCGGGTGTTTACACCTAGTTTAGTTAAGTTAACTATACAAGAAAACTAAGGTTTGTAGGGTTACCGTCCTCTTTCGCCTGTTGCTCTTTATTTTATTCAAAACTGTATGAACGTCCTTCAATAGCTGCATCTAACAATTCTTTTGCTCTCTTTTTGTCTTGATTTCACAGGAAACTGAGTTTACTTATGCAATGATGCATCTGAAAAATTAATATGCAGTTTTATGTAAAAATAAATTAATCTGAGAGTATACTATGGGAGACAAGTTTTTCATTTTCTTCTTTATATTCTCACTGAGTACAGTAACACAAAAATAAAATACTCTGCCTATTTTTTTCTTTTTCTTTTCCTTATCAATAATTTCTATTAAAATGTTTCTTCTTTTTATTGTATAACATGTGGAATAATTTTTGAGGTAAATGCAGTGCCAATAGGTAGCTAAAAAGTTTGAGTTTTTCCCATGTTTCTGGTTTTCGTAACTTGTAGATGTTCCCACGTTTATCTACTTAAGTTAAAAACATAATGGAATAGCTGGATTATTATGTATATTTACGCATTATTTTTTAAGATTGTGCAAAAGATATGGTAGCTAACTATGATTAATTACTAGTAGTTATAGTTAAATAATATGACACATGCCATTTATTCATTAGTAGGGTGTAAACGTGCGGATAAGTTTTCACCCTTACCCTCTATGTTTTGTAATTACCATTCCATTTGATGCGCATCTATTTTTCTTGTTTAGTGGTTTCTGTTAGTCCCGCCAATATTGTTGTATTTATAAATAATAATTCTGTAAAATATAAGTTATCGTAATGAAACAGTAATTAATTCGAGCCCACTGAATTCACAGTAAAATACTGTTGTAGCGGTACTTCAAATCTCAGTGTTTCAGCGAACATAAAATTCGGTAGCAAATCACACTTACAGTTGCTTTATTTGAAGTTAAAACAATGCAGAACAAAGGAGTAGAAACTCAGAAAATCGTATGCAAATGCTGAGAGGAAGGAGTGCAATGTATAGCCAAAGTTGAGCGTTAGTATGCTGAGAGGAAGGAGTCCATGGTGGAGCACGCACTAGCTTGTTTGTGGAGTAAGCACTTGGCCATGGTGGGAAGAGCATTAGGCGGCTGCTATTGCAACTGGTGCTCAATACATGGATTGGAACATATCTGTTACAAATGCGGATAATCTTACGTTAATATTTACTATTAACAAATAAATTTGGTCCAAAAGATTAATCAATCAATCATTTGACCGAATCCGAATCCGTAGCCGTAGCCGTAACCGTAGCCATAGCCGTAGCCGAGCGACGACGACGGCGGCGGCGCGAGGCTTGCTTTCTTCTGAACTCTTTAAGAGTTACAAGAAGAGCAATTATATATATACTCACCAAAAAAAAATTTCTTCTTTCAATATGGGACAATGTCTCATTGTCAAGAGGGAAAAACTTAAAATTTTACTCAAAAATTTTATTTTCCCTCCATTTTTCATTCACCCTCATTTTAAGACTATTTCATCTTAAATAACAAAAACCTTAGCAGTTTCTTCTTCTACTTTTTTTCCTTTTTTCAAATGTACTGTTACTTGAATTTAGAAAAAAGCATGGCACGTAGTACTATGATGTATTTTTGTACCATAAAGACAGTAATTTTTCGATCATTTGTCGTTAAGTTTCTCGCTTGCAACCTAATATGGAATGAACAAAAAAAAAGGAATTACCAAAAAGATAAACTTAATATGGTATGAACATGGTAGTAGCTTTTATTAAACGGTCATGTGCCTAATATTTGTAAGGAAGCTCCTTCAATAATGACAACAAATGTCCATTGACGAAAACCCCCTACCCAATTCTTTCCCTTACCCTTCAGAATAAAAATTGGGGACTAGAGAAAAAGCCAAAAATATGGAAATGTTGATTAGTCTAAAATTTTCCAGACCATGTGAGGGCTCACATGTGAATTAATCCTTACTATTGTCATTATTGTTATAAATATATTATATTATGGATGTTCATTTAATACTATGTTGTAAATAAGTTTCATGAAGAAGCTTATCCATATGAGACTCCACCGTAAATATATTTATCTATTCAGTACTCTTATTGAAAATAAGTCTCCTGAAGAATCTTATCCTTTCGGTACTCCGTTATGGATAAATATTACACCCGATAGAAGATTATCTATATCTGGTACAATGAGCTTATCCTTTCGGTACTCCTTATGGATAAATATTACCCCCGGTAGAAGATTATCTATATCTGGTACAATAACAACTTACAAGCATCTTACACAAGAGCTTGGAGTAGCAGCTTACACAACAGCTTGCAGTAGTAGCTTACACAATAACTTCCTTTCTTCTATAAATAGAGGAGCTTTCAGTTCATTATGTACAGAAGTTTGAAGTTGAATAATATATCAGTTTCTCTCTATACTTGCCTTTATTTTACAATCTTTATTTTATAACACGTTATCAGCACGAGACTCTGCCATCTCGAGCAAATACTTTAAAAGTATGAAATGTACGAATTTTCTTTTTTTAAATAATGTCAAATCTTTCTAAACTTGAATTTGTAGCCCTGGATATATCGGGCAAAAGTTACATGTCTTGAGTGCTTGATATTGAAATCCATATTGATACGATAGGTCTGGCAGACACCATCAAGGACAAAAATTAAGCATCAAACCAAGACCGTGCCAAACAATGATATTCCTACGGCATCACCTTAATGAAGGCTTGAAAATAGAATATCTCACTATTAAAGATCTAGTCATAATGTGAAATAATTTGAAAGATAGATATGACCACTTGAAGATGGTCGTTCTTCCACAGACACGTTATGATTGGACTCATTTAAGGCTACAAAATTTTAAATCTATTAGTGAGTATAATTCCGCTATGTTCAGAATTATTTTCCAATTAAAATTATGTGGTGATAATATTACTGATCATGATATGTTGGAGAAATTTTTTACCATTTTTCATAGCTCGAATATGCTCATGCAGCAACAATATCGAGAGATGAGATTAAAAAAGTATTCTGAACTTATCTCATATCTTCTTGTAGCCGAGCAACATAATGGGTTATTAATGAAAATTCATGAAAGTCGGCCTACTGGTTCTTGTCCATTCCCTGAAGTGAATGAGACGAACTTCCACCAAGCTAAGCGTGGAAGAGGTCGTGGCTCCAGTTGGTCGTGGCCGTGGTCGGGGAAGAAACTCTAATAATGGTAATAATAATGCACCAAACAACCCTCCTCACCACCAGCAGTTGAAAAGGAAGGAACAAAAATATGAAGCGGTGCAAGCAACAAAGGCAGAAAATGCATGCTATAGATGTGGAAGAAAAAGACACTTGTCATGTACCTGTCGTATGCCAAAGCACTTGGTTGAGCTATATCAAGCCTCCCTGAAGAAGACAGAGAAAAATGCTAAAGCAAATTTTATTTCTGAAGATAATTTAGACTTCATACATTTGGATGTAGCTGATTGCTTTGCACTCCCGGAAGGAGAAACAAGTCATGTGATGGGTGATGAATCTGTAGAAATGTAAATATTTTAATTTTTGTTGTTTGTAGTAGATAGTATGGTTATGTAATTGTTGTACATAAATAAAAGTTATACTTTGATAATGATGTTTACTATCATATTTATTTTGTTTATGTCATTTTGAAGAATATGGATAATCCTCAAATTATATTTAGACCAAAGACCTATCATGAAAATATTTGTGTAATTGATAGTGGAATAACTCATGCCATATTCAAAGATCAGAAATACTTTTCTTATTTGCATAAGATAAAAGCAAATGTTTCAACAATTTCTGGTAATATAAATTTGATTGAAGGATCTAGAAGAGCTACTATATTTCTGTCTAAGAGAGCAAAACTTATTATAGACAATGCATTATTCTCCTCCAAGTCCCGAAGAAACTTGTTGAGTTTTATAGATATCCGCCGAAATGGGTATCATGTTGAGACGATAGATGAAATGAATATGGAATATCTTTGTATTACAAAGAATGTTTCTGGCTAGAAGTGCATTATAGAAAAGTTACCAACTTTATCTTCTGCTTATACTATTCAAAGATTAGTACAGTTGAAGCACACTCTATCATAAACCAGAAGTTTACTGATTCAAATATTTTTGTACTTTGGCATGGCCGTTTGGGCCATCCTGGATCAATAATGATGAGACGAATTACTGAAAATTCGAGTGGGCATCCATTAAAGAACCTGAAGATTATTAAAAATAATGAATTTTCTTGTGATGCTTGTTATCAAGGCAAAGTGATCACTAGACCATCACCAATGAAGGTTGGTATTGAATCCCCTGCCTTTTTAGAACGTATACATGAGGATATATGTGGATATATTCATGCACTAAGTGGTCTGTTTAGATATTTTATGATCCTAATAGACGCATCTTCAAGATGGTCTCATGTGTGCATACTATAACTCGCAACCTGGCGTTTGTAAAGCTACTAGCTCAAATAATTCGATTAAGGGCATAATTCTCAGATTATCCTATAAAGGCTATTTGCCTTGATAATGCTGGAGAATTCTCATCTCAAGTTTTTGATGATTATTGTCTATCAGTTGGGATAAAAGTTGAATATCATGTAGCTTATGTTCATACTCAAAATGGTCTTGCAGAGTCGTTTATTAAACGCCTGCAATTGATAGCAAGACCACTACTTATGAAAACAAAATTGCCCACTACTGTTTGGGGCCATGCTATCTTGCATGCAGTATCACTTATCCGTCTCAGACCGACATATTATAATAAACATTCTCCGTCACAATTAGTTTTTGGTCATGAACCAGATATTGCCCATCTACGAATTTTTGGATGTGCTGTATATGTGCCAGTAACACCACCACAACGCAGTAAGATGGGCCCACAGAGAAGGTTAGGAATATATGTTGGGGTTTGAATCACCCTCTATTATTCGCTATCTTGAACCATTGACGGGAGATTTATTTACTGCTCGATTTGCAGATTATCGGTTTGATGAAAAATATTTTCCACAATTAGTGGGAGAGAAAAAGGAAATCAAAAGAGAAATTGTGTGGAAAGTTTCATCATTATCTCATTTTGATCCACATACCCCTATATGTAATCAGCAGGTCCAGAAGATCATTTATTTACAAAATATAGCAAATCAAATACCAGACGTATTTACTGATTTGAAAAGGATAACTAAGTCACATATCCCTGCAGAGAATGTGCCTATCCGAATTGATGTCCCAGCAGGACCATCTATTAGCATGAGAGCTAGTGAACCTAAAGCACGCCTGAAGCGTGGTAGGACTTTGGGTTCTAAGGATCGAAATCCTCAAAAAAAAAAGTTCATTAATACTCCGTTATAAACAAGTTTCTTGAAGAAGTTTATCCATATGAGATTCCGCTGTAAATATATTTATCTATTTAGTACTCTATTGGAAATAAGTCTCCTGAAGAATCCTTTTGGTACTCCATTATGGATAAATATTATCCCCGATAGAAGATTATCTATATTTGGTACAATGAGCTTATCCTTTCGGTACTCCGTATGGATAAATATTACCCCCCGGTAGAAGATTATCTATATATAGTACAATAACAGCTTACAAGCAGCTTGGAGTAGCAGCTTGCAGTAGTAACTTACACAATAACTTTCTTTCTTCTATAAATAAAGGAGATTTCAGTTCTTTATGTACATTAGTTTGAAGTTGAATAATATATTAATTTGTCTCTATACTTGTATTTACTTTATCATCTTTATTTTATAACATTTATTTTATTTTAGAGTTAAAACCATATCCTACACCATCTAATTTGTATGTATATGACCTGTTTCTAGAATGACAACTACCTCTGACCAAATACCATTACACAAACTTGAAAATCCTTTATTATAAGTTTCAGTATTTAATCAAAGAGATAATGATTAGTGAAGTAGCAAATCAAGATGCTTCGTTTCGTAACTTCTCAAATAAATGATGCCATTGTACCCCACTCACGTCGTAGAACACAAATATGCTTATTATTGAAATGTAATCCTGGTTATAAGAATCTTTACCCTCTTCAAGTTGTACTAATTGAGTACTAGTACTACTGTGTAACGGTTAGTACCTAAAGTTTGACTATCTTGGCCAAACTTTTCAAACCCCACCGACCCTTATCATTTACACTTTGTTTAAACTTATTGCTCATCTCTCCATTAAAGTGCAGAATCACATGTCACAGTGAAAAGTTGAGTTTACCTTAGCATAAATGGTACCAAAAATCGAATAGTTTGCTTTATCTCAAGACAGCCAACGATTACTTAGGACCGTTTGAGCAGATTTTTTTAAAATAAATTTGGGTTTTATTTGTCAAATACACGTTTGACCATAAATTTTACCTATATTTTGGTAAAATCCCAAATCCCAAAATTTTAGGCCAAAATATCACTATTATATTTTTTAAAAATTACCCCAAACTTTTATATTTTATAAAAGAGCCCACCATTTATTATTTTGTAAAAATATTGCTTCGTCTTCTCGGTCACCTGATAGTGTATCATGTAATTCATTATCAAAATGATAATTTTATATCAAATTTATTTATGTTCAGGACTATAGTTTGCGATAATATAATGAATATTATTGATAATGATACTATTGGGTATTTGTGATAGTTTTTAGAACTTGTGAGTATAAGTCACGTTTCATATTTTCCAAAAATAAATTTGAAAAATATGTTTTGAAAATTAATGTCCAAACATATTTTTATATTCTAACCAAACTTAGTTGAAATCAGATTTTTCAAGAAATTTGGAAATCAATGGCTTATTGTTCTACTACCAGTACTATTTAGTTTGGGTCCGGAGGCACAATTCCCAAAAAACAATGGCTTCTTCTTCTTCCTATTTTCTCCTTTTTCTCGCTTTGTTTCCTCTCCTCTTTCGCTTCATATCTTCATCAACCTCCACATCTACCATTCCACTTTCACTTTTTAACACAAACTCATCTCAAGATTTATACGAAAAATTCACACATTTAGCTTCCATTTCCTTAGCCAGAGCAAATTATATTAAAAACTTCCAAGATTCTTCTGTTTCCACAACCCCTTTATACCCTCATAGCTATGGAGTCTACTCTATTACACTTGGCTTTGGTACACCTCCTCAGAAAATTCCTTTCATTATGGACACTGGCAGTAACTTTGTTTGGTTTCCTTGTACAACAAAGTACTTATGTAAAAACTGTCCTGTTTCTTCCTCTAGCTCACAATCAATACCCACATTCATTCCTAAATCATCATCAACTGCTAGAGTTGTTGGTTGTTTGAATCCAAAATGTGGTTGGATTCATACCAAGACTAATCCAAAATCACGTTGCCAAGATTGCCAATCACCCACCGGAGCAAATTGTAAACAGATTTGTCCACCATATATTATTCTCTATGGTTCAGGTTCTACAGGGGGGCTTGCTCTTGTTGAAACTCTTGACATGTATAACAAGAAAATACCTAATTTTCTTGTGGGCTGTTCTATGTTTTCTTCTCAACAACCTGCTGGAATTGCTGGTTTAGGCCGTGGACTTGCATCATTGCCAAGTCAATTAGGTGTTAAGAAATTCTCTTATTGTCTTGTCTCACATAGGTTTGATGACACTGGTAAAAGTAGCAATCTTGTTTTGGATTTCAAAGCTGAAAAGTCTGCAAATTTAAGCTATACCCCACTGCTGAAAAATCCTGTGGTGGCTGGTAAAAATGCATTATCAGTGTACTATTATGTTGGTCTAAGAAAGATCACAGTTGGGGGGCAGAAGGTGAAGATTCCATACAAGTATTTGACACCTGATTCTAATGGAAATGGTGGGAGTATTGTGGATTCAGGCACAACTTTCACATACATGAATCGTGGCGTTTTCGAGCCTGTGCTTAGTGCATTTGTGAACCAAGTTAAGGGTATTTCAAGAACTGAAAATATTGAGAAATTAACAGGTTTAAGGCCATGTTTCAATATTTCCAGCCACAAAACAGTTTCTTTGCCAGAGCTTAAGTTTCATTTCAAAGGTGGTTCAGAGATGGCATTGCCATTGGCAAATTACTTCTCTATTGCAGGTGAAAATGATGTGATTTGTTTAACTATGATCTCAGATAGTGCTTTTGGCCCTGAGTTATCTACTGGACCGTCGATAATTCTGGGGAATTTTCAGATGCAGAACTTCTTTGTTGAATTTGATCTGAGAAATGAGAAGTTTGGATTCAGGCAGCAAGTATGCAATTGAAAAGAACCTAAGGTGAACGCAAAGGTGAAAGTGCACTACAACTTTTAGCCTTTTTCTTTTTGGTGTAGTCTTGCGCTACATTACTGAGGCTAATTACTCAAAGATTTGTCTTTGAGGCCTCTGCTTTAGTGGGGTTAAGATGATAGATAATAATAGCATTAATGGAAAAGTAGGTATTTATTGTAAGTTGTCCAATGAATTAGAGGCTTGATAGTGGCTATTTCTGCAAGATTAAAAGAAAGTGAAAATAAATGTAATGTACTTTACGTCTCCTCTGTCTTCTACTTACTTTAGTCTTTAGGTAAGGGGATTGGAGGCAGAAATCCGTAAGCCCAAAGAAGGAAGGAAATTTCTAACTAGGGATAATTGCACTTTTGATCCCTCCGGTAAACTCTTATTTCGGTACTTTGAATTGATTAAAATGCATGTTTATGTCCCTTTTACTATGTATAACACGTAATATTTACGTTATTCTTAGAATTATATACCCGTAAACATCACAGCTAATTCGTTAAATTTGTAAAGATTCACAAGTAAAGAAATTAGAAGTCTAACGTTTCACTTAATTGAAGGCTAAATATACTCAACCATATATCACAATAAATGATATTTCATTTTATGAAGGCTTTTGTTAATCTTATGCAAGGAATACATTTAGTAGCTCAAAGTTGAATTTAACTTAAGTAGTGGCGTTAGCTATGATATAATGTAGACATCCATAGTTGTACGATGACACCAATTAATGTGGTTGGCATATGATTCTCTGTCCTATAAAATCAGCACTTTACTGTGCTCTTGTTGGATATGATTGTATCATCATAAATGTAGGCCATGACACTTTTTGCCAGTTGCCAAATACCAATTTGGCATACTCTGTTAGCTCTTGCTTTCCCATGTGAATTTTCTGGCCAAGAAGTATGGCTTGTGCTTCCTTTGATAGGAAGGAAAGAAGAAGAAGAATACCCAAGAAAAATGTAGTATTTCTAGTATTTTTCCAATAATGAATCAATGTTTTAATATCCCAAATAATGGAAACAGTAAGGAAAACAAATCAATACAGAAAAAAGTTTAGACTGCTAGACTTAAAAACAGGGAAAATTGACATATAGTAGGAATTGGCAAATGTTTGGCCTTAGATTAAGTCGGGCAAAAGCAGCCCAAATAATTGACATTGTATAACCAAATTCAAAAAAACCCTACTTCCCTATTTATTTCTCTCACCCTCTCTACCTCTCTTTGTCATCTCCCTCTCCTCTCTCTCTCTCTCCATATTTCTTCTTCTATAATCTATCTATTCTTTCTCTATCTCTCTCATAGTTTAGAAAATATTATTGCAATTCTTCATGCACCAAACTTGAGCAACAATGCCGATCAAATTTGATCATCAACGACAATTAACTCGAACACAGAATTTTTTGCCATTTCAGAAGCCCTGAAGTAGTAAAGATGGTCAGGCAACAGAATATTTGAACACCTGGCAAGCACATGTGAATGTGAACTAGCATGAAGAAATTAAGCACTAAATTGTTGATTACGACTTACTTAATTGGTATTGCAATTAAATCAGTTAGATCCAAAAGGTTGAAATGATATACGGAGAATTTAGAGTTTTTAGCCAAAATAATCCCTTATGTTTGAGGGTAAACACATTATTATCCTTCAAATATGACTTTGAGCACCATTTATTCTCTAAGTTTGCAAAACTTGAGCACAAATAGTCCCAACTAACAGAATGCATCAAACACAGGCAGACATATACCAAGTCACTTGCATGGAGAGTTGATATTTCATTAAACGACCCTCTCCTCTGGCTCTGTTTTGTCCCCACGAACTTTCCAAGAAAACATACAAACAATGAAGGTGGGTGCCTACTGACTCATTGCAAATGGTGTCAAAGGAAAAACATATCACATCACTCAATTGCTTTTAGCATAACTTGGTTTCAACTGATTCCTGAAGCGTCGACGATTCCTGAAGCGTCGACCGTCGAGACCGCGAACTTGGTGCTGAACTCGTGGCTTTAACGATCACCAAAAATTGTCAGCAAATAGCTTACCCTTTGGTAATTGAGAAAGTTTTTCTGGAAATAAGATCAAAGTTATCACCACTGGTCGAGTACATTTTATTGTACAAGATTATATTGGATATGAAAGTATTTTAGTAGGATTAGAGAATGATTACAAACATCAGTTTTGAAATAACTGTCAAATATTTAGCTATCAAATTAATTTGGATATGCTTTTTTACATACAAGATATTTTGAGGAAGATTCTATAGATCAAAATTTCTTAAAGATTATCAGAGAATGTTAAATATTTTGAGTATATTTCAAGGGCATCGAAAAAGTTCGTCAAATAGATCTGGAGATTGAAAATTTTGTTTTTAAGTAGTTTCTTTATGTAGAATTTAATTTCTATTCCATAAACCACAGGTAACACTCCTTTTGCAGCAAAAAAAAAAATCAGTTTTCTTTTGGCGTCGCTACAGCTGTCAGGAAAGGCATAAACTATTGTAAATACAATGGTGTTAATTGAGGAAGAAGGGTTTGTAGAGAAGAAAATAGAGCTTTGGGAGGGGTGGCATTTTATGTTGGAATAATTAATTGGAGAAGAAGGTTCTCTGGGGAAGTCAGACTAATTAGTACTATGATTTTTTTACGAATGTCCGTTTGTTTCCGCCTGTGTTTGGTGCATTCCGTTAGTTGGGACTATTTGTGCTCAAGTTTTACATACTTGGAGGACAAATAGTGCTCAGGGTCATATTTAAAGGATAATAGTGTGTCTGCCCTCAAATTAAATAAAATTAAATGAGTTAGATCCAAAAGGTTGAAACGATATATGGAGAATTTATATATAGTTAGCCAAAATTTTATTTCTTCTTCCCTATTTTTTAATTAAAAATAATTTTTATTCTCATCTTGTATTATTATAGGAGTAAATAAATTTTGATATACAAAGAAAGAAAATAAATTTTTGATATACATCTTGATATACACAAAGAAGGAAAATTAACTTGTGATACCCATTTTGGTATACATATTATTTGATGTGTTATACATTGTGACATGCAAATAATACAACTATTTTTATTGTGATATACATTGATATAAAGACAACAATAAATTTTAAATAGCTATATTTAGAAATCATATTTTACATATGCAAAGAAAAAAAAAAAATTAATATACACAAAGAAAAAAAATAAAGTTATAATATACATTTTGATCAAGCGGGTTACACATTTTATGTTATATCTGCTGCAGTTACACCAAGAACCGTGCTGATTTTACCTCTTTATTTAAACTATATACACACTCCTAATCGCAAGTAACTTCCAGGGCAAGCTGATGTTTTTCTTGGAGCCTACTGATGAATTTATCTTTTGAAAAAAAATAATAATAAAAAATAATTATATATATATATATATATATATATATATATATATATATATATATATATAGACACACACATTATTTTTGTGATATACATTTATTGGCTACGTGTTGCCAATATGTATAATTAGAGCTTTTTTCTGCTAATTGTGTGGGTATGTTGTTACACCGTGCCAAAATGAGTTGAAGGTTTTCGATATCAAATTGGGCTTGGGTTGGTTAGGGGAGAAGTGCACAGTTAGCCACTAATTATAGATGTCTTTACTCTTTAGTCACTGTTTAAAATGTATTTACTCTTTAGCCTCTATTTAAAATGTATTTACTCTTAGCCGGTACTTAATAAATTTTTACCCGCCCGAACGAAAATACCCCGGTGCTGGACATGGTTGTTGCGTAAATATTAAGGATATGGTGTCCTTAACTTCATGAATACTGTGTAAATATTAAGGACACAATGTCTTGTATTTGCACCTTCCGTTGTTAAAACTTTAGGACATCATGTCCTTAATTTCATATGTGCAATGTAAATGTTAAGGACATGACATCCTTAACTTCATGTGTGCAGTATAAATGTTAAGGACATAATGTCCTCAACTTGTATTTGCACCTTCTGTTGTTAAACTTTTGGACCTCGTGTCTTTAACTTCATATGTGCAGTGTAAATATTAAGGACATGATGTCCTTAACTTCATGTGTGCAGTGTAAATGTTACGGACATAGTGTCCTTAACTTTATGAGTGCTGTGTAAATATTAAGGACATGATGTCCTTAATTTAATGAATGTTGTGTAAATATTAAGGACAAAGTGTCCTGTATTTGCACCTTCCGTTGTTAAACTTTAGGATATCATGTCCTTAACTTCATATGTGCAGCATAAATGTTAAGGACATGACGTCCTTAACTTCATGTGTACAGTGTAAATGTTTAGGACACCATGTCCTTAATATTTACATAGCACTCATAAAGAAAAGGTAAAAACATCTTTTCGTATTAATTTTAATAGAGTAGTAACTATTTTTGCTCAGCATTAAAAATACTGGATAAAAACTAAATACCATGTTAAAAAGTGGCTATCTCGCGCCATTTCTACTTAGAGTTATGCTATATTATTTTGTTGGGCTAGGTATGCAAATATTAGGACTGGACATTTGATTGGACTCAGTAATGTATATCTGACTCTCTTTTCTGGAATGTATATTTGACTTGAATAGTTATTTTCTCTTTTATTTTCATTGTGGAATTATAAAAGAGCAGTCAATCATGTTAATCGTTTATTACCTTTTTACCTAGGATATTAAACATTTTCATTGGTAGCAGTATGGTAGTAATGGAGTTGTATGATTTCCAGAATTGCTTTTAGTTAATGAAGGGAACTTCCATAATTTTCACAAGATATACTTTGAGAGAGACTTGTGTTTGGTGAAATTATTTGAAAAGCTCTTTTCTTAGTACTTGAAAAACAATTTGCTTTTGGCCTTCAACTAAAAATCTATTTAAGAGAGACTTCAATAAATAGATAAAAAGATTAAATATTTTTAAGAGAGACTTCAATAAAGTTTTTCAAAAACAATTCAAATATGGCAACCGAAAGAGGAATGCGGGAGACAAATGTGTAATAATTTAGTAAGTGAAATAAAACAATAAGGAATTGCAAAGAGAAAAGAGAGAAATTTCTTATTGATTTTGAGATGAATTATAATGGAATAAAACACTTCTATTTATAGGGAAATAGTGGCTTAGCCACCAAGTAACAAACTTTAAGATCTCTCTAAAATATAGACATTCACCTTAAATATAAATTTTATTTATAACACCTCCTTGAATGTCTATTCAACAGATAATGTGCCTCGTTAAAACCTTAACTAAAATAAAACCCAGTGGAAAAAAATTCTAGAGAAGGAAAAAGAGTGCACATGTTTAGAAATACGCCTTTTGGTTGCCTCATTAAAAACCTTGTAAGGAAAACCCAGTGGGACAAAACCTTATAAGGAAAAAAGAGTACAACGCATATTAACTCCCCCTGATGAGAGCATCAATTCACATTCTTGAGCCTTCACATCCCAATCTTGTACACTTGTTTCTTGAAGGTTAACGTCGGGAGAGATTTGGTGAACAAATTAGCCATATTATCACTTGAACGAATCTGTTGCATATTGATATCACCATTCTTTTGAAGATCATGTGTGAAAAATAACTTTTATGAAATGTGCTTTGTCCTATCTCCTTTTATGAATCCTCCCTTCAATTGGGTTATGCATGCTGCATTGTCTTCATACAAAATCGTTGGTAGTGTGTCACACTTCAAACTATATTTGTCTCGAATAAGATGTACTATAGACCTCAACTACACACATTCTGGACTTGCTTCATGAAAAGCAATTATCTCAGCATGTTTAGATGAAGTAGATACAATTGATTGTTTAGTCGATCGCCAAGATATGACAGTGCCTCCACATGTGAACACATAGCCTGTTTGAGATCAAGCCTTGTGTGGGTCGGATAAATACCTAGCATCGGCATAATCAACAAGATCGGGACTGCAATTATTGTCATAAAATAAGCCCATATCAGTAGTCCCTTTTAGATAGCACAATATGTGTTTGATTCCATTCCAATGTCTCCTTGTAGGAGCAAAGCTATACCTTACTAAGACATTAACTGAAAAAGTTATGTCAGGCCTTGTAGTGTTAACAAGATACATTAGTGCACCAATTTCACTAAGATATGGTACTTCATGACCAAGCAGCTCTTTATTCTTTTCTTGAGGCCGGAATGGATCCTTATTCACATCAAGTGATCGAACAACCATCAGAGTACTTAATGGATGTGCTCCATCCATGTAAAACCGTTTCAATACCTTTTCTATGTAGGCAGATTGATGAATAAAAGTTCCATTTACCAATTATTCAATTTGCAAACCGAGACATAATTTTGTCTTTCCAAGATCTTTCATCTCGAATTCCTTCTTTAAATAATCAATTGCCTTTTGTAGTTCTATAGGAGTTCCAATAAGGTTTATGTCATCAACATATACGACAAGTACAACAAATTCCGATGTTATTTTCTTTATAAAAATACATGGGCAAATGACATCATTTATATAACCTTCCTTTAATAAATACTCACTAAGACGGTTATACCACTTTCGTCCTGATTGCTTTAGACCATACAAAGATCTTTGCAATTTGATTGAAAATATTTTTCGAGATTTTGAATTATGTGCGCCAGGCATTTTAAATCCCTCGGGAATTTTCATGCATATCTCAATATCAAGTGAGTCGTAAAGGTAGGCTAGGCTGCAACCACATCCATTAAATTCTTGTCAAGCTTTTCATGGGCATTAAAACTAATGAGATAACAGAATGTTATAGCATCCATAATGGGTGAATATGTCTCTTCATAATCGACACCAGGCCTTTGTGAAAATTCTTGTGCAACAAGGCGTGTATTATATCTTTGTACCTTATTTTTCTCATTCCTCTTGTATACAAAGACCCATTTATAGCCAACAGGCTTAACACCATTAGGTGTTTGGACTACATGCCCAAAAACTTCATGTTTTGCAAGTGAATTCAATTCTGATTAGATTGCTTCTTGCCATTTTAGCAAATCACGCCTTTCTCGACATTCTTAACAGATAGAGGTTCAAGATCCTCACTATGTTGCATAATGCTAGATGTAACATTATATGCAAAGACAAAATCCACCATTATATTCAATCGATTCAAATTCGTCTCAATATCGATTGAGTTTATTGATAATTCCTTATTTGCTTGAGTCTCATGCTTAGTGATTTCCTCATGAATCTCAGGATTGATTAAATTGTGGATTTCTTCTTGAGACTTTTTCGTAGTGTCATCGTGATCATTTGTTTTTCTTTTTTAGATCCTTAGAACCCAATAGTCTGCCATGCTTTAGGCGTGCTTTTGACTCATTAGTTATGACACTAGAAGATTGTCCAACAAGGACATCAATACGGATTGGAATATTTTCTGTAGGGATATGTGATTTTGTTTTTCTTTTCAGATCCGTAAATGCATCTGGCGTTTGATTTTCTATTTTCTGTAAATAGATAATATTTTGCACTTTTTTTCCACAAATAGAGGCACATAGATCAAGATGAGACAATGATAGATTTTCCATGAAATTTCCCGTTTGATTTCACCAATTTCTCCCCCTAATTTTGGGGAAAATGCCTCATCGAATCGACAATCTGCAAATCAAGCAGTGAACAAATCTCCCGTTAATGTTACGAGGTAGCGAATAATGGAGGGCGATTCAAACCCAACAGATATTCCTAACCTTCTTTGGGGACCCATCTTGGTGCGATATGGTTGTGCTACAGGCACATATACTGCGCACCCAAAAATTCTTAAATGGGATACATTAGGTTCATGACTCAAAACTAATTGCAACATGGAATATTTGTGATAATTTATCGATCTAAGACGAACTAGCATTGCTGCATTAAAAATGGCATGAATCCAAATAGAAGTGGGTAATCTCGTTTTCATGAGTAACGGCCTTGCTATCAATTGCAGACGTTTAATCAAAGACTCTGCAAGACCATTTTGAGTGTGAACATGAGCTGCAAGATGTTTCACTTTTATCCCAATTGATAAGTAATAATCATTAAATACTTGGGATGGAAACTTAGCAGCATTATCAAGTCAAATAAACTTAATTGGATTATTTGTGCCATTAATTTTGCATACGCCAGGTTGCGAGATGACCATAGGCATACATGAGACCATCTAGAAGATGCATCTATTAAGACCATAAAATATCTAAACGACCCACAAGGTGGGTAAATAGGTCCACAAATGTCCCCATTGTATACGTTCCAAAAACGCAGGGAACTCAATCCCAACCTTTGTTGGTGATGTCTAATAATTAACTTGCCTTGATAACAAGAAGTGCAAGAAAATTCATTATTTAAAAGAATCTTTAAATTCTTTAATGGATGCCCATTAGAGTTTTCTATAATTCGTCTTATCATAATTGATTCAGGATGTCCCAATCGATCATGTCAAAGTACAAAGGTATTGGAATCAGTAACCTTTTGGTTTACGGTAGAATATGCCTCAATTGCACTAATTCTTGTCTAATACAGGCCATGAGATAAAGATGGGAACTTCTCAATAACCCTTTTCTGGCTAGAGACATTCTTGATAACGATGAGATATTCAAGATTATTCTCATCTATTGTCTCAATATGATATCCATTTCGGCGGATATCTTTAAAACTCAACAAGTTCCTCTTGGACTTGGAGGAGAACATTGCAGTATCTATGATAAATATTGTTCCCCTAGGAAGAGTTATAGTAGCTCTTTCAGAGCCTTCAATTAGATTACTACTACCAGAAATTGTAGTAACATCTGCCTTACACATATTTAATGAGAAAAATATTTCTTCTCTTTGAATATTGTATGTGTCGTACATGAATCAATTAAACAAATATTTTTACAATTAAACTTTGATCCAAGTTTTCTTTATGAGATATCCATATTTGCTCCCCATAGGTTGACATAAAAAAAGAAATATATGAATAAACATTAGTATTTTCATAGAAAAGAAACAAATCTTACTATTATCATAAACACCGGACAAAAACACTACCATAGTGCTTTTAAACATGTTTAAAATATTCACACATAAATATTTGAAAATAATTCTTCTAAAGTACCATGTATCTATATGAATTTAAAGCAAAATGGAAGTGGGAATACGGTATACCATTCAGTCCATATCTCTGTTAACAAACGTGAATACTTACATATTCTTACATAAACGATATAAATATATGTTTTCTTTTATGTTAATGTTCTTGAAATCTTACATTCCACTTGCTTATTTCATTTTAGTTTTAGTAGGATAGTTAATATTCTATTTCAAATCAAATTACCTATAATTTAGACCATTCCAATATAAGAAGCGATAACAAATGTATATGTACCCTAACTGAAACATTGTTTAAAACGAATACTAGAACTATATTTAATCAAAACGAACTTGTCACGATCCAAAATCCAACCTGTCGTGATGACGCATATCATGGTACTAGGCAAGCTGACTACTAAGACATTTCCAACAATTTCAACTTGAAATTTACTAAAACAATTTAAATAAATAGAATCTCATAAAACGGAGTAGAATATCATAACTCAATATATAAGTTTTTCCAAAAAACGGGGTGTCACTGAGTACATGAGCATCTACATAATGACATAGTTTGGTACACTGTCTGAAAAGTAAAACTGAATAAATAAGCGGAAAGATAGGGAAGGAGAGTCAAGGCCTGCGGACACCAAAGCAGCTACCTCGATGATCTCCGAATGTCTGAACTCTGTGAATCAGCAACTGCCGTGACCGGAAACACCTAGATCTGCACACGAGGTGCAAGGTGTAGTGTGAGTACAACCAACATAATAAGTAACAAATCTAACCTTTGGACTGAAAGTAGTGACAGGTTCGGGTATTACAGTCCACATACAACATTAACAGTACGGAAAGTTACAGAAAAATAAGACAGTGATATCTCAAAAATTCATAATCTACAAGTAAGAATACAAGAATTTAGACATGTTTTCAGATTTTGCAATAAAAATTCAACACAGAGCAGGGCAGATCCAGCCCAAATGCAAATAAATTGCTAGCAACTGCGCCCACTGTGGATGTGCAGACTCTGGAGGGGCCGATCCAGCTCAAGCGTTAAAATAAGCCAAATCCTGGCATGAATCAATAAAGCCTGCTGTGGCGTGCAACCCGATCCCATGAATATTACTCACAATAGACCCTCAGCCTCACTCAGTCATTAATCTCTCCAGTCTATCGGGCTCACAAAAATCATGATAATCAGCCCAAACAATGATGATATGATGTATTAATAAAGGACAATCGAGATTGAGATATTATATGCAAATAATAGCTGCTACTGAGTATAAAATGACAAATTAGGCAAATAATTCAACATGTAACACGACCTCTGTGGGTCCTAACAGTACCAACACGTAGCTTACGCATGATTTCTAACATGACTGACAGCTCAATTGTTTTAACACATGGTGAAAATACAGGTAACAACAATTCTTACGGTGCACGCCCACATGCCCGTCACCTAGCATGTGTGTCACCTCAACACCAATCACATAACACGTAATTTGGGGTTTCATACTCTCAGAACCATGTTTAGAAGTGTTACTGACCTCAAACTGTACAAAACTCTACTCCAACAAGTCATTGCCTCGCGAATCGGCCTCCGAATGCCTCGAATCTAGCCACAAACAATTAGATACAATCAACACGAGCTAAAGGAATCAATTCCATATGAAAAATACTAAGTTCTTAATATAAAGTCAAAAAGTCAACTCAAAAGTCGACCTCCGGGCCCACGTTCTTAATATAAAGTCAAAAAGTCAACACGAGTCCAACCCTACCAAATTTACCAAAATCCAACACCAAATCGTCACTCAAATCCCAAATTAAACTCTCCAAATCCGTAGCCTCAACCCCCAAGATTACACCTCAAAAACATACAAACTAGGTGGAAAATTCAATGAGGAATCAAGATTATTGAATAAAAATGACCACAAGTGACTTACCTCAAGAATCCCTTTGAAATTCCTCTCAAAAATCGCCTAAGCCCGAGCTTGAAATGTCCAAATTATTGAAAATCACGAAACCCTTTAATTTAATACTCTACCCAGTGCTTTCGCACCTGTGACTCATTTAGTCGCATCTGCGGTCTCGCAGGTGCGAGACATCTCTCGGTTTTGCTGTTTGCCAAGACACCACTGCCTCCGCTTCTATGATCACACATGCGCAGGTGCGAGTCCGCACCTGCGGAACGCCTCCGCATCTGCTCTCCACAGACCCCTAGTCGAATTCTGCTTCTACGCTCCATCCGCCGTATCTGTGGCCACGCAAGTGCAGAAATATCCTCGTACCCGCGACCATTACACATCCCTCTCCAGGCCGCATCTGCGCTCACCTGCGATCAAAACTTCGCAGGTGCGATTGCACCAGACCTAGTGAGCTTCAACAGTCTTTCAAAATCCAAACTTGATCAGTTAACCATCCGAACTCCACCCGAGGCCCTCGGTACCTCAACCAAACACACCTAGCATTCCTAAAATACGATACGAATTTAGTTAAAAAGTCAAATCACATCAAATAACATCAAAAATACGAACCACACCCTAATTCAAGCCTAATAAAAACTAAGGAATTTCAACTTCTACAATCGATGCCGAAACCTATCAAATCAAGTCCGATTGACCCCAAATTTTTCACACAAGTCATAAATGATACAACAGACCTACTCCATCCCAAAATCACAATCCGATCCCGGTAACAACAAAGTCAACTCTCGGTCAAACTTCTTAACTTCCAAAGCCTCTAATTTTCCAACTTTTGCCATTTCAAGCCTTATTCCACCACGAACATCTAAATTACTATCCGGACATACTCCTAAGTCCAAAATCACCCAATGAAGCTATCGGAACCATCAAAACTCTATTTTAGATCCATTTACATAAAATTCACATCCAGTCACCTTCAACTTAAGCTTTCTAACCTTGAGACTAAGTGTCTCAACTCATTCTGAAACATCCCCGGAACCGAACCAACTACCCTAACAAGTCACATAATAACTATTAAGCATAAAATGAGTAGTAAAATGGGGGAATGGGGCTACAATACTCAAAACGATTGGTCGGGTCGTTACATCCTCCCCCTCTTAAACAAATGTTTGTCCTCGAACGGGTCTAGAAACGTACCTAGAGTCTTAAATAAGCGTGGATATCTTCTCCGCATCTCCCGCTCGGTCTCCCAAGTAGCCTCCTTAACTGACTGACCTCTCCACTGCACCTTCACTGAAGCTATGTCTTTTGACCTCAACTTTCGAACCTGCCGATCCAAAATGGCCACTAGCTCCATATCATAAGTCAAATCACCATCCAACTGAACCATGCTAAAATCCAGAACATGAGACGGATCGCCGACATACTTTCAGAGCATAGAAACCTGAAATATTGGATGAACACTCGACAAACTAGGCAGCAAGGCAAGCTTGTAAGCCAACTCCCTAATTCTCTTAAGCACCTCAAACAACCCAATATACCGAGGGCTCAACTTGGCCCTCTTCCCGAACCTCATAACACCCTTCATGGGTGAAACCTTGAGCAGTACTTTCTCCCCAACCATGTAAGAAACATCACGGACCTTCCGATTGGCGTAACTCTTCTGTCTAGACTGCGTCATGCGAAGTCGATCCTGAATCAATGTAACCTTGTCCAAAGCATCCCGAACCAAGTCAGCACCCAATAGCCTAGCATCACCCGGCTCAAACCATCTCACCGGAGACCGACACCGTCTCCCATAAAAAGCCTCATACGGAGCCATCTGAATGCTCGATTGGTAACTGTTATTGTAGGCAAACTCTGCAAGCGGCAGAAACTGATCCCATGAACCGCCGAAATCTATGACACAAATGTGTAGCATATCCTCCAATATCTGAATAGTGCGCTCGGATTGCCCGTCCATCTGATGGTGAAATGTTGTACTCAACTCAACCTGTGTGCCCTACTCTCATTGCACGACTCTCCAAAATTGCGATGTAAATTGTGTGCCCCTATCTGAAATGATGGATAGCGGCATACCGTGAAGATGAACAATCTTGCGGATGTAAATCTCCATCAACCGCTTTGAAGAATAAGTAGTCCCAACTGGAATGAAGTGCGCGAACTTGGTCAACCGATCCACAATCACCCAAATAGCATCAAACTTCCTCGAAGTCCGTGGGAGCCCAACTACAAAATCTATGGTGGTACGCTCCCATTTCCACCCCGGAATCTCAAGCCTCTAAAGCAATCCGCTCGGTCTCTGATGCTCATACTTCACCTGCTGACAATTTAGGCACCGAGCTACAAACTCCATTATATCCTTCTTCATTCTTCTCCACCAATAGTGCTGCCTCAAGTCCTAGTACATTTTTGCGGCACCCGGGTAAATGGAATACCGCGAACTATGGACCTCCTCAATAATAAACTCACATAACCCATCTACATTAGGCACACAAATCCGACCCTGTATCCTCAAGACCCCATCCTCCCCAATAGTCACATCCTTGGCATCACCGTGCTGAACCATGTCCTTAAGGACAAGCAAATGGGGATAATCATATTGGCGCTCTCTGATGCGATCAAATAAGGAAGACCGAGAAACCACATAATCTATAACCCGACTGGGCTTCGAAATATCTAATCTCACGAACTGGTTGGCCAAGGCATGAACAACAACTGCAAGTAGTCTCTCACCAATAGGAATGAATAAAAGGCTACCCATACTCATCGTCTTTCTACTCAAGGCATCGGCCACCACATTGGCCTTCCCGGGATGATACAAAATGGTGATATCATAGTCCTTTAGCAGCTCCAACCATCTCCGTTACCTCAAGTTTAGATCCTTTTGTTTGAACAAGTGCTGGAGACTCTGATGATCTGTAAATACCTCACAAAACACTCCATAAAGATAGTACGTCCAAATCTTCAATGCATGAATGATGGCAACCAACTCCAAATCGTGGACAAGGTAGTTCTTCTCATAAGGCTTCAACTGGCGTGAAGCATAAGCAATCAATCTACCCTCCTACATCAATACACACCCGATACCGATCCGAAAAGCATCACAATACACTGTATAAGAGCCACAAGCTAAAGGCAAAACTAGAATTGGGGCTGTGGTCAAGGCAGTCTTGAGCTTCTGAAAACTGTCCTCACACTCATCCGACAACATGAAAGGAGCACCCTTCTAGGTCAATTTTGTCAAAGGCGATGCAATAGACGAGAAACCCTTCACAAAGCGACGATAATAACCAGCCAAGCCAAGAAAGCTCTAAATCTCAGTAGCTGAGGACGGTCTGGGACAACTCTAAACCGCTTCTATCTTCTTTGGATCCACCTTAATCCCCTCACTGGACACCACGTGCCCCAAGAACGCCACTGAACTAAGCCAAAACTCACACTTGGAGAACTTGGCATAAAGATTCTCCTCCCTCAGCTACTGTAGTACAATCCTCAAATGCTGAGCATGCTCCTCATGGCTGCGTGAGTACACCAGGATATCATCAATGAATACTATGACAAACGAGTCGAGATATGGCTGAAATAAACTGTTCATAAGATGCATGAATGCTGCTGGGGTATTGGTTAGCCCAAAGGAAATCACGAGGAACTCATAGTGACCAGAACGGGTCATGAATGCTGTCTTTAGAATATCCGAGTCCCGAATCTTCAACTGGTGATACCCAGACCTCAAATCAATCTTAGAGAACACCCTCGCTCCCTGAAGATGGTCAAATAGATCATCAATGCACGACAAAGGATATTTGTTCTTGATTGTAACTTTGTTTAACTGCCTATAGTCGATGCACATCTGCATAGTACCATCCTTCTTCTTCACAAACAGGGATGGTGTACCCCACGATGACACACTAGGCCTAATAAACCCCTTATCAAGAAGTTCCTGAAGCTACTCTTTCAATTCCTTCAACTCAATTGGTGCCATACAATCCAGAGGAATAGAAATGGGCTGAGTGCCCGACACTAAGTCAATATCCCTATCAGACGGCATGCCCGATAGGTCTGCAGGAAACACATCCGAAAAGTCTCGCACCACCGGAACATGATCAATAGTAGGAGTATCAACATCAACATTCCTCACAAAGGCCAAATAAGACATACACCCCTTCCCAACCATATGTTGGGCCTTCAAATAAGAAATTACCCTACTGGGAACGTAATCTAGAGAACCTCTCCCCTCGATCCTTGGCAACCCTAGCATCACTAATGTCACGCTCTTAGAGTGACAATCCAGAATAGCATGACATGGAGACAACCAATCCATACTTAAGATCATATCGAAATCGACCATACTAAGCAATAAGAGATTAACTCTAGTCTCCAATCCACCAATAATCACTACACACGACCGATATGCATGGTCTATAACAATAGTATCTCCCACCAATGTAGAGACATGAACAAATAAAACTAAGGACTTATGGGGCATATCCAAATAACGAGCAAAATATGAATAAGTGGAACTAGGGTCAAATAATACAGAAGCATCCCTGTGGCATACTGAGACAATACCTGTGATCACCGTGTCTGAAGCAACAAAACCTGGTCTGGCAAGAATAGCATAGAATCGGGCCTGACCGCCACTTGATCGGACTCCCCCTCTAGGGCGACTTCTAGCTGTATGAGCCCCACCCCGAGTTGGCTGGGTGTGTGGTGAAGTAATTGGTGCTGAAGTCGTGGCCTGATTCCTCTACAGAACTGGACCTACCATAAGGTGCTGACAGAACTTCTTCACATGACCCAACTCTCCACACTCGAAACATCCGCTCTTGGAAAATGGTGGCAAATGTTGATGCGGACCCCGTGAACCAGAATAACTACCAGAGGAACCTGGTGCAGATGAACCCTGAACTGAAAGTGCACGAGATGAAATCTGAGCTGGGAGAGCATTGAGAGATGACTGACCCAGTCTAGCACTGAATGAACCATGGCTAGATGATGCACCATGATGAACTGGATGAGTTATTTGAGCGGGCCTATAAGGACGACCCCTGATGTGGTAGGACTGTTCCCCAGAACGAACACCACTGAAACCACCCGAACCATGAGGCCTCTTAGCCTCCCTCTCCTCACACTCCTGACTACGAACCATCTCCAGCCACTGAGCAATATCAACCAACTCATCAAACGTAGCACCTGATACACACTCCCGAGTCATAAACAAATCGTACTAATAGTAGAATCCATAAATAAACCTACTAATCCTCTCCCTCTCAATGGGAACCAACCAAACTGCGTGACGAGCCAACTCTAAAAACCTCATCTCATACAGGGTCACAAACATGCCATCCTGACGTAGCTGCTCGAACTGCCTGCGTAGCTCCTCCTTGCCGGTCTGTGGTACAAACTTCTCCAAAAAGAGAACGGAGAACTCATACCATGTAAGCGGTACTGCACCGACTGACCTGTGCCTCTCATAGGCCTCCCACCATCTGAAGGTTGCCCCAGTAAACTGAAAAGTAGTGAACGAGACCCTATTGGTCTCCAGAATACCCGGCGTGCAAAGAATTCACTGCATATATCCAAGAAGTCCTTGGAATCCTCTAACTCAGCCTCACTGAATAATGGAGGCTGGAGCCTCCCAAATCTCTCTAGTATCCTCTACTCATCATCAATCATAACGGGACCCACCTGGGCCTAAGCAACTGTAACCAGCTGGGCTGGTAGTACCTACGGTGTCTGAAGTCCCTACATTACCTGCTCTGGAGTACGGGCGGCGGGAGTCTGAGTACCTCCCCCATCCTGAGAAATGGCTAGCACGGTCTGAATAGAAATCACCTGAGTGAGGCTAGTGCACGTAGTCAATATCTGAGCCAAAGCCTCCTGAAGGCCTGGAATCATAATGGGCACAGCTGGTGCGTGAGCTGGCCCCATTGGCTCAACCATATTTGGAACCTGCTCCTGAGCTGGAGCAACGGGTGGATCTGCAGGTGCTGCTCTAGCTGCTGTACGAGCTGCACCTCTGCCCCTACCGTAGCCCCGACCTCTTGTGGCCCTAGTAGGTGGTACTGGTTGCGGTCTATCCTGTCCGGTAGTACGTGTCCTCACCACCTGTGAGAGAATAGAATAACAGAAGTTTAATTCCTGGAATCAATAAATCCGCACGACAATAATACAAGAATATGAAGTTTCCTAAGGGTTTGACAGCCTCTCGAAGATAAGTACATATGTCTCGGTACCGATCCGCAAGACTCTACTAAAGCTGCTCATGACTCGTGAGACCTATGTAACCTAGGATCTGATACCAACTTATCACGATCCAAAACCCAATATGTCGTGATGACGCCTATAGTGGTACTAAGCAAGCCGACTACTCAAACATTTCCAACACTTTCAACTTGAAATTTACTAAAACAGTTTAAATAAATAGAATCTCATAAAACGGAATAGAATATCATAATTCAATACATATGTTTTCCAAAAAATAGGTGTGTCACTGAGTAAATGAGCATCTATATAATGATATAGTATGGTACAATGTCTGAAAAGTAGAATTGAATAAATAAACTAAAAGATAGGGAAGGAGAGTCAAGTCCTGCGGACACCAAAGCAGCTACCTCGATGGTTTCCGAATGTCTGAACTCTATGAATTAGCAACCGCCGTGACCGGAAATACCTAGATCTGCACACGAGGTGCAGGGTGTAGCTTGAGTACAACCAACTCAATAAGTAACAAATCTAACCTTTGGACTGAAAGTAGTGACAGGTTCGAGTATTATATTCCACATACAATATTAACAGTAGAGAAAGTTACAAAAAAATAAGACAGTGATATCTGAGAAATTCATAATCTACAAGTAACGGTACAAGAATTTAAACATGCTTTAAGGTTTTGCAATAGAAATTCAACACAGAGTAGGGCAGATCTAACCCAAATGCAAATAAAACAAGGGCAAATCCAGCCCAAATGTAAATAAATTGCTAGCAACTGCGCTCACTGTGGATGTGTAGACTCCGGAGGGGCCGATCCAACCCAAATGCTATAATAAGCCAAATCCTGGCATGAATCAATAAAGCCTGTTGTGGCGTGCAACCCGATCCAATGAATATCACTCACAATAGACCCTCATCGTCACTCAGTCATTAATCTCTCCAGTCTTTCGGGCTCACCAAAATCATGATAATCAGCCCAAACAGTGATGATATGATGTATTAATAAAGGACAATAGAGATTGAGATATAATATGCAAATAATAGTTGTGAATGAGTACAAAATGGCAAATTAAACAAATAATTCAACATGTAACATGACCTCTGTGGGTCCCAACAGTACCAACACATAGCCTAAACATGATTTCTAACATGACTGACAGCTCAATTGTTCCAACACATGGTGAAAATACGAGTACCAACAAGATTATTCAACTATACAGTTCCACGGAATCGACCAAGCCACAATTCTTATGGTACACGCCCACACGCCCGTCACCTAGCAAGTGCGTCACCTCAACACCAATCATATAGCACGAAATTCGGGGTTTCATACTCTCAAAACCAAGTTTAGAAGTGTTACTTACCTTAAAATGTGCAAAACTCTATTCCAACAAGCCCTTGCCTCGTGAATCGACCTCCGAATGCCTCGAATCTTACCACAAACAAATCAATATAATCAACACGAGCTAAAGGAATCTATTCCATAAAAAAGTGCTAAGTTCTTAATCAAAAGTCAAAAAGTCAACTCAAAAGTCGACCCCCGAGCCCATGTCTCAGAATCCATAAAAGTCACAAAATCCAGAAGCCCATTCATCCACGAGTCCAACCATACCAAATTTACCAAAATCGAACACCAAAACATCACTCAAATCCCCAAATTAAACTCTCCAAATCCCTAACCTCAACCCCCAAGATTACACCTCAAAAATACACAAACTAGGTGGGAAATTCCATAGGGAATCAAGATTATTGAATAAAAATTATCATAAGTGACTTACCTCTAGAATCCCTTTGAAATTCCTCTCAAAAATTGCCTAGGCCCGAGCTTGAAATGTCCAAAATAATGAAAATCACGAAACCCTTGAATTTAATACTCTGCCTAGTGCTTTCGCACCTGCAACTCATTTCGTCGCATCTGCGGTCTCGTAGGTGTGAGACATCTCCCGGTTCTGCGGTTGACAAGACACCACTGCCTCTGCTTCTGCGATCACACACACACAAGTGTGAGTCCGCACCTGTGGAACTCCTCCGCATCTGTGCTCCACAAACCCCTAGTTGAATTCTGCTTCTGCGTTCCATCCGCCGCATCTGCGGCCACGCAGGTGTGGAAATACCCTCGCACCTACGACCACTGCACATCCCTCTTCAGGTTGCACCTGCGCTCACCTGCTCACACTAGGGGTGGCAACTGGGTCGGGCCCGGTCCTAAGTGGGCCTCGCGGGCCCGATCCTAAGTGGGCCGGTCCTATGCGGTCCAGTCCTAAACGGTCCTGGGCTTCACGGGCTTATTGCTGGAATCGGCTCGGGACCGGGACCACGAGCTAACGGGCCCGGGTTTAGTGGGCCGGTTCGGTCCCGGGCCCAAACGGGCCCAACAGAAACTTTCTATTTTTAGTTTTTTTTCTTCATATAAGTTAGAGAAAAAAATAGTAATAAAGATATATAAGTTATATTCGATTTATATACTATATATACATCTTAAAATATATATATATTTATATATACTATATTATATATACATAGTATACATCTTAAAATATACTATATATACATCTTAAAATATATATATATACATCTTAAGATATACTATATATATATAGTATAGTATAGTAGATCTTAAGATATATATGCATCTTAAGATATATATACATCTTAAGATATATAAGCTATATATATATATATATAGTAAGATGTATATATAGTATATCTTAAGTTGTATACTATCGAATATGACTTATAAACAATGTATATATATTATAGTATAGATAGTATATTATTGTGTATATATACATTTTAAGATATATATATATATATATATATATATATAGTTATATAGTTATATATACATCTTACGATATATAAGCTATATTCGATTTATATACTATATATACATCTTAAGATATATAAGCTATATTCGATTTATATACTATATATACATATATATAGTAAGATGTATATATATTTTAGTATAGTCTAGTATATAATATATATACAACTTAAGATATATAAGCTATATTCGATATACATATATATATATATAAGCTTATATATATATACTATACTATACTATGTATACATCTTAAGATATATAAGCTATATTCGATTTATATACTATATATACATCTTAAGATATATATATATATATATATATACATATATATATATATACACACACACACTGTACTATATATACATAGTATATAAATCATATTCGATAGTATACATCTTAAGATATATATAATATATATAGTAAGATGTATATATATTATAGTATAGTATAGTATATACTATATATACAGCTTAAGATATATAAGTTATATTCGATATATACATATATATATATATATATATATCTTAAGATATACTATATATACATGTATATCTATTATATATATCTAGTATATCTAGTATACTATGTATATATAGTATATCTTAAGATGTATATACAGTATAGTATATATAGTATATCTTAAGATGTATATATAGTATATCGAATATAGTTTATATATCTTATGAGATGTATATATAGTATATCGAATATAGTTTATATATCTTATGAGATGTATATATAGTATAGACTATAGTATAGTATAAATATAAGCTTATATATATATACATCTTACTATATATAAGCTATATTCGATTTATATACTATATATACATCTTAAGATATACTATATATACATGTATATCTACTATATATATCTAGTATATTTAGTATACTATGTATATATAGTATATCTTAAGATGTATATATAGTATATCGAATATAGTTTATATATCTTATGATATGTATTTATAGTATAATATATATAGTATATCTTAAGATGTATATATAGTATAGTATATATAGTATATCTTAAGATGTATATATAGTATATCGAATATAGTTTATATATATTATGAGATGTATATATAATATAGACTATAGTATAGTATAAATATAAGCTTATATATATATATATATATATATATATATATATATATATATATAGATGTAAAAAAAAAAAAAGAATAGCCGTTGGGCCCGCTAAGGGACCGGTCCGGTCCCGGGCCCTGGCGGGCCAAACGGTCCCGGGCTTGACGGGCCCAATCATAGGACCGGCCCACGAGACCGGACCAGGCCCGCTAAAACCGGACCAAACGGTCCTGGCCCCTTTAGCCGTTTGGCCCGTCTGGCTCGCGGTCCTGGGTCGGTCCCGGGTTTGGACCGGCCCACTTGCCAGGCCTATCTCACACCTACGAGCTCGTACCTGCGGTCAAAACTCCGCAAGTGCGATTGCACCAGACCTGGTGAGCTTCAACAGTCTTTCAAAATCCAAACTTGATCTATTAACCATCTGAACTCTACCCGAGGCCCCCCGAACCTTAACCAAATACACCAACCAGGCCTAAAACATGATAAGAACTTAGTCGATCCTTCAAATCACATCAAACAACATCAAAAATATGAATCACACTCCAATTCAAGCCTAATGAAAACTAAAGAATTCCAACTTTTACAATCGATGCCGAAATATTTCAAATCAAGTTTGATTGACCCCAAATTTTGTACACAAGTCATAAATGACACAACAGACCTACTCCAACTCCCGGAACCACAATCCGAGCCCAGTACCCACAAAGTCAGCTCTCGGTCAAACTTCTAAACTTCCAATGCCTCTAATTTTCCAACTTTTGCATTTCAAACCTAATTCAACTACGGACCTCCAAATCACTATCTGGACATAGAACTAAGTCAAAATCACCCAACAAAGCTATCAGAACCATCAAAACTCCATTTTGGAGCCATTTACACAAAATTCACATCCGGTCACCCTTTTCAACTTAAGCTTTCAAACCTTGAAACTAAATGTCTCAACTCATTCCAAAACATCCCAGAACCGAACCAACTACCCCGAAAAGTCACATAGCAACTATTAAGCATAAAATGAGCAATAAAATGGGGGAATAGGGATACAACTCTCATAACGATCGGCCGGGTCGTTACAAAACTAAAACTATTCCATAAAACTAATAATACTAATTGATACTAATGACTACTACTCATGTAAAGAACTGTGATTACATGATGTTTATTCACTAGCTACTATGAATAGGCAAAACAAAAATCAAACTACTCAATCATCTTTAATCACGGATCCATCACCGATCAAGTGGTCTATTTTTCCATGAGGGTGCTCAAAGAAGTCTGTCACATCCAAGTGGGTGATGTCAAATTTATTATCAGAGACAAAATTAGCTTGAGGGCCTTTATTCCTTAGAGATGTTTGATAAAGCTCAACGAAATATCTTGGTGTACGATAAATATTTGCCCAATGCCCTTTTCCACCGCAACGATATCATTCAGTTTCTGAACCCTTTGCTTTTGGCTTCTCATCTTTTCCTGTCCACTTTTGGTGGTTATTTTTGTTTGGGGGGTAATTAACACCAGGAAAATTTCTTCGTTGGCTACGGCCACAGCCACGAATATGGCCATGACCTTTTCAATGCTTATCATAATGGGAATACACCTCATCCACTTTAGACGATGGTGTAGACCCAGTGGGTCAATTTTCATTATTTTTCATGAGCAAGTCGTTGTTTTGTTCAGCCACAAGGAGAAGAGAAATCAACTTAGAGTACTTCTTGAAACCTTTCTCTCTATACTGCTGTTGCACGAGCATATTGGAGGCATGAAATGTTGTGAATATTTTTTCAAGCATATCACAATCAGTGATACTATCTCAACATAGTTTTAGTTTAGAAGTAATTCTAAACATCGCAGAATTGTATTTAGAAACAAATTTAAAGTCTTGGAGCCTCAGGTGAGCCCAATCATATCGTGCTTGTGGAAGTGTGACCAACTTTAAGTTGTTATATCTTTCCTTTAAGCCATTCCACAAAACAAGTGGATCTTTGACTGTTCAATATTCTATTTTCAACCCTTCATCAAGGTGATGGCGCAAGAAAATCAAGGCCTTAGCACAGTCTTTGGTTGATGCTTTTCTTTTTATCATTAATGGTATCTCCAAGACCCATTGCATCTAAATGGATTTCAGAATCCAACACCCATGACATATAGTTCTTGCTCGAAATTTCAAGGACAACGAACTTTCTTTTCATAATATCAATCATAATTAAAAGAGGATAAAAGTTATACCTTATCTTCTCAAAGCGTTTCTTGAGACGGAAGAGTCTCGTGCTGATAACGTAAAATAAAACAATAAAGAATTGCAGAGAGAAAAAAGAGAAATTTCTTATTGATTTTGAGATAAATTATAATGGAATAGAACGCCTCTATTTATAGGAAAAAAGTGGCTTAGCCACCAAGTAACAAATACTAAGATCTCTCTAAAATATAGACATTTACCTTAAATATAATTTTATTATAACAGTAAATAAGCTTTCTGTAAGGATATTTTTGCTCTGACAATATTATTTTTCTATACTGCAATCTATTTCTTAGGAGAAACTATAAGCTTTTATTTCCTCTTGCAGGAGAAAAATTGTTATATTACTGTTGCCTCTCAAAATTAGTTACTTATTTCCAGAGAAGATTCACCAAACATCTTATAAGTCTCACTCTTAATTTTTCAAAAATATTATTATTGATGTATATAACAAAAAAAAACATGTGGCAGCATCTGTATGGGTCAAGTAGTTAGTTAGTTGGTTAGACTAATAAACTTATGTCCAGCTGTAGCTTAGCTATTAATAGTCGGTTAGTGATGTTGTTAGTGAGTTAATTTTGTATATATAGGTGTTAACATTCAGATAATGAAATCAGTTATCATTTCCCCAATTCAGTCTCTTCTCTCTTCTCTCTCATTGCACTAGTCAGCTCTATTTGAGAAGCTTCAAGCTCCAACAGTTAAACTCATATTTTAGCACGGTATCAAAGCACTCGATGCTGGAGGAATTCGCTTTGTAATTGCTTCTAGTTTGTGCGTATTAATTCATCATTTCTATCGATTCATTGCCAAATTGTATCGGAACTTAAGATTTCTTCAAACTATCAACAATGGCGGAATCAACAATTGATTACACACATCCACTATATGTAGGCCCAGGGGACACTCCAGGTTCATTTCTAATTCCTGTAAAGCTTACAGGATCGGAGAATTATGGACTTTGGAGCAGGTCTATGCGCATTGCATTACTGGGGAAGAAGAAACTAGAGTTCGTAATAGGCACACGTAAAATGGAGATCTTTAATAAGGAATTGAATGAGCAGTGGGAAACCTGCAATACGATTGTCTAATCATGGATCATGAATACAGTGTCTGAGAAACTCTTAGATGGAATTGTTTATGCCTCTGATGCACCTCTAGTTTGGGAGGATTTGTGAGAGAGATTTGAAAAGGTTAATCGAGTTTATATTTTTCAATCACATAGAGAAATAACTACTATGTTATAAGGATCCAACTTAGTTTCTACTTATTTCCCAAAACTAAAGGAGTTGTGGTACTAGAATGATGTGATGGTACCATCACCTAAATGTGGTTGTCCAAAGTGTAAAGAGCACGTGGAACATCTTCAAAGACAGAGAGTAATGCAATTTCTTAGTGGTTAGAATGATTCATATGACCAAGATAGGCGACAAATTCTTCTAAAGTACATTGAACCAACCTTCAATCAAGCTTATGCAATGATCATTCAAAATGAAATTCAATAGGTTGTTAATGCTAATGCTCTGAATGATAGGCTTGATCCTTTGGTTATGCATGCAGGGCGAGGCCAAGGATTCAAAGGCAAAAAATAGTTTTTGCAATGTGAGCACTGTAAGATGAAAGGCCATACTAAAAAACGGTTACAAAATTATAGGTTATCCATCTGATTTCAAGCAAAAAAAGAGGTTTGGTATGGTTGGAGGACTCCTGGGGGTGGACCTCATGAAGGATGGATGAAGGAATCCTTAGTTGCTGATAATAGTGTAGATGTAGCATCAACCTCTCAGACTACTGGAGACAATCACAAAGCAGTATAGCACAAATGATTGTTCTTCACACCTGAACAATATAACCAAATTTTGATCTTGCTGAACAAAGATTTCGGAGATCATCAAGCTAATATGAAAGGTATTGTCACTTGTCTAATGTCTAATTTAAAACAATAAAGGGAATGGATTGTAGACTCAGGCGTTACTCGCCATATCACCTATAGTTTAGACATATTGAATGAAAGTAATCATACTGCCAAAACAAGTACAAACAAGGTTCATTTGCCAACAGGAGGATATGTAGATATCACACATGTTAGTACTGCAAAGTTGTTCAAAGGGGAGACCATTATCAATGTGCTTTATGTACCTGACTTTAAGTTTAACTTATAGTCAGTATCAAAGCTAACCAGACAATTATCATATTCTGTACAATTGTTTCCTAATTTTGTTATCTTTCAGGACCTTTACAGTGGTAGGATGAAGGGGATTGGTAGAGAGAATGAAGGATTATATGTGATGAGGAGTGGGAGTGATTCATGTGGTGATGAACTAGCTAAAGGAATGAAAGCAGTACATGCAGTAGAAAGTGCAGGAATGGACAACTTGTGGCATATGAGGCTAGGACACCCATTCATTATCAATTATGAAGAACATAGTAGATCTTCATGACATTATTAGTAATAGAGTACAGAATAAATGCCATGTATGTCCTTTGGCAAAGTAAACTAGGCTGCAGTTTCCACTTAGTTCTTCTAGAGCTGAAGCTCCTTTCCATCTTGTACATATGGATTTTAGGGAACCTTACAAAGTTCCTACATTTGATAGAAAATATTATTTCCTCACTATTATGGATGATCACACTAGATACACATAAATTTATTAGTTGCAGTTGAAATCTGAGGTAATTGTAGTGTTAAAACAGTATGTGGCAATGATTAAAAACCAGTTTAACACTATGATCAAGATATTGAGGCCAAATAATGGAACCGAGTTCTTAACTCACAATGTACAAAATTATTCCCTAAACTTGGGATTATTCATCAAAGTAGTTGTCCCTACACTCCACAGCAGAATGGCATAGTAGAAAGGAATCATAGACACATCTTTGATACTGCTAGAGCTCTAAGATTTCAAACATCCATTCCTCTCAGATACTGGGGCAGGTGTGTAAAGGTAGTAGTGTGCTTGATAAACAGATTGCCCTCCACTATTCTATCAGGAAGCATACCATATGAGCTATTATACCACAAAAGGCCAAGCTAAGTCACCTTAGGATACTAGGCTATCTATACTATACAACTAACTTGATCAAGGGAGATAAGCTTGCTCAAAGGGCCAAACCTACAATGCTACTTGGTTTTTCAAAGACACAGAAATGTTATATTTTATTGGACTTAGCTTCTAGGCATTTCCTTGTCAGTAGGGATGTGATTTTTAGAGAAACAAATTTTCCATTTAGATCACTGACTTCAAGTTATACAACTCCTCCTGATACTATTTTCCCAGATGCCATCTTGCTTCATTCTTTGCAGGATACACTAGCTGCACCAGACATGGTTGGTCCATTAGAGGTAAGAGAAGTGGAGGCTACTCATGATCCGGACAACATAGTTCCTGACTCACATTATCAAGATAATAAAATCCTTGAAGCAGACTACTCAATTCTTGAAGACACCTCTAGAGCATATAACACTCCAACTACTACTAGTGCTAAGAAGAATGATAACATTCCATCTGCTGTTGCTCTTATTACAGATGACATTCCATCCATCCCTACTATGGTACCTACTGAGACAGAAGTAATAAAATCAATCAGATAAGGCAAACAACCTATATGGATGAAGGATTATGTCACTAAAACCCTTGTGTCCTCTATCAGATTACTTGTCCTATGCAGGCACCTATGTCAAATATCAGAGTTATCTTGCAGGTTTCTCTTCCTTGGTTGAACCACAGAACTTCAAAGAGGCTGTTAAAGACCCTAGGTGGATTGAGGCAATGAAATAAGAAATTACAGCACTGGAAGAAAATAAGACTTGGGAGATAGTTAAATTGCATAAGGGAAAAATACTGTGGGATCAAAATGGGTGTACAAGATCAAATTTAAGGAATATGGGGAAGTAGAGAGGTTTAAGGCAATATTAGTTGCCAAAGGATATAGTCAAAGAGAAGGTTTGGATTACCATGATACCTTTTCTCCTGTGGAAAATATGGTTACAGTGAGATCCATCATAGCATTGACAACATCAAAGGGATGGAATTTGTTCCAAATGGATGTTTATAGTATTTTGTTTGCAAGGAGATCTATGTGAGGAGGTATACTTGGAGACTCCAGAAGGCTTTAGAGGTCAGAGGGAGAAGAAGGTGTGCAGATTGATAAAGTCCTTGTATGGACTCAAGCAGGCATCTAGGATGTGGAACATTAAGTTGACTGAAGCCCTGGTGGGTGCAGGTTTCACTCAAAGCAATCATGACTACTCTTTGTTCACCATGAGAAAGGGTGAGGATGTGGTGATCATTTTGGTCTATCTAGTTAATCTACTTATAGCATAAAGTAGCAAAGAGCTTACGAGTGTTGATGATAAGTTCAAAGTAAAGGACCTAGGAGAGTTTAATTACTTCATAGGCATATAAGTCCTAAGATTACAACAGAGCATTTTGTAGAATCAAAGAAAATTTGTATTTGAGTTGATTTATGAAATGGGACTTAGTGGAGCTGTAACGACCCGACCGGTCATTTTAAGCTATAGCACATCGTCCAACCGTTTGAGGCCTTGAATAGCTTCACTTCAGGTATTATTACTTGTACATGTAGTTGGAATTGAATTTCGGAAAGTTCGGAGTTGATTTGGAAAGAGAATTTTAATTTCGGGAGCTTTAAGTTGGAAGAATTAACTAAGGTTTGACTTTTTAAGTTAACAACCTCAGAATTGGGATTTGAAGGTTCCAATAGGTTTGCATGATGATTTCGGACTTGGGCGTATATTCGGGTTGAGTATTGAATCAACCGGGAGCATTTCCACGCTTATTATGGAAAGTTGGCATTTTGAAGGTTTTAGAATTTCTTAAGTTTGGTTTGAGGTGGTCTTTGGAATCATTCCAAAAAGTTTAAGTGTGGTTCAGACGCGTTCGGCAAAGTTTGAATGTTTGAAAGTTTAAAGAAGATTTTGATCGTTAATTCATAATTTTGATATTGTTTGACGTGGTTTGAGGCTTCGACTATGTACGTGTCGTGTTTTGGGATATGTTGGTATGTTTGGATGGGGTCCCGGGGGCCTTGGGTTCGAATTGGATTGGAAATGGATCGAGTTTGGACTTGGGAAACTGCTGAGGTGCACCAGGTCTAGTGCGACCGCACCTGTAAAGGATTTAGTCGCAGGTGCGAGACCACAAAAGTGGCCAAGGATTCACAGAAGTGGTCCTGGTAGAGATGGGCAGTGGTCGCAGGTGCGAGAAGAATTTCTGCATCTTCGAGCCCGCAGATGCGATGAGGTTCCACAGAAGCGGAGTTGGAGAGGTGTGGCTGGCCCCGCAGAAGCGGAAGGGGTCACGCTGGCGCGGAAGTGCAGAAGCGAGTGGAGGGCCGCAGAAGGACCCTAGAAGGTGCGGCTGGTTGGGGCCTAAGTGACTTCCGTAGGAGCGGACATTTTTCCCAGAAGCTGATCCGCAGGTTCGGCTGGGGTGCCCGCAGGTGCGATCACGCCTGGGCAGAATATATGTTGCTCAATCGAGATTTTTGCTTATTTAACTCATTTCTCTCTTGGTTTGGGCAATCTTTAAAGAGATTCAAGGGGAGACTTTCATCATCTATGGCAATATAAGTTATTCCCACCTATTGTAAGTTAAATACATGGATTCTATAAGGATTTAATTATGAAAATTAGTAGAAATTGTAGGAGTTTGGTAGAAAATCTAAAATTTGGTATTTTTGGATTTTGACCACGAAATTGGATATGGAATTGGGAATAAATCATATATTTAAGTTCGTATTGTTATGGGTAATATTTATCTTCGAAAAGTTTTGGATTCCGGGCACCTGGGCCCGAGGGTTGACTTTATCGACTTTTCGAGCGGAGTTGGGAATTTTCTTTAAATTGATTTATTACGAGTATTGGAGTATATTTCTATTAGTTTGCACATTTGTTTGACTAGTTTCAGATCATTTGGCCTTAAATTGAAGAGTTAGAGAGGTGTTGGATCCGGTTATGGAACTTAGGAGCAAGGTAAGCCTCTTGTCTAACCTTGTGAGGGGGAAACCACCCCCTAGGTTATGTAATTGCTATGTGATACTAGTTGTGGGTGCTACGTACCCATGAGGTGACGAGAGTCCGTACGTTGCTAAAGCATGTTTATGTCCGGGTAGATTTAGGACCTTATCATGTAATAATTGCATTATTATAACTTATTCTGATGGCTTAATTATTTGAACTTATAATTTAAATGGATTTAGAAATAAACATATGTATACTAAGTCGAGCCCTATCGCATTGAGTTATTGGCTAGTTATTTGAGAAACAGTAAAGATTATATTCACTTTGTGCTCATGCACTGTATTGTAAGCACGTACCTCATAATTTGGTAACTTCCTGACTTTCTTATGGAGCGGGCCAAATGCCTCGTAAGTATAATAGATAAATCTATGATTCATGCCGCTCGACCCTCGGCAGTGTACACATTATTCTGTATCAGGTCGAACTACCTTGGCATAATCCTGCATTATATCACTGGTAGTCCGAACATTCATGAGATTATCTTTCCACTGATGCCCGACATTTTATATGGTAGTCCCTATTCATTTGATATTGGCACTTGACATTTTCTGAGTTGTTATGGTAGAATACAAGACTAAGAAATTCATACTTTAAAAGAAATATTTGGAAGATTATTTGACTTACAGAATTACCCCATTATTGCCGTATGCTTCACATATGCTTATGATTCATTATATTTCTTTATTGGACCTCTAGTAAGTGTCTATGTCGACCCCTCGTCACTACTTCTCCGGGGTTAGGCTAGATACTTAATTAGTATGTGCTAATTTACGTATTCATTCTGCATTTCTACACTAAATGTGCAGGGCATGAAAGGTTCATTTGGAGATGATCTTGGCGCGTAGCCACACCTGTTGAGGGGACTTTATGTGAGTTGCATTCCAGGATATGCATCGCAGTCCACCGAGTCTCCATCGTACTATTTATTTTATCCTATCTTATTTACATTCTGGATAGATATTGTATTATTACTGTACTCCTTAGAAAATGCTTGTGCAGTTGTGACTTCGGATTTTGGGGTTATACTAGTTGATGCTCACGGTTGCGTATATTATTATTGCCTTTCATTTCTTTCATAAATTATAAATGTTGTACGTTCCCGTGGATTTAGAAGTGTAAATCTCTTTCCTTATTAAAATCTATGATTTTGAAAGTAATAAAATGAGTAATTAAATTTATAAATCACTGTTGGCTTGCCTGACGGCGGCGTTAGGCGCCACCATGATCTATAGTAGATTTTAGGCCTTGATAGCTTGGTATCAGAGCGTTAGGTTCACTTGGGTCCCATGAGTAATGAGCAAGTCTAGTAGAGTTTTGCGGATTGGTATAAAGACGTTTGTACTTATCTTCAAGAGGCTACAAGGATGTTAATAGCACTTCCCTTCTTGATTCCTCATCATGCGATTTAATTTCCTTGAGGCTTATGCATTTATTTCCTTCCTACTAAATCTTATGCGACGTGAAGCACTTGTAATTAATTGGGTATTGAGGAGTTGTGGTGGTACTGTATGTGTGGTGCAGAATGTTTTTCCTTGCATGTTCGAGCGGGCTATTATCGTTGCCTTGTGGAAGGATGTTCTGTCGTTCCAGCTCAGTATCTGTATTTCCTATGATTTTGAGCCTATACACAGGTTACTATGATGTTCATGTGTTGTTATCGCACAATGTTGATGTAATGGTAGGGTGCTTATTTATGGATCGCGGCAGTGAATGACTTGAAAGGAGGATTTCTCAGTTCATGGTTTAGAAGTTTAGCATCTAATTCTAGCGGAGGAAGGGCAATCAGACTATGTATGTTCCAGTTTTGGTTGATGTTCATTTGTGATGTGGTTTCGTCGTCCTTGTTTGAATGTATTAAGGTTCGCCGGTGTTATGGTCTTCTTTGATTTGCCTTCGAGGCAGGGTGTTGTAAAATGGTGCCTGAGAAGTAGTTGTCACATATGGCGGTGTGTAGCGGCTTCAGAATAGAATCGGTGTTTCTAATGCTAATTGCTCGAGAAAGATGATCTTCAAGGAGGCTTAGAGTTGGTTGCAATTTATTAGTTCAGGTGCAAAAGAGATGGATTTTGATTTGAGGCAACATTTGGGTAGTGAAGGATGAGGAAGGACATGGTGGGAGGTGTCTTGCGGTGGTTGAATTACTAGCAGGTCAAAGTATGAAGAGGTGAGGCCGAGGAGTTATTTAAAGGAGGTGATTTAACTGAAGTGGGGGTGGCAGAGTAGCATATGGATTATGTGGCAGGAAATCCACTTGCCTTGAGAAATTTTAGGGCGATTTGGGAATTGTGATGGAAGGTGATTTGGTCTATGGACTTTATTTGGGATGGTGGCTACTGTACCGAGGAAGGTTGAATACGGCAAGGAGGAGTTTGCTTGAAATGAAGAGAGGTGTAAAAAACTAGATTATCGATTTGGATGCAACATGCTTTGAGTTTGGAATGTGTTGTCAGACTTTCAGTTGATGTCAATGGGGAATGGACGGACTTGTACAACCGGTGGACGAGAGTGGGCTCAGGAGGGTTTACTGATTTTGTAGTAGTTTTACCTAGTGCAGCGCCGTTGGAAGATGTCGGTATGTAATTTCATAGGTGGGTTGTCTCATGTGAACAGGTCAGTGGTTGTGTGATTTTGGTGAAGCTTTTTCGAAGAGTTCTACTTACTATCCGACAGGATATCGAGTGTGCGATTGTGGTTGATAATTCGGAATGTTTTATGAAAAGCTTAACAAAAGGGTTCGAGAAATTTGGCGGGTTAAAGGTGCGAGATCATGGTGATTGAGAAGGAGGATTCTTTGTGGGTTCTAGATTTATGTGATTGTAGCTTAAAGATAAGTGGGTGAGCCCACCGCCAACGATAGGATCGTGTGGTTGTCTGCTTGTGCGGTTTTTGGTTATCAGTGCATTGGTGGATTAATTAGGACCAAGAAAAGGAAACATCAGGGGTAATTCAGGCAAAGGAATGTGTGCTATATTTTGCCTTATCGATTCATGCGCAGATTTTGGGGAGACTTAGAGTTTATGCTTCGGGTAGATGTGATGTACAAGGAAAATAATTCATCTGGTTGCTTCTTTGGGAGTATTCATGTGCTGACAGCGCACTAGAGTTTGGCTTATATTCGGGACCAAATCAGAGTGGGTGACTCTCAACAGTGGTTCTAATGGGTTTGTTATGTGGCTGGAGACTGGGATTTTGCAGCAGAGTATGAAGAATACTTGGGGAATTTTCTATGTTATCATCGGGTCTACGGTGAAGTATTAGAGAAAAGGAAGAAATAACTTCGGATTCGCGGAAGGTCTTGCAGAATGGGTGTACCAGTTGGAGATGGTAATGTACGCTTGAGAAGGGTATGAGATAGTCAGTGGGTATTGAGATGATGTGGTCTCGTGAATTGGGTCACTCGGGAGGAGTGTTGTTGAGTTTCGTTATGTTCTCGAATGGAGCTATTATTATTATTATTTCTAAGGCATGATTGTGGCAATGATCAAATCCTTCGCTGCGTAAGTTATACAGGTGGTTGGTGGTTGTACGTGCGGACTTGACAACTACCATGATTTGATTGATTTGGGAGGTATTTGATTCGAATGACCTTGTTATGTGTAAATGGATCCCGGAAGAATTATGACGATTTAGATCACGACTTGAGGTTTGTATTTTCTGCGGTTTGAGAATTCAGTTGCGTATTGCATTGGTTCTTATGAAATGAGCTAAGTGAAAGGTTTCTAGCCAATGTAGTGTTTATTCTACTAGTATTTCTCGGGGTTATGATGAATTCTTGTATTCTCATGTTGCAACATGATAGGTGTAGTGAGCGGCATGAGAATTTGAAAGTTGAGGATCAAGGTTGCGGTTCGGTGTTGACAAGAATGTCACGAGCTCGGATGAGCAGGGGTGAATTCACATGTTCAGGGTAAGCTGGAATTTTCTTTAGTGTCATCTGAGAACGGCGTTCTGTGTAAGAGACTTTGTGTATTGATTTGCGGATTCTTGATTTGCTTTACAGAATTAGTACGGTTGGTGGTATGGATGTGCAGACTTTGATACCTAGGCGGAAGGTCGTGAGAGCGTACCCCACGGGGAGATTTGTATAAGTGTGTCATGTTAGTCACTTGATTGTTAAAGATTGAAACAAAGTATGGAAATTTTTGGAACTATCATTAATGTGAGAGTTGATGCCTGGAAGGCGCTCTATCCTTTTGGTTATGAACTGTTGGAATTTGGTCCGGAGTGGACGGCTACTCGTCTGTGTCATGAATAGGTCCATTGTGGATCCTTGGAAGGTTATTGGCCCAGTATGGTATGATCAGAATCGGTTTGAGGTCCGTTGGTGGGTCCAATGTGAATATGTGCTCTACGTCAGGTCGGATGCATTCATTCGTCATAACATTGCTTACGCAGGAGTCGTCGGGCATTAGGTGTTATTCCCGTCGTCAGCTATTCTGTGTAATCTCTATTGTGCCATGTGGGTTGTGAGACGACTTGATTATTCTTACATGCGTTGAGGTTCTGTGTAACTTGTGGTGTTATATGAGCATGATGGCTCTCGAAATGCAGGTCATTTATCGCACCTTAGTTGTTCTTGGGTTTCATAGCATATGGCGCTATCTGTATCCCCAGGATTTGTATTATACACTTGGCTTGCTTGTAGTCAATATTCGGGCATTTCGTAAGTATAAGCATTACGACTTGATGTGTATTTTCTTCTTGATTGTTATGAGCGGATCGGATGGCACGCCGCCACAAGTATATTGTGTGGATCGGGTTGCACGCCGCAATAATGTCATATTGGATCGGGTTGCACGCCGCAATAGTGAGATGTTGGGTGCGGTTCCCTATACTTATTTTTGTGCATTTGTTTCTCATTCTCTGAGAAAGTGTCATAACCTCTCTTCGGCCGTTACATTAGTTACGCGGGCCGGGTATTTCTTTTTCCAGAGTTCGTTCTCCCTTATGTGTCATATTCGAGTTGTAGCTTGCTGGTGCATTGATGGCATCATATGAGATCTGGATTAGAGTTTAAGTTGGCTCATTGCCTGAGTATCTTGTACTGGGTGAGACGAGATTATTGGACCTAGAATCGATGCAATCAGATCTATATAAGGTATATTAAAGAGAAAATATAGTTATTCAACTTCGGATGAGGTAATGGTCCTTGTCAGGAGGAGAGACTCCATGATTTGTTGATTCGGCAGGTGGTAATGAGTTTCTACGCATCTCTTTCGTCGTGACAGCGGTGCGAGAGTTAGAACAAGGCTTATATGTGTCATGAGGTGTATTGAGGGCTTCAGGTCAGTGAAATTTTAGCTATTTTTGTCGAAGGATGTATTATGGGCATGTGAATTATGCGGTGCATGGTGTGAATTCAGCAAAGGTGTATGGTCATGTTTTGGTATAGTGTGCAGTGATTGATACGGTGTTCGTATGTTAGAATCGGGTTTTGTAGAGAAATGCGGAGGTTAGAATTTGGTTCTAAGGCTTATTGACTAAATAAAGGGAGGATTTTCAGTCTGGCTCAAACTAATGAGCTCAACTGGGTTATGGTGGCACGGGTAAGTGCACAAGGTGTCGAACGGTGATTTTGGTACCACCCCGGAGCAGTTCTTAGCACATTTGAGGACGAACGTAAGTTTAAGTGGGGGAGAATATAATGACTCGACCAGTCATTTTGAGCTATAGCACGTCGTCCAGCGGTTTGAGGCCTTGAGTAGCTTCACTTCCAGTATTATAACTTATACGTGTGGTCAGAATTGAATTTTGGGAAGTTACAGAGTTGATTTGGAAAGAAAATTTTAATTTCGGGAGCTTTAAGTTTGAAGAATTGACTAAGGTTTGACTTTGAAGTAAACGACCTCGGAATCGGGATTTGAAGGTTCCAATAGGAGCGTATGATAATTTCGGACTTAGGCGTATGTTCAGGTTGAGTATTCGATCACCCGAGAGCATTTCGACGCTTATTGTGGAAAGTTGTCATTTTGAAGGTTTTAGAACTTCCTAAGTTTGGTTTGAGGTGGACTTTGGTGTTACCGATGTCCGTTTGGGATTCCGAGCCTTGGAATAGGTATGTGTCATGATTTATTACTTGTGTGTAAAGTTTGGCGTCATTCCAAAAAGTTTAAGTGTGGTTCGGAGGCGTTCGACGAAGTTTGAATGTTTGCAAGTTTAAAGAAGGGTTTGATCGTCAATTTGTAATTTTGATGTTGTTTGACGTGGTTTGAGGATTCGACTAAGTCCGTGTAATGTTTTGGGATGTGTTGGTATATTTGGACACAGTCCCGGGAGCTTCAGATGCGAATCGGATTGAAAATAGATCGAGTTTGGACTTGGGAAACTGCTGAGGTACACCAGGTCTGGTGCGACCGCACCTGCGAAGGATTTGGTTGTAGGTGTGAGACCGCAAAAGCAGCCAAGGGATCGCATAAGCGGTCCTGGGAGAGCTGGCTAGTGGCCGCAGGTGCGAGAAAATTTTCTGCATCTACGAGCCCGCAGATGCGATGAGGCTTCGCAGATGCTGAGTTGGAGAGGTGTGGCTGGCCCCGCAGAAGCGGAAGGGATCACGCAGGTGCGGAAGCGCAGAAGCGAGCAGAGGGCCGTAGAAGCGCCCTCGCAGATGCGAGCTTTGGGCCGCAGGTGCGGCTATTCGGGGCCTAAGTGACTTCCGCAGGAGCGGAGATTCTTCCACATAAGCGGATCTGCAGGTGCAGCTGGGGTGCCCGCAGGTGCGAACACGCCTGGGCGGAATATATGTTGCTCAATTAGGATTTTTGCTCATTTCTCTCTTGATTTGGGCGATTTTTGGAGAGCTTCAAGGGGTGACTTTCATCATCTATGGCAAGGTAAGTTATTCCCACATATTGTAAGTTAAATACATGGATTCTATAAGGATTTAAACATGGAAATTAGTAGAAATTCTGGGCGTTTGGTAGAAAACCTAGAATTTGGTATTTTTGGATTTTGACCACGAAATTGGATATGGAATTTGGAATAAATCATCTATTTGAGTTCGTATTGTTATGGGTAATGTTTATCTTTGAACATTTTCGGAATCCGGGCACGTGGGACCGAGGGTTGACTTTATCGACTTTTCGAGCGGAGTTGGGTATTTAAATTGATTTATTACGAGTATTGGAGTATATTTTTATTGGTTTGCACATTTGTTTGACTAGTTTCGAATCGTTTGGCCTTAAATTGAAGAGTTAGAGAGGCGTTGGAGCCGGTTATGGAACTTCAGAGCGAGGTAAGTCTCTTGTCTAACCTTGTGAGGGAGAAACTACCCCGTAGGTGATGTAATTGCTATGTGATACTAGTTGTGGGTGTTACGTACACATGGGGTGACGTGAGTCCATACGTTGCTAAAGCATATTTATGTTTAGGTAGATTTAGGACCTTATCATGTAATAATTGAATTATTTGAACTCATTCTACTGGCTGTTGCGCCCCCGTTGTTCTCTCTCGAAAATCGGGTTTCGACATGTGATAACTCTTTTAAAGGAGGCATTAAAAGATGAGAGTCGTCACCTAATAGTTTAAGGTGCGTTAGGGAACCTATTCTCATATGACTCAGGTGTGACTAGTTTGCATCACCAGAGATTGGGTAAGGGCTCGAAATTACCTCGAAGAGAAAGTGTTAGGCACTCTTTGAGGTCCACAACTGTGGGTCCCGGCTAAACTTGAATTATATGAATTAGTCGGATAAATAAGGACAGAAAAAGCAAGATGTTTGAGCAATTTTATTATTAAAAGGCTTTGAGGAAATACAAACACTTGATTCAAATATAAAAAAGGAATAAGATGGGGGAGGGGGGGTCCTAAGTTTTTTAGCCTAAAAGATCACCCCGTGCAACATAAATAATACTTCGTAACTCCCTCAAGATGGGGTATTACTCGTATTATTTAGTGGGCACAAACTATCATCTCCTGTTACCCGATTACTATCTTTAAGATATTACCTAAAGCGCACTAGTTCAATTATAAGTCGTACCTTATGCGTGCACTACCCGACCTATACCTATGGTCCAAGAGGCATTGGACCTCTATTTTGGGTAGTTCTAGACTTTACTTAGGCTGCTCAAAAATGTCAAAACTAGGCGACAATTCAAAACAAATAGGACTGCACTTAAGGACAGTTAAAAGGCTCAAGTTAGCCTCCGCAGTTAGACAACAAATGCACGCAAACAGAATTTTACGTTAGGCATTAGACAGTTTCAGAATTCAGGAAGATTGAAGTAATTAAGCTCTATAGACATGGTTTCTATATGATCTGATCCAAATGTGCAAGCAGTTTCAGATGCAGGGCGCCACTTTAGACCTATGATTTCTAAATTACCAGTTTGAGAGTATCTGATACTGGTAAGTTGTTTATTGAGATTATAGATTATAAGTTAATAAAACCTATAGCATGATCTCTAAGTGGTTTACACAGTAAGGGACAGTAAAAATTATTGAAAATGCTCAGAATTTGCTCATGCTTTCTAATAGTAGCGTAGTTAAGCAGTAAACAATGTTTAAAGAGTCCAGTATCAGCACTTTAGAGCGAGTAGTAATACCCTATAGGCAGGATTTCTAAAAATTGGCGATTTGAACCGATTTTTTTTTATATTTAGCTCCCATAGGCATGTTTTCTAGGTGCAATAGCGAATTAAATAATTAAAATCCTATAGACATGATATCTAATGAACATGGTGCAGTTATGCAAATTGAAGGACAATTATTGGCATTTATTTCCTATAGGCATGCTGTCTAGCGACACATAGCAGTAGACATGGGATAAATAAAGCACTTATGCTTTGATAGCATACAAGTTGTGTGAGTGTGTGATTTCCCTAATGGCATGATTTCTAATAGTGTACATAGAGAGTGAACGACACATATATCAAACACATTATTAAGTCCTATATGTATGTTATCTACTCATCGCATGTGAATATTAAATCTACCACATTACCTTTTACTATCAACCCCAATTATTTATACAAAGATTATTACAGGCCCAATAGTGAGCAAAATAACAATGTCACATAACAGTGAACAGGCACACAGTAGGCTCAAATAAATACCCAGCATTGCATGGGACTTCAACATCTCCTACAACATATCCAGGCCTTCAACAGAGAGTAGAGTTCAATATATAACTCAAGGGTCCATAAAAGTATCCAAACCAATTTACTTAACAACAACACCAAGTGTTGCGCCACTTGAAACAACCAAATTCAGACACACAGTACATGACGGGGGAAAGGGAATAGTAGGAACAGTTTTGGAGGTTGAGGGAGTGACTAAGGACCAAGCCCTAGTGTGTCAGAATTCACAAGAGTCTCAATTGGACCCCAAGCAGTATTCACACTAGGGAGGTCGACAACCGAACCTAGATAGCCTTGGCTTTCAGCAGGCTAAGAATGAGAATTCAGAATAGCATGAGTAGTAAATAAGGAGAGTGGATAGTGATAGAGGGACAAAAAATTAAGTATTACACCAATTTAAGCATACAGAGCAACTAATAAAGCAGACCAACAGGTTCAGCAAGACAACAAAACACCACATAGATAGACTCATATTGAAAGAAATTGGGGAAGCAAGAAGTTTGCAAGATATACATAGATTATTATTCATGACATTAAACCAATTGAGACCTAAGAAGTTTGGATTAAGCTAAGCATGCATCTTAGGGTCATACTAATCGGTATTTAGACATTGTGATAAACACTGAAGAGGCAAGGCATTAAAAACAGACTGGAAAAACATATTAGCATGGGAGCAAGATCATAGTTGAAGCATAAATGATTGTTTATCTTAACATACTAAGTGATGCTAAGGAAAACATATTTAGAGTGAACCTTAAAGCAATGTTCTATATAGCTGTGGCTAGTACACAAAGAACAATCAATCAGACACAAAACTCAGCACTAAATGATTCATAGAGGGAGATTTCCATAGAGTTGTAGTAGTATCCAAAGCAAGGTATGAAGAAACTCTATAACTAACAACATATAGTCTCAACAATCAGATTTAGATCAAAATAGGAACGCATTGAAACTCAAAACTGAAACATATTCATATGCTAGAGGTACAAGACTGATTCCAGAAGAAAACAAAGAACCAACATAGAAGTGCAGACCAGCCTAACACAAACTAAGGACAAAGCAGTAAACTATCTCATGCATTCAACTTTTATAGGATGACAAAAGAGTATCGAGTATTATCATAATAGTACTATATCAGGGATTCACAAACGAAATCATACTCATATAATTCAAACACATATAAGTATGCAGAAGGAAAGAAAAAAAAATAACATTGTAGGGGTTAAAGCACTAACCAGTAGCAAAAATTATACGAACAGAAGGATAGTAAAGAGCTTAATAGCAAGAACCCCATATCTCCGATGCTTCAGAGTTCACAAGAGCCACGAGAAGGGCTACGAGCAGTGCTTGCACTGAAGGAGGTCGTTTAATAGCCTTGGCTTTCAGCCGGCCCAGAATTTCACAGAATATTCGAGTGTAACAGAGTGAATGAGTAAGTGAAAGGAGGAGAAAAATGAGAATAATGGTAGTGATTAGGAGATTCCGAGGTCTTTTCAAGAAGTTTTAAGGGAGGGATTTATATAGTGTAGAAATCGACCAAGTAAGCATGGAAAACAAATTATTCAAACACAAATAAGGAAATATATACTAAAGTCAATTAGAATCGGTTATTTTTAGGGCGTGAACAAAGGGGTTTAGTAAATCAATCGGGAATAACAACTATCACGCAAATAATACTAAAAATAAAGGAATACAGAAGATTAAACAGAGAATAAGGAAAATATCATACCAAAATCATTTAGAGTCAGATTTAGGGCAAAATAAAGTAGAAAATAGGAAAAGAATAGTCAAACATGGAAAAGGAAAAGTATCAATCAATCGAAAAATTAGTAAAGGAAAAAAAAGGAATGTCTCAAACCCTAGTTAGGACTGACGACTTGAATCGAACCAATAATGCAAGAATCGTTCAATATAACATGCATATAGATGAAAGATCGTCCAGATCCTCACAGAATCAAAGTAAATCGGTCCATTCTTGAGAAGTAGTTCTTGCCAAAAATAGGGCAAGAACTAAGTAACACCGGGCAAGAACTAAGTAACACCGTAAACATGCGTATAATGATAGAGTATCACAAAATAGGTAAGTAGATCATAGATTAACTCCATGTTTGAGTCAGAATCGGAGAGGATTAAGGGTTACGATGGCTAGGGTTTAATCAGAGAAGAAGAGAGATGAGAGAGTTTAGGGGCGGTGGGTTTAGGAAATGGGGTTAGGGTTGGCCGTTGATCATTTGAGATCAACGGCCAGGATTAGAGGAGAAGCGGGCGGGTCACGGACCGGGACCCGACCGGGTTATAACTAAGGGGTCATTTGGTCTTGGGCCAAGGGCTGGGCTAAAGATATTGGGCCAATTTGGTTCAGAAAATTAGTTTAAAGCTAGGCTATTATTTAAATATACGAAAATAATTTATAAAAATGCTTGACAAATAAGTAAAAATATTATTTATATACTGAAATGCTTAACAATAATATATTTATATTATAAAAATATAAAATACTATTTTGACACAAGTAATATAAGTAAAGAGCATTTTTGTACAGATATAGGCTATTACTGCAAAATTACGCAAATAGCTTAACAATATTAATGTAATTACATAAAATAAAGTAAAATATTTGAAGCATGTATTATAGGTGAGAAAGTAATAACTTTAAGTAGTTAAGTCATCATCAAATACTTTGAAGGAGTAATTAATAATTATTCAAGTAATCAATTTAAAAGCTCTAAAAATTATGAAAAATTATAGAAAATTCTTGTATAGGTTTGTAAACTAAATGATGATGCAAATATGCCATGTTGAAAGTATATATGCATTTTTAGAAAATATGAGGGAAAAATTGGGTATCAACAACTGCCCTTCTTTATCCGGGGATGATGAAAGAGTTGTCGGGTAAAGAAATGATTACCGATTTTGACTGAATGAGGTGATTTGAAAAATGGAGGCTGAACCCTAGTTTTTGAGTTGCCTACATATCCCTGGAGTTACGGGAATCAGGTCGTGTGTAGTTCTGGATCCAACGGTGAACTGAACCGATGCAGTTGTTGTAGGAATAGTCGTATGCTTCGGAAAGGCTCTTTTGGGTAGGACAATATCAGATGAATTTAATCACGAATGTGAATCTGAAATGTTATGGATGTATCTCAAAACGATTATATGAACGATTATCAAGTAAAATTGGGTAACTGATGGTGGTTGGTTGCGTTTGAAATAATTGCAGGATGTGAACGTTGAACGGAAACTGGAGCGAAGATTGCTCCCGTTAGGAGAACGGTTACTTCCTGGATTACCTCCAAAACTTAAACACGATGCATGCAAGTATATATGGATTATTGCGAGAATTTAAACATGACGCAAATTCCCTTTGGACCATTAAAGTTTCTTTGGACGGTGTGGATGATGTCCTTAGACTATGACGTCCTGGGCCATGAATCATGTGATAAGGGATTCATAGGCCATGAGATGATGTCCACGGGCCATGAAAATGGTGCCTCTGAACCATGACACCTTTGAATAATGATGTACAATACTGAGAGATCCTCAGGCCATGGAATGGTGTCTTCCGGCTAAGAGGATGATGTTTTCAGACTATGACGCCTTTGGACAAAATAGCGATATTTCAGCCTATGAAGTTCAAAGATGTGACGCTTGGTCACATGTGAAGATGAGACATGACAAGTCTTAGTCTTGTGTATGATGAGGGCAATGCTTAGCTCTAGGTGAACATAGGATAATGCTAAGTCTTAGGTGACGTAGTGGGGATAGTATTTAATCCTGAGGAAAAGGCAGTGCTTAGCCGTATGCAAGAGAGGGGCATGGCTTAGCCTTATGCAAAATAGGAGACAACGCTTAGTCTCATGCGAGTAAGGGAAACGGTGCTTAGCTTCATGCAAAATAAGAGACAATGCTTAGTCTCATGCAAAGAAGGCAGTGCTTAGCCTTGTGCAGTTAAGGAGGCGATGCTTAGCCTCGTGAAAATAGGAGACAATACTTAGTCTCGTGCAAAGAAAGATACAATGCTTAGTCTTATGCAGAGAAATGAGACAATGCTTAGTCTCATGCAAGGAAAGGCAGAGCTTAGCCTTATGCGATTAGGGATGTAATGTTTAGCCTCAGGCGAAAGAGGAGACAGTGCTTAGTCACATGCAAAGAAAGGCGATGCTTAGCCTTATGCAAGGAGAGGAGAAAGTGCTTAGTCTCATGCAAAGAAAGTCCGAGCTTAGCCTTATGCAAGGAGAGGAGACAATGCTTAATCTCATGCAAAGAAAGGGAGACAATGCTTAGTCTCATGCAATTAGGAGACATTGCTTAGTCTCATGCAAAGAAAGGCCAAGCTTAGCCTTATGCAAGGAGAGGAGACATTGCTTAGTCTCATGCAAAGAAAGGTCGAGCTTAGCCTTATGCAATATATGGAGGCAATGCTTAGCCTCATGCAAAATAGGAGACAATGCTTAGTCTCGATGCAAGGAAAGGCAGTGCTTAGCCTTATGCAATTCGGGAGGCAATGCTTAGCCTCATGCAAAAATAGGAGACAATGCTTAGTCTCTATGTAAGGAAAACGATGAGTGACAGTAGAGTGTTTCTTAGCTGGAGATGCTTGGGGATAGATAATCCGCTATCTTGAAGGTAGTGACCTGACGTGTCTATAGATATTATTGTCTTACTGTGCCGGCATCCAAAGAAAAATTATGAGTTTTGCAGGGGAAGGTTGGTTCGCCCATTTGTCTTTTGCTTTGCCTGTGCTCCTGCCTTGAGATCCTATTTGAGTCACCCTGGGAAGCATCTGGCTGTTTATAGATGAACCAATGAATGTGACATATTTTAGAGACATTGCGACCTCCTTACTTTTGAATTTTAAGGGTCCTCATCAAAATTCCGCCCCAGTTTAAAAGAAATTCTTTGACTGTTCTGTGTATGACGATGTCGACTGAACTTGCTTTAGAATTTTGAGGTCCTCCTTAAAATTCTGCCCCAGTTTTCTGATCATGGCAAAAATGAAGACTTTATTGAGTTGTGACCGAACCACAGGGTTGCCTACGTATCCCCTCTTATTCTCAGAATTAGGTCAAGCGTAGTACAATTACATCAAATGAAGAAATGTAAACAATCTAAACATAGTATCTCTTGACTGCGTTTGAGTTGATAGGTTTTGGCCAAACTTCTCCGTCCATCTCTGCGAGTATGAGCGCTCCTCCTGTTAATACTCGATGAACCATGTAGGTACCTTACCAATTGGGTGAAAATTTCCTTTTGGCTTCATATTGATGTGGGAAGATTCGCTTCAGCACCAACTGCCCCGATGTGAATTGTCTAGACCTGACCCTTTTGTTGAAAGCTCTGGACATTTTATTCTGGTAAAGTTGACCATGACATACTGCGTTCATTCTTTTTTCGTCAATGAGAGCTAGTTGCTCATAACGACTTCGTATCCATTCTGCATCACTGAGTTCAGCCTCTTGTGTGATTCTCAAAGAAGGAATTTCTACTTCGGCGGGAATGACGGCTTCAGTGCCATAGACCAGCAAATAAGGAGTTTCCCCCGTTAATGTGCGAACTGTGGTATGATATCCAAGTAGGGCAAATGGTAACTTCTCGTACCATTATTTGTGATTGTCTACCATCTTCCTTAATATCTTTTTGATGTTCTTATTGGCGGCTTCCACAGCTCCATTCATTTGTGGCCTGTATGCTGTGGAATTCTTATGCTTGATCTTGAAGGTTTCACACATAGATTTCATTAATACATTGTTAAGGTTGGCGGAATTGTCGGTGATGATGGATTCTGGCACCCTGAATCGACAGACAATACGATCCCTAACGAAATCTGTGACGACCTTTTTAGTTATAACCTTGTAAGATGCGGCTTCAACCCATTTTGTGAAATAGTCTATGGCCACTAGAATGAACATGTGCCCATTTGAAGCGGCGGGTTCAATTGGACCGATGACATCCATTCCCCAAGCGGAGAAAGGCCAAGGTGCACTTGTTGCATTGAGTTCATTGGGTGGCACTCCTATCATATCCGCATGTACTTGACACTTTTGGACATACCTGATGCGGTCTGTTTCCATAGTCATCCAGAAATATCCTTCTCTTTATATCTTCTTAGCTAAAACAAAGCCATCCATGTGTAGTCCGCAAGTTCCGGTATGTATCTCTTCGAGCAGTTTGGAAGATTCCTTGGCGTTAACACACCATAATAATCCTAGGTCTAGAGTCCTTCTGTATAGAATTGCTCCACTTTGGAAAAATGGTTGGATAATCTTCGGAGTGTGCGTTTCTGAATATAATTTGCGTGCTCCGGGTACTCTCCTTTTGCCAAGTATTCTTTGATGTCATGAAACCATGGATTCCCATCAGTTTCTTCTTCAACATGTGCACAATAAGCTGGCTAATTATGGATCCCTACTGGAATAGGATCGATGAAATTCTTGTCTGGGTATTGTATCATGGAAGATAGAGTGGCCAACGCATCTGCGAACTCGTTCTGGATTCTCGGAACATGTTTAAATTCTATTTTTGTGAACCTCTTCATCAACTCTTGTACGTAGTACAAATATGGCAATATTTTGGAATTCTTTGTAGCCCATTCTACTAAAACCTGATGTACCAAAAGGTCAGAATATCCAATTACCAGCAATTCCTGAACGTTCATGTCAATGGCCAACTTGAGCCCCAAAATGCAAGCCTCGTATTCTGCCATATTATTGGTACATGGAAATCTAAGTTTTGTGGATACCGGATAGTGTTGACCCATCTTTGATTCCAAAACTGCTGCAATACCTACTCTTTTGAAGTTTGCAGCTCCATCGAAAAACACTCTCCAACCGTCATAGGTTTCAGTGATATCTTCTCCTCACGAATTATACCTCTTAATCGGGAAAATACATTTTTAGTGGTTCGTATTCTCCGCCCACATGATTTGCTGCCAGATGATCTGCCAACGCTTGTCCCTTGACCGCTTTCTGAGTTACATAGATGATGTCGAACTCACTCATTAGTATCTGCCATTTTGCCAATTTTCCCGTAAGCATTGGTTTTTGGAAGATGTATTTTAACTGATCCATTCTTGATATGAGATATGTGGTGTAGGCACAGAAGTAGTGCCTCAACTTCTGAGCTATCCACGTTAAAGCGCAACAGGTGCGCTCTAGTAAGAATATCCTGCTTTGTATGGTGTGAACTTCATACTTAGATAGTATATGGCATGTTCCTTTCTTCCCGTCTCGTTGTGTTGTCCCAAGACACAGCCGAAAGCCCCATCCAATACAGATATATAGAGTAGCAGAGGTCTCCTAGGTTCTGGTGGGACCAGAACAGGTGGTTTGGATATATATATTCCTTGATCTTGTCAAAGGCTTTCTGGCATTCTTCAGTCCAACTTGTTGCAACGTCTTTCTTTAACATTTTAAAAATCGGTTCACAAATCACAGTTGATTGTGCTATGAAACGACTGATGTAATTGTGACGCCCCAAGAAACTCATCATATCTTTCTTGTTCTTTGGAGGTGTCAAATCTTGGATAGCCTTGACCTTTGACGGGTCTAGCTGAATTCCTCGACGGCTGATGATGAACCCTAGCAGCTTTCCAACGGGGACCCCGAAGGCACACTTTGTGGGGTTCAGTTTCAGGTTGTACCTTCGAAGTCGATCAAAGAATTTCCTCAAATCTGCTTTATGATCTGTGCTTCTTTTGGATTTGATGATGGCATCATCCACGTACACCTCTATCTCCTTGTGTATCATGTCGTGGAAAATGGTTGTCATGGCCCTCATGTAAGTGGCTCCAATATTCTTTAGGCCAAACAACATCATTTTAGTAGCAATACACTCCCCATGGTATAATAAAGGCTATTTTTAGGAAAGATAAGGAAAGATATATGGAAAACAAGTTATTCAAACACAAATAAGGAAAGATATACTAGAGTTAATTAGAATCGGTTATTTTTAGGGAATGAACAAAGGGGTTCAGTAAATCAACTGAGAACAACTATCACGCAAATAATACTAAAAATAAAGGAATACAGAAGATTAACCAGAGAATAAGGAAAATATCATACCAAAAATCATTTAGAGTCAGATTTAGGGAAAAATAAAGTAGAAAATAGGAAAAGAATAGTCAAACATGGAAAAGGAAAAGTATCAATCAATCGAAAAATCAGTAAAGGAAAAAAAAGGAAAGTCTCAAACCCTAGTTGGGACTGACGACTTGAATCAAACCAATAATGCAAGAATCGTTCAATATAACATGCATATAGACGAAAGATCGTCCAGATCCTCACAGAATCAAAGTAAATCGGTCCGTTCTTGAGAAGTAGTTCTTGCCAAAAATAGGGCAAGAACTAAGTAACACCGGGCAAGAACTAAGTAACACCATAAACATGCGTATAATGATAGAGTATCACAAAATAGGTAAGTAGATCATGGATTGATTCCGTGTTTGAGTCAGAATCAGACATGATTAAGGGTTACGACGGCTAGGGTTTAATCAGAGAAGAAGAGAGATGAGAGAGTTTAGGGACGACGGGTTTAGGAAATAGGGTTAGGGTTTGGGTGATGGGTAGTTAATTAAAATGGGGGAATGGCTAGGGGTCGTTGATCATTTGAGATCAACGACCAGGATTAGAGGAGAAGCGAGCGGTTCGCGGACCGGGTTATAACTAAGGGGTCATTTGGTCTTGGGCCAAGGGTTGGGCTAAAGATATTGGGCCAA